>NC_134356.1:98109966-98420800 GCF_048569485.1 Anomaloglossus baeobatrachus | reverse complement strand
TGGGACTATAGCAAAGTCCAATAGCCACGTATAGGATGCCACTAGGTACACTGAGTGTGTGCTAGTATAATGGCTTAGTTATAATTAGTTGGAGTGTGCAACGCAGGCAGACGTGCTGCAAATGTCTTTGCACTAGTGGGACTATAGCAAAGTCCAATAGCCACGTATAGGATGCCACTAGGTACACTGAGTGTGTGCTAGTATAATGGCTTAGTTATAATTAGTTGGAGTGTGCAACGCAGGCAGATGCGCTCTGCAAATGTCTTGGCACTAGTGGGACTATAGCAAAGTCCAATAGCCACGTATAGGATGCCACTAGGTACACTGAGTGTGTGCTAGTATAATGGCTTAGTTATAATTAGTTGGAGTGTGCAACGCAGGCAGATGCGTTCCGCAAATGTCTTGGCACTAGTGGGACTATAGCAAAGTCCAATAGCCACGTATAGGATGCCACTAGGTACACTGAGTGTGTGCTAGTATAATGGCTTAGTTATAATTAGTTGGAGTGTGCAACGCAGGCAGACGTGCTGCAAATGTCTTTGCACTAGTGGGACTATAGCAAAGTCCAATAGCCACGTATAGGATGCCACTAGGTACACTGAGTGTGTGCTAGTATAATGGCTTAGTTATAATTAGTTGGAGTGTGCAACGCAGGCAGATGCGCTCTGCAAATGTCTTGGCACTAGTGGGACTATAGCAAAGTCCAATAGCCACGTATAGGATGCCACTAGGTACACTGAGTGTGTGCTAGTATAATGGCTTAGTTATAATTAGTTGGAGTGTGCAACGCAGGCAGACGTGCTGCAAATGTCTTGGCACTAGTGGGACTATAGCAAAGTCCAATAGCCACGTATAGGATGCCACTAGGTACACTGAGTGTGTGCTAGTATAATGGCTTAGTTATAATTAGTTGGAGTGTGCAACGCAGGCAGACGTGCTGCAAATGTCTTGGCACTAGTGGGACTATAGCAAAGTCCAATAGCCACGTATAGGATGCCACTAGGTACACTGAGTGTGTGCTAGTATAATGGCTTAGTTATAATTAGTTGGAGTGTGCAACGCAGGCAGATGCGCTCTGCAAATGTCTTGGCACTAGTGGGACTATAGCAAAGTCCAATAGCCACGTATAGGATGCCACTAGGTACACTGAGTGTGTGCTAGTATAATGGCTTAGTTATAATTAGTTGGAGTGTGCAACGCAGGCAGATGCGTTCTGCAAATGTCTTGGCACTAGTGGGACTAAAGCAAAGTCCAATAGCCACGTATAGGATGCCACTAGGTACACTGAGTGTGTGCTAATATAATGGCTTAGTTATAATTAGTTGGAGTGTGCAACGCAGGCAGACGTGCTGCAAATGTCTTGGCACTAGTGGGACTATAGCAAAGTCCAATAGCCACGTATAGGATGCCACTAGGTACACTGAGTGTGTGCTAGTATAATGGCTTAGTTATAATTAGTTGGAGTGTGCAACGCAGGCAGATGCGCTCTGCAAATGTCTTGGCACTAGTGGGACTATAGCAAAGTCCAATAGCCACGTATAGGATGCCACTAGGTACACTGAGTGTGTGCTAGTATAATGGCTTAGTTATAATTAGTTGGAGTGTGCAACGCAGGCAGATGCGCTCTGCAAATGTCTTGGCACTAGTGGGACTATAGCAAAGTCCAATAGCCACGTATAGGATGCCACTAGGTACAGTGAGTGTGTGCTAGTATAATGGCTTAGTTATAATTAGTTGGAGTGTGCAACGCAGGCAGACGTGCTGCAAATGTCTTTGCACTAGTGGGACTATAGCAAAGTCCAATAGCCACGTATAGGATGCCACTAGGTACACTGAGTGTGTGCTAGTATAATGGCTTAGTTATAATTAGTTGGAGTGTGCAACGCAGGCAGATGCGCTCTGCAAATGTCTTGGCACTAGTGGGACTATAGCAAAGTCCAATAGCCACGTATAGGATGCCACTAGGTACACTGAGTGTGTGCTAGTATAATGGCTTAGTTATAATTAGTTGGAGTGTGCAACGCAGGCAGATGCGTTCTGCAAATGTCTTGGCACTAGTGGGACTAAAGCAAAGTCCAATAGCCACGTATAGGATGCCACTAGGTACACTGAGTGTGTGCTAGTATAATGGCTTAGTTATAATTAGTTGGAGTGTGCAACGCAGGCAGACGTGCTGCAAATGTCTTTGCACTAGTGGGACTATAGCAAAGTCCAATAGCCAC
The DNA here is from genome assembly GCF_048569485.1 of Anomaloglossus baeobatrachus. NCBI lineage: Eukaryota > Metazoa > Chordata > Amphibia > Anura > Aromobatidae > Anomaloglossus > Anomaloglossus baeobatrachus. The sequence continues at coordinate 98,418,578 of NC_134356.1, read as the reverse complement.
GTATAGGATGCCACTAGGTACACTGAGTGTGTGCTAGTATAATGGCTTAGTTATAATTAGTTGGAGTGTGCAACGCAGGCAGACGTGCTGCAAATGTCTTTGCACTAGTGGGACTATAGCAAAGTCCAATAGCCACGTATAGGATGCCACTAGGTACACTGAGTGTGTGCTAGTATAATGGCTTAGTTATAATTAGTTGGAGTGTGCAACGCAGGCAGATGCGCTCTGCAAATGTCTTGGCACTAGTGGGACTATAGCAAAGTCCAATAGCCACGTATAGGATGCCACTAGGTACACTGAGTGTGTGCTAGTATAATGGCTTAGTTATAATTAGTTGGAGTGTGCAACGCAGGCAGACGTGCTGCAAATGTCTTGGCACTAGTGGGACTATAGCAAAGTCCAATAGCCACGTATAGGATGCCACTAGGTACACTGAGTGTGTGCTAGTATAATGGCTTAGTTATAATTAGTTGGAGTGTGCAACGCAGGCAGACGTGCTGCAAATGTCTTTGCACTAGTGGGACTATAGCAAAGTCCAATAGCCACGTATAGGATGCCACTAGGTACACTGAGTGTGTGCTAGTATAATGGCTTAGTTATAATTAGTTGGAGTGTGCAACGCAGGCAGATGCGCTCTGCAAATGTCTTGGCACTAGTGGGACTATAGCAAAGTCCAATAGCCACGTATAGGATGCCAATAGGTACACTGAGTGTGTGCTAGTATAATGGCTTAGTCATAATTAGTTGGAGTGTGCAACGCAGGCAGACGTGCTGCAAATGTCTTGGCACTAGTGGGACTATAGCAAAGTCCAATAGCCACGTATAGGATGCCACTAGGTACACTGAGTGTTTGCTAGTATAATGGCTTAGTTATAATTAGTTGGAGTGTGCAACGCAGGCAGACGTGCTGCAAATGTCTTGGCACTAGTGGGACTATAGCAAAGTCCAATAGCCACGTATAGGATGCCACTAGGTACACTGAGTGTGTGCTAGTATAATGGCTTAGTTATAATTAGTTGGAGTGTGCAACGCAGGCAGACGTGCTGCAAATGTCTTGGCACTAGTGGGACTATAGCAAAGTCCAATAGCCACGTATAGGATGCCACTAGGTACACTGAGTGTGTGCTAGTATAATGGCTTAGTTATAATTAGTTGGAGTGTGCAACGCAGGCAGACGTGCTGCAAATGTCTTGGCACTAGTGGGACTATAGCAAAGTCCAATAGCCACGTATAGGATGCCACTAGGTACACTGAGTGTGTGCTAGTATAATGGCTTAGTTATAATTAGTTGGAGTGTGCAACGCAGGCAGATGCGCTCTGCAAATGTCTTGGCACTAGTGGGACTATAGCAAAGTCCAATAGCCACGTATAGGATGCCACTAGGTACACTGAGTGTGTGCTAGTATAATGGCTTAGTTATAATTAGTTGGAGTGTGCAACGCAGGCAGATGCGCTCTGCAAATGTCTTGGCACTAGTGGGACTATAGCAAAGTCCAATAGCCACGTATAGGATGCCACTAGGTACACTGAGTGTGTGCTAGTATAATGGCTTAGTTATAATTAGTTGGAGTGTGCAACGCAGGCAGATGCGCTCTGCAAATGTCTTGGCACTAGTGGGACTATAGCAAAGTCCAATAGCCACGTATAGGATGCCACTAGGTACACTGAGTGTGTGCTAGTATAATGGCTTAGTTATAATTAGTTGGAGTGTGCAACGCAGGCAGACGTGCTGCAAATGTCTTTGCACTAGTGGGACTATAGCAAAGTCCAATAGCCACGTATAGGATGCCACTAGGTACTCTGAGTGTGTGCTAGTATAATGGCTTAGTTATAATTAGTTGGAGTGTGCAACGCAGGCAGATGCGCTCTGCAAATGTCTTGGCACTAGTGGGACTATAGCAAAGTCCAATAGCCACGTATAGGATGCCACTAGGTACACTGAGTGTGTGCTAGTATAATGGCTTAGTTATAATTAGTTGGAGTGTGCAACGCAGGCAGATGCGTTCTGCAAATGTCTTGGCACTAGTGGGACTAAAGCAAAGTCCAATAGCCACGTATAGGATGCCACTAGGTACACTGAGTGTGTGCTAGTATAATGGCTTAGTTATAATTAGTTGGAGTGTGCAACGCAGGCAGACGTGCTGCAAATGTCTTTGCACTAGTGGGATTATAGCAAAGTCCAATAGCCACGTATAGGATGCCACTAGGTACACTGAGTGTGTGCTAGTATAATGGCTTAGTTATAATTAGTTGGAGTGTGCAACGCAGGCAGATGCGCTCTGCAAATGTCTTGGCACTAGTGGGACTATAGCAAAGTCCAATAGCCACGTATAGGATGCCACTAGGTACACTGAGTGTGTGCTAGTATAATGGCTTAGTTATAATTAGTTGGAGTGTGCAACGCAGGCAGACGTGCTGCAAATGTCTTGGCACTAGTGGGACTATAGCAAAGTCCAATAGCCACGTATAGGATGCCACTAGGTACACTGAGTGTGTGCTAGTATAATGGCTTAGTTATAATTAGTTGGAGTGTGCAACGCAGGCAGACGTGCTGCAAATGTCTTGGCACTAGTGGGACTATAGCAAAGTCCAATAGCCACGTATAGGATGCCACTAGGTACACTGAGTGTGTGCTAGTATAATGGCTTAGTTATAATTAGTTGGAGTGTGCAACGCAGGCAGATGCGCTCTGCAAATGTCTTGGCACTAGTGGGACTATAGCAAAGTCCAATAGCCACGTATAGGATGCCACTAGGTACACTGAGTGTGTGCTAGTATAATGGCTTAGTTATAATTAGTTGGAGTGTGCAACGCAGGCAGATGCGCTCTGCAAATGTCTTGGCACTAGTGGGACTATAGCAAAGTCCAATAGCCACGTATAGGATGCCACTAGGTACACTGAGTGTGTGCTAGTATAATGGCTTAGTTATAATTAGTTGGAGTGTGCAACGCAGGCAGATGCGCTCTGCAAATGTCTTGGCACTAGTGGGACTATAGCAAAGTCCAATAGCCACGTATAGGATGCCACTAGGTACACTGAGTGTGTGCTAGTATAATGGCTTAGTTATAATTAGTTGGAGTGTGCAACGCAGGCAGACGTGCTGCAAATGTCTTTGCACTAGTGGGACTATAGCAAAGTCCAATAGCCACGTATAGGATGCCACTAGGTACACTGAGTGTGTGCTAGTATAATGGCTTAGTTATAATTAGTTGGAGTGTGCAACGCAGGCAGATGCGCTCTGCAAATGTCTTGGCACTAGTGGGACTATAGCAAAGTCCAATAGCCACGTATAGGATGCCACTAGGTACACTGAGTGTGTGCTAGTATAATGGCTTAGTTATAATTAGTTGGAGTGTGCAACGCAGGCAGATGCGTTCTGCAAATGTCTTGGCACTAGTGGGACTAAAGCAAAGTCCAATAGCCACGTATAGGATGCCACTAGGTACACTGAGTGTGTGCTAGTATAATGGCTTAGTTATAATTAGTTGGAGTGTGCAACGCAGGCAGACGTGCTGCAAATGTCTTTGCACTAGTGGGACTATAGCAAAGTCCAATAGCCACGTATAGGATGCCACTAGGTACACTGAGTGTGTGCTAGTATAATGGCTTAGTTATAATTAGTTGGAGTGTGCAACGCAGGCAGATGCGCTCTGCAAATGTCTTGGCACTAGTGGGACTATAGCAAAGTCCAATAGCCACGTATAGGATGCCACTAGGTACACTGAGTGTGTGCTAGTATAATGGCTTAGTTATAATTAGTTGGAGTGTGCAACGCAGGCAGACGTGCTGCAAATGTCTTGGCACTAGTGGGACTATAGCAAAGTCCAATAGCCACGTATAGGATGCCACTAGGTACACTGAGTGTGTGCTAGTATAATGGCTTAGTTATAATTAGTTGGAGTGTGCAACGCAGGCAGACGTGCTGCAAAGGTCTTTGCACTAGTGGGACTATAGCAAAGTCCAATAGCCACGTATAGGATGCCACTAGGTACACTGAGTGTGTGCTAGTATAATGGCTTAGTTATAATTAGTTGGAGTGTGCAACGCAGGCAGATGCGCTCTGCAAATGTCTTGGCACTAGTGGGACTATAGCAAAGTCCAATAGCCACGTATAGGATGCCACTAGGTACACTGAGTGTGTGCTAGTATAATGGCTTAGTTATAATTAGTTGGAGTGTGCAACGCAGGCAGACGTGCTGCAAATGTCTTGGCACTAGTGGGACTATAGCAAAGTCCAATAGCCACGTATAGGATGCCACTAGGAACACTGAGTGTTTGCTAGTATAATGGCTTAGTAATAATTAGTTGGAGTGTGCAACGCAGGCAGACGTGCTGCAAATGTCTTGGCACTAGTGGGACTATAGCAAAGTCCAATAGCCACGTATAGGATGCCACTAGGTACACTGAGTGTGTGCTAGTATAATGGCTTAGTTATAATTAGTTGGAGTGTGCAACGCAGGCAGACGTGCTGCAAATGTCTTGGCACTAGTGGGACTATAGCAAAGTCCAATAGCCACGTATAGGATGCCACTAGGTACACTGAGTGTGTGCTAGTATAATGGCTTAGTTATAATTAGTTGGAGTGTGCAACGCAGGCAGACGTGCTGCAAATGTCTTGGCACTAGTGGGACTATAGCAAAGTCCAATAGCCACGTATAGGATGCCACTAGGTACACTGAGTGTTTGCTAGTATAATGGCTTAGTTATAATTAGTTGGAGTGTGCAACGCAGGCAGACGTGCTGCAAATGTCTTGGCACTAGTGGGACTATAGCAAAGTCCAATAGCCACGTATAGGATGCCACTAGGTACACTGAGTGTGTGCTAGTATAATGGCTTAGTTATAATTAGTTGGAGTGTGCAACGCAGGCAGACGTGCTGCAAATGTCTTGGCACTAGTGGGACTAAAGCAAAGTCCAATAGCCACGTATAGGATGCCACTAGGTACACTGAGTGTGTGCTAGTATAATGGCTTAGTTATAATTAGTTGGAGTGTGCAACGCAGGCAGACGTGCTGCAAATGTCTTTGCACTAGTGGGACTATAGCAAAGTCCAATAGCCACGTATAGGATGCCACTAGGTACACTGAGTGTGTGCTAGTATAATGGCTTAGTTATAATTAGTTGGAGTGTGCAACGCAGGCAGACGTGCTGCAAATGTCTTGGCACTAGTGGGACTATAGCAAAGTCCAATAGCCACGTATAGGATGCCACTAGGTACACTGAGTGTGTGCTAGTATAATGGCTTAGTTATAATTAGTTGGAGTGTGCAACGCAGGCAGATGCGCTCTGCAAATGTCTTGGCACTAGTGGGACTATAGCAAAGTCCAATAGCCACGTATAGGATGCCACTAGGTACACTGAGTGTGTGCTAGTATAATGGCTTAGTTATAATTAGTTGGAGTGTGCAACGCAGGCAGATGCGTTCTGCATATGTCTTGGCACTAGTGGGACTAAAGCAAAGTCCAATAGCCACGTATAGGATGCCACTAGGTACACTGAGTGTGTGCTAGTATAATGGCTTAGTTATAATTAGTTGGAGTGTGCAACGCAGGCAGACGTGCTGCAAATGTCTTGGCACTAGTGGGACTATAGCAAAGTCCAATAGCCACGTATAGGATGCCACTAGGTACACTGAGTGTGTGCTAGTATAATGGCTTAGTTATAATTAGTTGGAGTGTGCAACGCAGGCAGACGTGCTGCAAATGTCTTGGCACTAGTGGGACTATAGCAAAGTCCAATAGCCACGTATAGGATGCCACTAGGTACACTGAGTGTATGCTAGTATAATGGCTTAGTTATAATTAGTTGAAGTGTGCAACGCAGGCAGATGCGCTCTGCAAATGTCTTGGCACTAGTGGGACTATAGCAAAGTCCAATAGCCACGTATAGGATGCCACTAGGTACACTGAGTGTGTGCTAGTATAATGGCTTAGTTATAATTAGTTGGAGTGTGCAACGCAGGCAGACGTGCTGCAAATGTCTTGGCACTAGTGGGACTATAGCAAAGTCCAATAGCCACGTATAGGATGCCACTAGGTACACTGAGTGTTTGCTAGTATAATGCCTTAGTTATAATTAGTTGGAGTGTGCAACGCAGGCAGACGTGCTGCAAATGTCTTGGCACTAGTGGGACTATAGCAAAGTCCAATAGCCACGTATAGGATGCCACTAGGTACACTGAGTGTGTGCTAGTATAATGGCTTAGTTATAATTAGTTGGAGTGTGCAACGCAGGCAGACGTGCTGCAAATGTCTTGGCACTAGTGGGACTATAGCAAAGTCCAATAGCCACGTATAGGATGCCACTAGGTACACTGAGTGTGTGCTAGTATAATGGCTTAGTTATAATTAGTTGGAGTGTGCAACGCAGGCAGACGTGCTGCAAATGTCTTGGCACTAGTGGGACTATAGCAAAGTCCAATAGCCACGTATAGGATGCCACTAGGTACACTGAGTGTGTGCTAGTATAATGGCTTAGTTATAATTAGTTGGAGTGTGCAACGCAGGCAGACGTGCTGCAAATGTCTTGGCACTAGTGGGACTATAGCAAAGTCCAATAGCCACGTATAGGATGCCACTAGGTACACTGAGTGTGTGCTAGTATAATGGCTTAGTTATAATTAGTTGGAGTGTGCAACGCAGGCAGATGCGCTCTGCAAATGTCTTGGCACTAGTGGGACTATAGCAAAGTCCAATAGCCACGTATAGGATGCCACTAGGTACACTGAGTGTGTGCTAGTATAATGGCTTAGTTATAATTAGTTGGAGTGTGCAACGCAGGCAGACGTGCTGCAAATGTCTTGGCACTAGTGGGACTATAGCAAAGTCCAATAGCCACGTATAGGATGCCACTAGGTACACTGAGTGTGTGCTAGTATAATGGCTTAGTTATAATTAGTTGGAGTGTGCAACGCAGGCAGACGTGCTGCAAATGTCTTTGCACTAGTGGGACTATAGCAAAGTCCAATAGCCACGTATAGGATGCCACTAGGTACACTGAGTGTGTGCTAGTATAATGGCTTAGTTATAATTAGTTGGAGTGTGCAACGCAGGCAGATGCGCTCTGCAAATGTCTTGGCACTAGTGGGACTATAGCAAAGTCCAATAGCCACGTATAGGATGCCACTAGGTACACCGAGTGTGTGCTAGTATAATGGCTTAGTTATAATTAGTTGGAGTGTGCAACGCAGGCAGACGTGCTGCAAATGTCTTGGCACTAGTGGGACTATAGCAAAGTCCAATAGCCACGTATAGAATGCCACTAGGTACACTGAGTGTGTGCTAGTATAATGGCTTAGTTATAATTAGTTGGAGTGTGCAACGCAGGCAGACGTGCTGCAAATGTCTTGGCACTAGTGGGACTATAGCAAAGTCCAATAGCCACGTATAGGATGCCACTAGGTACACTGAGTGTTTGCTAGTAAAATTGCTTAGTTTAAAAAAGTTGTAGTGTGCAATGCAGGCAGACGTGCTCTGCAAATGTCTTTGCACTAGTGGGACTATAGCAAAGTCCAATAGCCACGTATAGGATGCCACTAGGTACACTGAGTGTTTGCTAGTAAAATTGCTTAGTTTAAAAAAGTTGTAGTGTGCAATGCAGGCAGACGTGCTCTGCAAATGTCTTTGCACTAGTGGGACTATAGCAAAGTCCAATAGCCACGTATAGGATGCCACTAGGTACACTGAATGTTTGCTAGTATAATGGCTTACTTAGAATGAGTTGGAGTGTGCAGAGGACAAGAGGGTACAGTGGCAGGATTGTGGTGCTCTGGGTAGAGGAATGGAAGCCTGCCTTTCTATTCCCTCCTAATGGTGAAATGCAGGGAGGAAATCCCTGACCTGGGCTACACAGACGCTGTTGCTGTTTGCAGGACCTGTCACTTATGGCTCTCTGACCCTGCCGCTTTGAGCCCTTAAAAGGACTGCTATAAAGTGCTCTCCCTAAGCTGTCTAACGCTGTGTATGCAGCGCATACAGCTGTATCGGCTATAGGACTCAGGAGGACGGAGCTGCGACACTGATGTCTGACACCAAAGACGCAGAAGGCAGATAATGGCGTTCGTGAAGAAAATGTCCGGTTTTATAATGCAGGGACATGTGACATGCAGATCCTATCACACATGCCGTTGCTTCTCTGGCTCAAAGTCCACTTAGGTGTGTGTGTGTCTGTGATTGGCTGACATGCTGGCCCGCCCCACAAGACGCGCGCGCTTAGGGAAGGAAGACAAGAAAAAAAAAAAAAAATGTCGATCGCCATTATAGAAACAGCAGTGATCTGAAGGCGCTGTTCACGCACACTATACACTGAAATGTGATAATAGTTTGATTCACAGAGTGACTTACACTATTACAGCAGAAACCAAGCTAGGATGTAGCTGTTTTTTGGCTGCTAGAACCGTTCTCGAACGTTTCTAGAACTATCGAGCTTTTGCAAAAAGCTCGAGTTCTAGTTCGATCTAGAACATGCCCCAAAATCACTCGAGCCACGAACTGGAGAACCACGAACCACGAACCGCGCTCAACTCTACTCTGGACTTCATCTGGTATCATCTAGCTGTGCCCGGACTCCGTTTGCCGTCTTTGGTCGGCACTTCTGCCCGGTTCCTTCCGTTTAATACCACTCTGGACTCACATCACGTACGGACATTTTTGGACTTACCTATTGCCCTTTTGTGTCCCGGCTGCTGCGCATTTAGGGCTTCTGGGGTGATTGCCAGACAGTCCCTGTATAGGGGTTCGCTCTTGGTGGTCTCCCTGGGGGAGTCCGGTGCGCGGTCCCGGGAATTCCCTTTCGCTCCGTCCCTGGAAGGTATTTCCTGTATTTATGTTCTACTGTGTTTTTGTTCCGTTTATGTACATATTTGCTGGTTGCATATTATAAACGTCTTGCACCAAGAACTCGTCTCTGGTTGTCATTGCCCTAACGCAATCGAAATCCTCAATACATACAATAGTATTACAGCCAGACTCGGGAAGACCTAACATTTGTACAGGCACCTTGTGTCGTGTTGTTCCGGGGAACAGTTGCCTGACGTCTGCCTGGGGCCACCACTCTGCTTCTTACTACCTGTTGGGATGCTACGCCTCCCTCCCCCTGTGCACTGCTGTCCTCGCTCTGCATATCCTCCTGCCAGGTTGGGTCAGTTACTGGATCATCCACCACGTCGTCTTCCTCTTCCGCACCCTGCTCCTCCTCCTGACTTCCTGACAATTGTGTCTCATCATCGTCCACCCCTTGTTGAGACACGTTGCCAACTTCGTGAGAACGTGGCTGCTCAAATATTTGGGCATCTGTACATACAATCTCGTCATGGCCCACTTCAACAGGAGCTGGCGAGAGGCCAGAATTTGTGAATGGAAACGTGAACGAACAGCTCTTCCGAGTGTCCAAGTGTGGGATCAGTAATGTCCGTGGATGTGTACTCGGCCTGGTGGTAGGAAGGAGGATCAGGTTCTGAAATGTGCGGTGCAGTATCACGGCTACTGACACTTGACCGTGTGGAAGACAGAGTGTTTGTGGTGGTGCCAATCTGACTGGAAGCATTATCCGCTATCCAACTAACAACCTGTTGACACTGGTCTTGGTTCAAGAGCGGTGTACTGCTGCGGTCCCCAAGAATTTGGGACAGGACGTGCGAGCGACTAGATGTGGCCCTTTGTTGTGGCGAAATTAGAGCTTGCACACAACCTCGGTCTCTGCCTGCACCACCATCACGTCCACTTCCTTGTTCGTTGACAACGCCCTTGCGCATTTTGGAATGCTGTGCTGATGTGTATTCACTAGACTTGTGCGTTATATCCAAGTTTTTGCAAAACTCACACAAATGCAGCGGAAAGCTGCCACCAACAGGCACACACGTGCGGTTTTTAAATGCAAGCACGGAGGCACTAAGAACCTAACAGGTCTCTATCCAGGGACAACGTGGAGCCTCCCAATTTTTGGCTGCCCTGCCTAAGGGCTATACTACAATAGACCCACTTCCTTCCAATGGGCACTTCAGGTTTACAGGCCCTCATGCACGTCTCTATCCAGGGACAACGTGGAGCCTCCCAATTTTTGGCTGCCCTGCCTAAGGGCTATACTACAATAGACCCACTTCCTTCCAATGGGCACTTCAGGTTTACAGGCCATCATGCACGTCTCTATCCAGGGACAACGTGGAGCCTCCCAATTTTTGGCTGCCCTGCCTAAGGGCTATACTACAATAGACCCACTTCCTTACAATGGGCACTTCAGGTTTACAGGCCATCATGCACGTCTCTATCCAGGGACGTGGAGCCTCCCAATTTTTGGCTGCCCTGCCTAAGGGCTATACTACAATAGACCCACTTCCTTCCAATGGGCACTTCAGGTTTACAGGCCATCATGCACGTCTCTATCCAGGGACAATGTGGAGCCTCCCAATTTTTGGCTGCCCTGCCTAAGGGCTATACTACAATAGACCCACTTCCTTACAATGGGCACTTCAGGTTTACAGGCCATCATGCACGTCTGTATGCAGGGGCATTGGTGAACCTCACAATTTTGGACTGCCCTGGCAAAGGAAAATACTACAAAGACTCACTTCCTCAAAATGGGCACATTAGACTCAAGAGGCCTTCATGTACGTCTCTTCTCAGGGACATCGGAGTGCCACACAATGTTTTCACGTAAAATCTTTCATGTATTAATCTCAAAAAGTAACATACACCAGCTCTATCTCACTATTGGGTATGTGCCCTTAACATTTCCGCCATGAAAAATCATTTTGGGGTCATTTTGGAAGGTTTTCTGGTGAGTCCGTAAAAATGGCGTAAAACGCGGACAAAATTGTTCACAGCTGTGACTTTTCAGTGATAAATGCTTCAAGGGGTCTTCCCCATGCTGTTGCCATGTCATTTGAGCACTCTTCTGAGACTTTTGTGACATTTTTAGGGTTTCTCCATGCTGCCGGGGGGTCATTTCACAAAAATACTCGGGTCTCCCATAGGATAACATTGGGCTCGTTGCTCGGGCCGAGTACACGAGTATCTTGGGAGGCTCGGCCCGAGCTTCGAGCACCCGAGCTTTTTAGTACTCGCTCATCACTATTTTTAATTAAACTAGATAGTGACTTTTTTTATCTAATTTTATGTTTGCATGGAAGGTTTCTTATTCTGTTTTCTGTACATGATTATTGGGATTTCCATATTGTCTGATCTGCTCTAAACAGTGACTAAAAACATGCCTTACAGTAATCACATGGGCCTTAGAAAAAAAAGAACAAGAGATGCTCATTGTATTCTATGTTTTAAAACAAACTTCAGCTGGAAAATTCACTGAATATATATAAACATTCCAGGATAAATATACGATACTTCCATATATATATATATATATATATATATATATATATATATATATATATATAAAATGTGTGTATAAGCTTGGACACTCCTTCTCATTCAAAGAGTTTGTTTATTTTCATGACTCTGAAAGTTGTAGATTCACATTGAAGGCATCAAAACTATGAATTAACACATGTGGATTGAAATACTTAGCAAAAAACTGTGAAACAACTGAAAATATGTCTTATATTCTAGGTTCTTCAAAGTAGCCACCTTTTGGGAATTCTTGCCTTATAAATGGGGTTCTGACCATCAGTTGTGTTGTGCAGAAGTCTGGTGGATATGTGGCGCCCTGGACAAGCCAGGACATCACAGGTACTACACCAACACACCCCACACCCCGGCTAGGCACATCTAGGTCAAACACAAATCCTTGTTGCCTCCCTCCAGGGGCTGATGTCCACACCAGGGGGTGGGCCAGGCGGTTGGCCCCGCTCACCGAGGAGTTCACAGTCCTGGAAGCGGGAAAAGGAGTCAGATTAGTTTTGGAGTTTGAGAAGGGAAGTGGGAGTAGAGGGGACTGACTGTGTCCGGGTGCGTGGCCCGGGCACATACAGCAAGGTTGGCAGACGGTGGTGACCGTCTGCAGGAGAGGCTGATTGAAGTGAACCGTAAGGACCGGGGACGGGCGGTGGCCCGCCGGTACCGGATCGGGGAGTGAAGAGAAGCCAGCACCATCCGGCAGGGCCTACGGACCCCGACCAGTCTAGGAGTCGCCGTAAAACTGGTCAAATCCGTTAGCGAAGGGAACCTCCGGGGTTTCCCAGCAGTCAAGACCCGATTGAAGGCAACAGCTCACACCGTAAAGGGAAACACAGTCACCGCCAAGGCTACAGTTCCCAGGGCCAGAGCCTGCGGGCAAAAGGGGCTTCCTCAACATCCATCCAAGCTGGGGAGCGGGTTACCGGTGGGAAGCCATTGGAACCGTAAACACAACACAGGTGCAGGGAAAGTCAGTCACCATCAATGAACCGGGAGGAGAAACACCGCAGCCGCCTGTGGGACCTGTTCATCCAGCCGTTTGTTTTACCAGAGACTCTGCATTCTTCATTGGCTGAGTTAGTACCACCGTGCCGTGCGGCACCGCGCTGCCCCCGCGACCCTGCACCTCACCAGGCCCCATAACCCGCCTGTCATCCCTAACCCTCAATGGGGCCGCGGGACAACCAACCCCCCTACCCACGGAGGGGAGAAAACAACATCCAAGCTGCTCCCTGTCACCGCTCCCGGGATCCCCGTCCAGAGCAACGGTGGTGCCACAACCTCACCACAACCGTGGGTGGCGTCACGGACAATATCCCCAAACCACACCACCCCCTTTCACTCACGGGCGAGGAACGCCGCTCGAGTCCCCGGGATCCGGCCCACCGCTCGAGCCACCACCGAGCAGCAGCAGCAGCCGGACCCGAGCAGTGTGTGAGCGCAGCGTCCCCTCCTCTGCCCGCGACAGATACACAGCTGATAGTCCTACTGAATAGACTGTTAAAATTTGTATTATGGCAAGAAAAAAGCAGCTAAGTAAAGAAAAACGAGTGGCCATCATTACTTTAAGAAATTAAGGTCAGTCAGTCCTAAAAATTGGTAAAACTTTGAAAGTGTACCCAAGTGCAGTGGCAAAAAAACATCAAACACTACAAAGAAACTGGCTCACATGAGGACCGCCCCAGGAAAGGAAGACCAAAAGTCACCTCTGCTGAGGATGATGTTTATCCGAGTCACCAGCTTCAGAAATCGCAAGTTAACAGCAGCTCAGATTAGAGACCAAGTCACTGCCACACAGAGTTCTAGCAGCAGACACATCTCTAGAAGAACTGTTAAGAGGAGACTTTGTGCAGCAGGCCTTCATGGTAAAATAGTTGCTAGGAAACCACTGCTAAGGACAGGCAACAAGCAGAAGAGACTTGTTTGGGCTAAAGAACACAATGAATGGACATTAGACCAGTGGAAATCTGTGCTTTGGTCTGATGAGTCCAAATTTGAGCTCTTTGGATCCAACCACTGTGTATTTGTGCGACGCAGAAAAGGTGAACGGATGGACTCTACATGTCTGGTTCCCACCGTGAAGCATAGAGGTGTGATGGTGTGGGGGTGCTTTGCTGGTGACACTGTTGGGGATTTATTCAAAATTGAAGGCATACTGAACCAGCATGGCTACCACAGCATCTTGCAGCGGCATGCTATTCCATCCGGCTTGTATTTAGCTAGACCAGAATTTATTTTTCAACAGGACAATGACCCCAAACCGACCTCCAGGCTGTGTAAGGTCTACTTGATTAAGAAATAGAGTAATGGGGTGCTATGCCAGATGACCTGGCTTCTACAGCCACCAGACGTGAACCCAATCGAGATGGTTTGGGGTGAGATGGACCGCAGAGTGAAGGCAAAAGGGCCAACAAGTGCTAAGCATTTCTGGGAACTCCTTCAAGACTGTTGGAAGACCATTTCCGGTGACTCCCTCTTGAAGCTCATCAAGAGAATGCCAAGAGTGTGCAAAGCAGTAATCAAAGCAAAAGGTGGCTATGTTGAAGAACCTAGAATATAAGACATTTTCAGTTGTTTCACACTTTTTTGTTAAGCATTTCATTCCACTTGAGTTAATTCATAGTTTTGATGCCTTCAATGTGAATCTACAATCTTCAGATTCATGTAAATAAAGAAAACTGATTGAGAAGGTGTGTCCAAACCTTTGGTCTGTAATGTATATATATATATATATATATATATATATATATATATATATACTGTATATATTTAAGATCACATATTTTATAACAGGTGGTGTGCTTTTGTAGTTCTGGCCTTTTTTGGGGAGTATTATGGGGAACTTATGAAACTGTAGATGCTTGGTTGGGAAATACTGCTTTATATAGTCAAAAAGCCATTGGCCCCAATTCAGTAAAACTGGCATTGTTCATGCTGGTCTTTCTAAGTGGGCATGCTAGAGTCAGATGCTCCTGGTTCATGAAGAGTTACACACTTCTTTATAAATCTGGAGCTTCTCACAAGTCGCGTGCACCTACACTACACTACAGTATACTACACCAGATGTTTATTCCAGTTAAGTACTGTACGGAGATATCTGTCTGACGGAATTCAACAGCTCATTATTAGTGTTGAGTGAGTAGTTAACTATTCATACTCGCTATGCTGTTAGCAACTACTGTCCGCTACTCGCATATTCGTTACAAGTAACGGGCACAATGTAAGTCAATGGGAAATACTCGCTAAGTAGCAAGTAACCAGAAAGCCGTACAATTTGCTACTCGCACAAAAAGTAAGGCTTTTGGGTTACTCGCTACTTAGCGACTATTTCCCATTGACTTTCATTACACCCACTACTCGTAACTAATATGCGAGTAGCGGACAGTACCCGCTAATAGCATAGTAAGTATGAATAGTTAATGTGTTTTTTTTTTTGTTGTTTTTTTAAAGGAGGTGCAAAGAACAAATTTAAATTGTTTACCATACAGTATGTGTGTAAATAATGCTTTATTTTAATAGATTGAACTTGTATACACACTTAGATATACCACATTAGATTGATTTTCTTCATTTTGAACTGGAGAAAAGGGTGAATGATTTAAATGTTCCTTCATACTTTGTTTTTTTAGTTTTGGAGACTGAAGTCTGCTATATTTTCATAGACAGCAGGAAAAAGGTATACTGACTTGTGATGCGCACAAAAGTGCTTGGGTGTTTCGTAATCAAATTAGACAAAACAGAATGATCGGTGTATGTCTGGAGTACAGAGCACAATAGGAGTCAATGGGGGACTGGAACATATTTTTTGCTGGAGTTCCCCATTCTCTTACCGGCCCTGGATACCGCTGCCACCCATGACAGTCCCAATAGCAGCAGACTTGTCCAGGGAGCCTACATTCCGCCTTCCCGGTCTCCATCATCCAGTGTGTAGATGGCATTGTCTGCAACTTCCTTTCCGTGTGCGTCGTCTAAATGTTCCACCCTGGCCTAAGTAACTTTTTGGTTAGTTCTGCTTAAGTCCTCGTTCTTCTCTTTTCTGGAACGAGGACTAAAGCAGAACTAACCACATAGTAATTTTAGCCAGAGGGCAACATTTGGATGGCATACATGGAATGGAATTTCAAGCAAAAAAAAAAAAGGGGTTAATCCGGCTCACCTGATCCTGGGAGACCAAATATCCGACTGTGCATGGACCAGGGGAAAAAAGTCAGCCACCTTTGCAGGTCAAATATCGAGGATAGGATCCAGCATTGAAGTCCAAGAGTTAATAAAAAGATTAGAAATCTTTATTCCATATAGTTAAAATTGAATCATGCCCAGGGGTGAAAAGGAGGACGCGTTTCGGACTTACGTCCTTACTCTGTCCTATCCTCGATATTTGAACTGAATTGAATTTGCAGGACGATTCTAAATGCACAGATTTTGCCTGCGATATCTGCTGCTTTGAGGACTGTGGTGGCCCGGGGGCTGTGTCCTGGGCAAGTAAGAAAACTGAGTTAAGCATTTAGCTTGAGCATCTGTAGTACTTAATCAAATACTGAGTATCTCGAGCATCCCAATGCTCGATCCTGTACTGAGCAGTGCCGAGCACACTCGCCCATCACTAGCACTGGTATAAATTAGACTGATAGCCATAAAGATACTCTTTCGACATAAGTTGAGGGATTTTGAGCTCTAACAATTAACTTGACATAAACTCCACATGCCATATTCTAGATAGCATTTTTAGGGATCAGGCAATATCTGCATAGACCCAAAGCTTATTGAATTGTTCATCGGTTAATATGCATAATTGATTAAAAATGTTAGCTTTTCAAATAAGAACACTAATTTATCTTCAAACAAATATTTGAAATGAAGGATTCTTCAATGCTATGAGGTTTAAGGAACCTCCCTAGTGAATCAAGAGCTTTTGAGATGATCCGGGAGGGTTGCCAAACACTAAATATGCTGCATTGAGATAGAGAAATATCTTATAACAATGTAAAGATGAGTCTAAAGCTTGTATAATGATAAGCAAAATGTAAAAATAATTTATATTTTTATGACATGTTTCATTACTAGGTTAGAACATATTGATAATGTTTATACACCCTATATTTTGCTTAATTCATGGTAATTTAATCTGAGCATGATTAAATCATTGCATTAAGCTGAACAATAATGTTTGGAAGCTTATACAATATTGTTAACTGAATAAGTGCAATCATCAAACGATGACTTTCATATCAAATGTATGAATTTATCTTTGCAGTTGCGTACAAAGTGTTTAAAATCAACTAATCATGTAATACAAGAGAAATATGTAGTAAGACTTAAACATAATACTAATGAAAAACACAAACAGTAGCATAAATTAAATGAACAGTGAGTCAACCAGTAGCCAATGAGTCAGCTGTGAACCAACCTGTAGCCAATCCCCAGATAGATAAACAACATGAAACCAGACCTGAGTTGAGTGACTCAAGTTGAGTTGAGTTGATTAATGAGCTAAAATGGCCAACAAACTCAACATTGATGCTGGTAAAAAGACAACCCAAAATAAACAGTATTACAAATACCCAGGGCCGACTCCAGGTTTTTGTGGGCCCCGGGCGAAAGAGTCTCAGTGGGCCCCATGAACATGCAGACACGCACATACACAGATACGTACACATACAGGGATACGTACATATACATATTTAAAGGCAAATTCACAAAAATACATATAAACAGATATAAATGTATACACAGTCATGTACACTGACATACATGGATATACATAATACACACACAGACACATTAGGGATATAATTAATATGGGGAAGTCAGTAGCAATCTCACTCAACTCCCTTGCTTCTCCTGGGCATGTGGCTGTGCAGGCTGCGTTGCATGATTGCTGTCACTAACAGATATGGCCGCACAGTTCACACAAACAGTGCTGTATAACCATCACAGGAAGTGCTGGGGCAAATACATCCTTGGGGCATAGACAGCTTTTGGGGGTTACTCCACATTATTCCACATTACTGGGGAATGCTGGAATCCTGGGGGGAGCATACCCTTGTGTGGCGCCCTGGCAAAACCAGGTAGTCACAAATAGGCCCCGCACTACACCTTTCCCTCACTAGGAAACACATAGCCAACCATTAAACCCTAGTCACCCCCCTTAGGGACAGTTAGACACACCAGTGGGCGTGGCCAGGGGGTTGGTGCACGCCCACCAAGGCGTTTAGACAGCCCAGGGTGGGAAAGTAGTCAGATCTGTCTCAGAGTTCAGTAGTGGAGGTCAGGCCTGTGTGTCAGACCTGAAGTAAACTGACAGGTACCAGGGTAGGAGCCCTGGTGCCACTGGCTAGGAGGCAGACAGTGGTCTCCGTCAGCAGTAGACAGGAAGACGGCTCGGTGGAACCGAAGTGGACTGGGACAGGGTTGTAGCCCGCTGGTACCAACACGGGGAACCAACCCAGAAACCGTAGCACAAAGGGGGATACTCGGACCCTGAAGCCAGGAACTAGAACCTACTGGAACTGGTTAATTAACCGATTGAGGCCAGGACTAGAGGTCCTGTTCCACCCAAAGTCCCTCATAGAAGACAAAAGCCCACCGATTAGGGATAAGAGGCCACTGCTAAGGCTCATAGATCCCATGGGCCAGTGTATGCGGGCACGGCTCCTTAGGCCACATCCAGCCGGGAGCAGTATTCTACGTTTCATACAAGAAAGTCTTTTCTACTAAAAAAGGTGCAGGACAAGGACAGAGACCACCAGCCGGGTGTGGGATCCTGAACGCAACCGGCCGCGGCACCGGCCACCACCATCTTGGTTTTCCAGAGACTTGTGTTTTTTCCTAACTGTGAGTACACCAGCGCCCTCTGCGATCGTCATTCCCCCTGCACCATCGGGTCCCGGGGCCACCATCCCTGCCCATGGAGGGGTTAACAACTTGCTGCACAACATCTCCCCCGGGTGCCCTGTAACAGCAGCAGTGGTGTCCCACCTCACCACACACCGTGGGTGGCATCACAAACTTATTACGGCCTAGACCGAACATCTACATTCCCCATTTTATTCGGCGTGTCCGCGAGACCCCCGGGTCCAGAGACGCTCGAGCCACCACCCCTGAAGGTCCGGATCCGAGCAGCGGTGGCTGCTGGCACAGGGGCGGCACACTTGCTCCTCATGCTTTGTCTACATAGATTCTTCCCTCACTCCTCATACTTTGTCCGCATACATTTCTTCCTTGCTCCTTATACTGTGTCCTCAAAATTTCTTCCCCACTTGCTCCCCATAGTATATCTGTATATATTCCCCCCTCTCTCCCCATAATGTGTGTGTAGACATTCACCACCCTATCTCCCTATACTGTGTCCATGTACATTCCCCTCACCCTCTCTCCCCATACTTGTTCCTCAAATTTCTTCCATCCTTCCCTAATTACAATAAAACTTTAGCTCCAGTAGAGCACTTACCACCAATGATGTCATACTGTATTCTGCCTCTGTTGTGTTGGTGAGTGACGTCAGCAGTGTGATCAGCTAACCTGATCACGCTGCTCATCTCACCATTACCCTGAAGTGGCGGCAGTTATGGCTTCAATTATTCTTGCAACTGAATAAATAGCCAGCTCCCACAGTGGGGCAAAAGGCAGCCGCTGAGGAGACAACTCAGACTGCTGACTGCGCTCGGCGCACATGCCCCGCTCTCCCTCCACCCCCCCACCCCACCCCCGGAAGCGTCCCTGGAAATGAGTGAATGAGTGTAGAATATTAACTTTATTACAACAAATCGCATCTAGTATTAGATTATAACTGTTATAGTCATTTTAGTTTTAGGTTTCAAGAACTAATTAATATATGCAAACAGAAATTCTGGAAAAGATGCATAATAAAGTATGAAATAATTATGGAAATAAAGATATGAAAATGCATTCTTATAATCAATTAACCTTACAATGCTACTGTTTAAAAGATTTTTACAGCAAGAATAAAAATAATATGTATGTGCAGTCATAAATTAAAGGGTTATTAAACTAATATAAAAAAGCATATTTTTGTATATAGTTTTCCAGTATAATATATTGTATAGTGAATAGTGCTGGATGATGAGATCAGTAAATTGTCTGACGTTCCGCTTGTACTGGCAGACAGCAGAAAACACTACCCGCATACACTTCAGTGATGTCCAGCAGAATGAAGCATGAATGCAGAATAATTTTTGGGGCATGCAAAAATTCAGCAGACCTTACTCCAAAAACACAGAAGTACAGCATGTTAGCAGGTGGAATACTTTAGAGCTAGGGTCTCAAACTTTGGGGTTTTTAGGCCGCACATAGCAAAAATTGAATTTGACAGGCTACGTTCTATGCAGGCGAGATGACATTTTCACTTATATATATTTTTTCCTATTCAACTTTTTGATATTTTTTTTAACAATTTTGACATAGTATCATAGTATCATAGTTTTAAGGTTGAAGGGAGACTCTAAGTCCATCTAGTTCAACCCGTAGCCTAACATGTTGATCCAGAGGAAGGCAAAAAAAAACCCAATGTGGCAAACAAGTTCCAATGGGGAAAAAATTTCCTTCCTGGCTCCACATCCGGCAATCAGACTAGTTCCCTGGATCAATACCCTGTCATAAAATCTAATATACATAACTGGTAATATTAAATTTTTCAAGAAAGGCGTCCAGGCTCTGCTTAAATGTTAGTAGTGAATCACTCATTACAACATCATGCGGCAGAGAGTTCCACAGTCTCACTGCTCGAACAGTAAAGATTCCTCGTCTGTGATTATGATAAAACCTTCTTTCCTCAAGACGTAGCGGATGCCCCCCGTGTTCCAGTCGCAGGTCTAGGTGTAAAAAGATCTTTGGAAAGGTCTCTGTACTGTCCCCTCATATATTTATACATTGTGATTAGATCCCCCCTAAGCCTTCGTTTTTCCAAACTAAATAACCCCAAGTTTAATAACCTGTCTTGCTATTGCAGCCCACCCATTCCTCTAATAATCTTGGTCGCTCTTCTCTGCACCCTCTCCAGTTCAGCTATGTCCTTCTTATATATCGGTGACCAGAATTGTACACAGTATTCTAAGTGCGGTCGCACTAGTGACTTGTACAGAGGTAGAACTATATTTTTTTCATGAACACTTATACCTCTTTTAATACATCCCATTATTTTATTAGCCCTGGCAGCAGCTGCCTGACACTGTCCACTAAAGTGAAGTTTGCCATCCACCCATACACCCAAGTCTTTTTCTGTGTCTGTTTTACCCAGTGTTCTACAATTAAGTACATAATCATAAATGTTATTTCCTCTACCCAAGTGCATGACCTTACATTTATCTACATTAAACTTCAATTGCCACTTCTCAGCCCAATCCTCCAATTTACATAAATCTCCCTGTAATATAAAATTATCCTCCTCTGTATTGATTACCCTGCAGAGTTTAGTATCATCTGAAAATATTGAAATTCTACTCCGCATGCCCCCAACAAGGTCATTTATAAATATGTTGAAAAGAAGCGGGCCCAATACTGACCCCTGTGGTACCCCACTATGAACTGAGACCCAGTCCGAGTACGTACCATTAATAACCACCCTTTGTTTCCTATCACTGAGCCAGTTTTTAACCCAGTTACACATATTTTCCCCTATCCCCATTATTCTCATTTTATGTACCAACCTTTTGTGTGGCACCGTATCAAAAGCTTTTGAAAAGTCCATCTACACAACATCCACTGCATTTCCCTGGTCCAGGCTTGAACTTACCTCTTCATAGAAGCTGATCAAATTAGTTTGACAGGATCGAAACATGATTTTTATTAAAATTTTATGGCATTAATCATATGGGTTGTGGTATAGTTTAGCTTAGGTCATTGAGAATGCGCCAATAATACATGTATTTTTTTTGTTTAATTTAGTTTTTACATAATGTTACTAGTTTTTCATTTTTTATTTTTTTTTTTTACATTTTCACATTTTTTTCCTTTTGTTTTGCCCCTCATTTGGCTCCAAACAATGATATTGTCTTACAATTAGCATCATATAGCAATTCTGACCAACATCATGTAGCAATGCCACCCATCCTAGTCTTCATCTTGTAGTAATAATGGCCCCAATCCTAGTCCATATCTTGTAACAATTTCACATGTCCACATCAGTCATATACTGTCGCAAGGAAGTTTTTATTAACATTGCTGACTACCATGGCGGCATCAGGATCTCTCGAGACTAAAGATTCTTGTACTTTGCTTGCTATCTTCTCTAATGTCTGTGATCAGTACAGGCAGACTCAAACTTGGAGTCTCCACATTTCATTAAGTATGCGCATACATCATAAAAGTGGCATCCAATGCCCCAAAGTACAAATAGTATAAAGGCGCAGCATGGATTCATGCGACAGGACCTGGATCAAGGCATGGCACAGGGTTCTAGCTCAAACATTGATGAATAAGAGGCCTTGTGCTCTGACATCCCTGCCACTACAGGCATCACACAACATGGAGACCCAACTTGGAGTCTCGACATTTCAAAAAAATTAGGAGCATACACCACTAAAATGGCAATAATTGCCCCAGAGTAAAAATACTCATAGTATAATGGTGCAGCATGAATGCATGGAACAAGGCCTGAGAAAGGGCTTGATTCAGCATTTCTACCTTAAACATTGATCAGTAACCGGTGAATGAGTGACAGGTGTTGGTCATGTGCTCTGGGACCCCTGCCACTACAAGCAACATACAGCATGTAGACCCAACTAGGAGTCCCCATCCCAATTTCCCAAAATTAGGGCCAGACACCAGGAAAGTGGTATCAGTTGCCTCAGTCTACAAATAGTATAATGGCACAGCATGGATGCATGGGACAGGGCTTGGCATAGCATTTCTACTTTAAACATTGATCACTAATAGGTGGATGAGAGGCAGGTGTAGGCCTGGTGCTCTAAGACCCCTGCCACTACAGACAACACATAACCTGCAGACCAAACTTGGAATTTCCACCTTTTGAAAAAATTAGGTGCAAACACCAGTACAGTGGCATCAATTGCCCTAGATAACAAATAGTATAATGGTGCACCATAGATGCATGGGAAAGGGCCTGGAAAAAGGCCCAGCATTTCTACCTTAAACATTGATCATTAAGAGGTGCATGAGTGAGAGATGTAGACATGATGCTCTGAAAGCTATGCTGTCACGATAATAATGAAATGACTGGGAATTGAAACTCCTAAACTGGCCCTTAGGCTAGCAGAGCCCTTAATTGTCCCTCATCCCAGAGGTATACCTGATGGGGGTGAGGTTTGGACCCCCAGCATAACCCTAACTCCTCAAAAGCCCTGATCTTATACCCTTTCAACCCAACCCCAGGAAAGGGCCGGGACGGGGGTCATAAATCCCCACACAAATAGACAGACAGGAAGGAACTAAAACTGTAACTCACAGCAATTTAAAGACAATATGTGAATAGGGGGGAAATAAAGAAAAGGAAGGAAATACACAACGACAAGGGTATCTCCACAACACCAAACCAAGATAGCATACAGCAGTGCTCAAGAAGCTGAATCATCAAGACCGGTATCACTTTTGATATATTCGGCATGGAGGAACAGGATCCACCATCTTTCAAAGGGTCAAAGTGGCTGTGATAGGTCTTCAGTAATCTGTGACCCTAGCAGCAACTTACAGGCTGGCAGGAATTAACTCCTGCCAGACTGATCAACAACTCTGACTAAGCAACACAGAAGCACCAGGTGCCATATCAGACTCTATAGTGTAAACAGACTCCAAAGTTGCTATGACACAAGGTGCATATAAAGCAGCACACCACATGACACATGCCAAAATCAGGCAACACACAAAACTGGAGACCTAGCTTGGAGTCTCCACATTTCAAAAAATTATTAGCAAACAGCAGGAAAAGTGTCATCAATTGCCCCCGAGTACAAATATTTTAATGGCCCAGCATTGTAAATATTGATCCTTAGATGTGCATGAGTAAGAGTTGTAGGCATTAGAGATGAGCCACCGCGCTAGTGTTCGAGTTCGGTTCGGTTCGTCGAACGGCGGGTGTGTTCGGCGAACGTTTGACGAACACCTTCGAAGCCAATTGAAAACAATGGCAGGCAAACACAAACACATACAAACACATTATACATGTACACATACAGTTAATAAACATTGCCGTTATACTTACAGGTCCCCGCGATGCGTCCTGCAGACTCTGTCTCCCGCCACTTTTCCTTCCGATCATCGCTGCGCCCTCCCGGTAACCAGCACTGATGATAGGACCTTCCATGACGTCGTCATAGCATGTGACCAGTCACGTGTCTATTATCTCATTGGCTACAGACTGGTCACATAGCTAGACGTCATGCTAGGTCCTGTCAGTGCATCTCTCCGGTACGCGGTGCTCGTTTGAGCATGTCCGTGTGCCGGCGAGATGTTTGGACAGATGCTTGGCTCCCCGTTCCTGCATGTCGGTGCTCTTTACAGAGTCAGCCCACATGCATGGACTGGATGCCACAGCCGGTGAATAGCGGCATCGGGAATCAGGTGATCGGAGGTCACCGTTGCTATAGTAACCCACCTGTCAGATTACTATTGCAACGGTGGCAGCGGTGACGTCACCACTTACAACCTGAAGCCTCTGCTCACTCACTGAGTGATTAGACTGAATGGGAGATGCAGCGTCTTCCTCCCATGCAGTGCTGTCTGATGTAGCAAAGCTGCATGGGTTGAAGGAGAAAGAAGACAGAAGACCAGGATCGTGGAGGGGTGAGAGGGAGTAATAAACATGGAGTCTCTAAGTGTGTCTGTGTATTTATTTCTATTAAAGTATTTTTTCTCTGTGTGGTGTCTTTTTTTATTAACTCTTTATTGGAGATTCTTAATGGCTGGGTCAAACTTGCCTGACATTAAGAATCTCTGGCTTAATACTAGCTAGTAAAACAAAGCTACTATTAACCCTTTATTACCCAGCAAGCCACCCGGCATCTGGACTGCTGGAAAAGTTGGATACAGCGCCAGATGATGGTGCTTCTATGAAAGTGCCATTTTCTGGGGTGGCTGCAGACTGCAATTCGCAACTGAGGGGCCCAGAAAGCTCGGGCCAACCTGAGCTGCGGATTCCAATCCCCAGCTGCCTAGTTGTACCTGGCTGGAGACAAAAATGGGGTGAAGCTCATGTCGTTTTATTTTTTTAAATTATTTCATGAAATTCATGAAATAATTAAAAAAAGGGCTTCCCTATATTTTTAGTTCCCAGCCGGGTACAAATAGGCAGCTGGGGGTTGGCAGCAGCCGTATCTGCCTGCTGTACCTGGCTAGCATACAAAAATATGGCGAACCCCACATAATTTTTTTGGTGGGCAAAAAAGTCCTGCATACAGTCCTGGATGAAGTATGCAGAGCCTTGTAGTTCTGCAGCTGCTGTTTGCATTCCTGCATACACTAGTGAATGGAGAATGCTGGGCCTTGTAGTTCTGCTGCCCCCTGTCTCTTCTTCCAGCATACAGTCCTGGGTGCAGCATGCTGAGCCTTGTAGTTCTGCAGCTGCTGTCTGCTCTCCTGCATACACTAGTGGATGAAACAAGAAAAACAAAATCAGCTCACCCAGATCACATGGAGACTCCAATGAAGGACAGGTGCACGGTGAAGCCGGCCCGGCCAAGAAACTCCAGGGGAAAGAAAAAAATCCAGCACTCGTGTCCAGAAAATATATTAAAACTTGCTTTTTTATTCAATATTCATGGTAAAATGGAAATGGATCATATCCACAAGGTATAAAAAATCCCCATAAAGATGAGATAGGATGACAGGGTACGCGTTTCGAGCTACATGCTCTTAATCTCAATCCATATTGAATGAACAACCAAATGGAGATATAAAGGAAAAGGGGGAGGAGAAAGAAAATTAAAACGGATATGACACCATAGATAGAAAAAGTCAGACTTAGACAAATAGCAGCAGAAAGAATCAGAGCAGAATAGCTATGCACCTTGCATGAGCAGCAGAACCACATATATATATAAGAAAAGGGGATTGAAGCAGGAATATGCAATACAAAATAACAAGTATCAATAAATGTACAAGTATATCCTTTGCATATATTACAGATTTTTTATCAGCGTTATATAACCCTCTGTATAAAAAGGGGGGGAGAGGGGGGGGGGAACAGACATCAAGACAATCAAATTAACCATATATCATTTTATCAACAAAAAAAAGAAAAAAAAAATATATGGATATATTGTATTTTAACACATTAATACACACATTAACACATTAATTTCTTAGTTCATCTCGCAAATTCAAACCCTGGGGGGCCCTAGTCTCCATCAAGAAAATCCACTTCGCCTCTTTCCTACGCATAATTTTTGTAATATCACCCCCTCTATATGGCAACACAATTTTTTCAATAGCATTCACACGGCAGCTATTCGTGCAGCCACCGTGAACAGAAATAAAGTGTTGTGAAGCACCCGAAGGGCTTCTACTACTTCTGTTACAGGCGTCATATAGGTGTTCTGAAATCCTCTTTCTAAGGCTACGGCCAGTGTTTCCAATGTATTGAATGTTTTTTTTTTTTTTGTTGATAAAATGATATATGGTTAATTTGATTGTCTTGATGTCTGTTCTCTCCCCCCCCCCCTTTTTATACAGAGGGTTATATAATGCTGATAAAAAATCTGTAATATATGCAAAGGATTACTTGTACATTTATTGATACTTGTTATTTTGTATTGCATATTCCTGCTTCAATCCCCTTTTCTTATATATATGTGGTTCTGCTGCTCAGGCAAGGTGCATAGCTATTCTGCTCTGATTCTTTCTGCTGCTATTTGTCTAAGTCTGACTTTTTCTATCTATGGTGTCATATCCGTTTTAATTTTCTTTCTCCTCCCCCTTTTCCTTTATATCTCCATTTGGTTGTTCATTCAATATGGATTGAGATTAAGAGCATGTAGCTCGAAACGCGTACCCTGTCATCCTATCTCATCTTTATGGGGATTTTTTATACCTTGTGGATATGATCCATTTCCATTTTACCATGAATATTGAATAAAAAAGCAAGTTTTAATATATTTTCTGGACACGAGTGCTGGATTTTTTTCTTTCCACTAGTGGATGAAGTATGCTGAGCCTTGCAGTTGTGCTCCCCCTGCCTCTCCCTCCAGCATATAGTCCTGGATGGAGGATGCTGAGCCTAGTAGTTCTGCAGCTGCCGTCTGCTCTCCTCCATACAGACAGACAGAAGACAGCAGCTGCAGAACTACAAGGCTCAGCATACTCCATCCAGGACTGTATGCAGGAGTTTTTTGTCCCCCCCCCAAAAATTGTGTGGGCTTCTCCATATTTTTGTATGCCAGCCAGGTACAGCAGGCAGCTACGGGCTGCCCCCAACTCCCAGCTGCCTATTTGTACCCGGCTGGGAGCCAAAAATATAGGGAAGCCTTTTTTTTTAATTATTTCACGAATTTCATTAAATAATTAAAAAAAAATGACATGGGATTCGTCTAATTTTTGTGTCCAGCCAGGTATAACTAGGCAGCTGGGGATTGGAATCCACAGCGAAGGGTGCCCAAGCATTCTGGGCACCCCTGCTGCGAATTGCAATCCACAGCCACCCCAGAAAATGGCGCTTTCATAGAACCACCATCTTCTGGCGCTGTATCCAACTTTTCCAGCTGCCCTGATGACGGGTGGCTCGCTGGGTAATAATGAGGTTAGGGCTAGCTGTATATTATCAACTGGCCCTAAGCCATTCATGGTGTGATGCCAATATTAGACATGGCCACCATGAATTTCTAGTACAGATAGAAAAAAACACAACAGACAGAAAAATATTTTTATTAGAAATAAAACACAACACAATTAGTGACTCCATCTTTATTGAAATAAAGAATAGAAATGAGCCACCCCAGCGTTCGAGTTCGGTTCGGTTCGTCGAACAGCGGGCAAGTTCGTCGAATGTTTGACGAACGTTCGACAAACCAGTTCGAACCCCATTGAAAACAATGGCAGGCAAACACATATAAACACTTAGAAAACACCTTCTAAGGTGTCCAAAAGCTGACAAACAGCTCACAACACACCACAAACACATGGAAAAGTGACAAGGACATATCCTCATGCGAAAACAAAAGAGCTGGATGAGTAAAAAGCGGAGGAGAAACAGATATAGGCATCAGATATAGGCATGACATGCCCTTCTAAAATCATGTAAAACGCAGCAAGTGGACTCCAAGCAGAGTCTCCCTTTTTTCCAAAAATCGGGCCACACACACCACTTCAGTGGCATCACTTGTGCCCCAGTTGCAAACTTCACATGTTGATTTGCATCAAGCACATTCAAAAATACACCAGCCTTAACTGTCCCCAGGATGACACCGGGGTAGCAAAGTCCTTGCTGAATCATGACTTGTTAATCTTGGATCATTTTTAAAAACACAGCAAGGGGACTCCAATCAGAGTCTCCCTTTTTTCCAAAAATTGGGCCACACACACGACTTCAGTGGCATTACTTGTGCCCCAGTTGCAAACTTCACATGTTGATTTGCATCAAGCACATTCAAAAATATGCCAGCCTTAACTCTCCCGAGGATGACACCGGGGTAGTGAAGTCCTTGCGGATACATGACTTGTATATCTTGATGAATGTTAGTCTGTCCACATTGTCACTGGACAGACTCGTGCGCTTATCCATCAGCACACACCCAGCAGCACTGAAGACTAGAGTTGAGCGCGGTTCGCGGTTCGAGGTTCTCCAGTTCTAGGCTCGAGTGATTTTGGGGCCTGTTCTAGATCGAACTAGAACTCGAGCTTTTTGCAAAAGCTCGATAGTTCTAGAAACGTTCGAGAACGGTTCTAGCAGCAAAAAAACAGCTAATTCCTATCTGGCTTTCCGCTGTAATAGTGTAAGTCACTCTGTGACTCACACTATTATGACATTTCAGTGTATAGTGTGCGGGAACAGCGCCTTCAGATCACTGCTGTTTGTATAATGGCGATCGCCATTTTTTTTTTTCCTTGTCTTCCTTCTCTAAGCACGTGTGTATTGTGGGGCGGGCCAGCATGTCAGCCAATCCCAGACACACACACAGCTAAGTGGACTTTTAGCCAGAGAAGCAACGGCATGTGTGATAGGATGTCCATGTCACATGTCCCTGCATTATAAAAACGAGTATCTTCCCGTCCGGACGCCATTATCTCTTCTGCGTCCTTGGTGTCAGACATCACTGGCGCAGCTCCGTCCTTTGTCCTATCGCCGATACTGCTGTATGCGCTCCATACACAGCGCTAGACAGCTTAGGGATAGCACTTTCTATCAGTCCTTTTAAGGGCTCGTACCGGCAGGGTCAGAGCCATAGGTGACAGGTCCTGAAAACAGAGACAGCGTCTGTGTAGCCAAGGTCAGGGATTTCTTCGCTGCATTTCCCCATTAGGAGGGAATAGAAAGGCAGGCTTCCATTCCTCTACCCAGAGCCCCACAATCCTGGCACTGTACCCTCCTGTCCTCTGCACACTCCAACTCATTATAACTAAGCCATTATACTAGCAAACAGTCAGTGTACCTAGTGGCATCCTAAACGTGGCTATTGGACTTTGCTATAGTCCCACTAGTGCAAAGATATTTGCAGCACGTCTGCCTGAATTGCACACTCAAACTCTTTTTAACTAAGCCATTATACTAGCAAACAGTCAGTGTACCTAGTGGCATCCTAAACGTGGCTATTGGACTTTTGTCTAGTCACACTAGTGGAAAGATATTTGCAGCACGTCTGCCTGCATTGCACACTCAAACTCTTTTTAACTAAGCCATTATACTAGCAAACAGTCAGTGTACTTAGTGGCATCCTAAACGTGGATATTGTACTTTTGTGTAGTCACACTAGTGGAAAGATATTTGCAGCACGTCTGCCTGCATTGCACACTCAAACTCTTTTTAACTAAGCCATTATACTAGCAAACAGTCAGTGTACCTAGTGGCATCCTAAACGTGGCTATTGGACTTTTGTGCAGTCACACTAGTGGAAAGATATTTGCAGCACGTCTGCCTGCATTGCACACTCAAACTCTTTTTAACTAAGCCATTATACTAGCAAACAATCAGTGTACCTAGTGGCATCCTAAACGTGGCTATTGGACTTTTGTGTAGTCACACTAGTGGAAAGATATTTGCAGCATGTCTGCCTGCATTGCACACTCAAACTCTTTTTAACTAAGCCATTATACTAGCAAACAGTCAGTGTACCTAGTGGCATCCTAAACGTGGCTATTGTACTTTTGTGTAGTCACACTAGTGGAAAGATATTTGCAGCACGTCTGCCTGCATTGCACACTCAAACTCTTTTTAACTAAGCCATTATACTAGCAAACAGTCAGTGTACCTAGTGGCACCCTAAACGTGGCTATTGTACTTTTGTCTAGTCACACTAGTGGAAAGATATTTGCAGCACGTCTGCCTGCATTGCACACTCAAACTCTTTTTAACTAAGCCATTATACTAGCAAACAGTCAGTGTACCTAGTGGCATCCTAAACGTGGCTATTGTACTTTTGTCTAGTCACACTAGTGGAAAGATATTTGCAGCACGTCTGCCTGCATTGCACACTCAAACTCTTTTTAACTAAGCCATTATACTAGCAAACAGTCAGTGTACCTAGTGGCATCCTAAACGTGGCTATTGTACTTTTGTGTAGTCACACTAGTGGAAAGATATTTGCAGCACGTCTGCCTGCATTGCAAACTCAAACTCTTTTTAACTAAGCCATTATACTAGCAAACAGTCAGTGTACCTAGTGGCATCCTAAACGTGGCTATTGGACTTTTGTCTAGTCACACTAGTGGAAAGATATTTGCAGCACGTCTGCCTGCATTGCACACTCAAACTCTTTTTAACTAAGCCATTATACTAGCAAACAGTCAGTGTACCTAGTGGCATCCTAAACGTGGCTATTGTACTTTTGTCTAGTCACACTAGTGGAAAGATATTTGCAGCACGTCTGCCTGCATTGAGCACTCAAACTCTTTTTAACTAAGCTATTATAATAGCAAACAGTCAGTGTACCTAGTGGCATCCTAAACGTGGCTATTGTACTTTTGTCTAGTCACACTAGTGGAAAGATATTTGCAGCACGTCTGCCTGCATTGCACACTCAAACTCTTTTTAACTAAGCCATTATACTAGCAAACAGTCAGTGTACCTAGTGGCATCCTAAACGTGGCTATTGTACTTTTGTGTAGTCACACTAGTGGAAAGATATTTGCAGCACGTCTGCTTGCATTGCACACTCAAACTCTTTTTAACTAAGCCATTATACTAGCAAACAGTCAGTGTACCTAGTGGCATCCTAAACGTGGCTATTGTACTTTTGTGTAGTCACACTAGTGGAAAGATATTTGCAGCACGTCTGCCTGCATTGCACACTCAAACTCTTTTTAACTAAGTCATTATACTAGCAAACAGTCAGTGTACCTAGTGGCATCCTAAACGTGGCTATTGTACTTTTGTGTAGTCACACTAGTGGAAAGATATTTGCAGCACGTCTGCCTGCATTGCACACTCAAACTCTTTTTAACTAAGCCATTATACTAGCAAACAGTCAGTGTACCTAGTGGCATCCTAAACGTGGCTATTGTACTTTTGTGCAGTCACACTAGTGGAAAGATATTTGCAGCACGTCTGCCTGCTTTGCACACTCAAACTCTTTTTAACTAAGCCATTATACTAGCAAACAGTCAGTGTACCTAGTGGCATTCTAAACGTGGCTATTGTACTTTTGTCTAGTCACACTAGTGGAAAGATATTTGCAGCACGTCTGCCTGCATTGCACACTCAAACTCTTTTTAACTAAGCCATTATACTAGCAAACAGTCAGTGTACCTAGTGGCATCCTAAACGTGGCTATTGTACTTTTGTGTAGTCACACTAGTTGAAAGATATTTGCAGCACGTCTGCCTGTATTGCAAACTCAAACTCTTTTTAACTAAGCCATTATACTAGCAAACAGTCAGTGTACCTAGTGGCATCCTAAACGTGGCTATTGTACTTTTGTCTAGTCACACTAGTGGAAAGATATTTGCAGCACGTCTGCCTGCATTGCACACTCAAACTCTTTTTAACTAAGCCATTATACTAGCAAACAGTCAGTGTACCTAGTGGCATCCTAAACGTGGCTATTGTACTTTTGTCTAGTCACACTAGTGGAAAGATATTTGCAGCACGTCTGCCTGCATTGCACACTCAAACTCTTTTTAACTAAGCCATTATACTAGCAAACAGTCAGTGTACCTAGTGGCATCCTAAACGTGGCTATTGTACTTTTGTGTAGTCACACTAGTGGAAAGATATTTGCAGCACGTCTGCCTGCATTGCACACTCAAACTCTTTTTAACTAAGCCATTATACTAGCAAACAGTCAGTGTACCTAGTGTCATCCTAAACGTGGCTATTGTACTTTTGTGTAGTCACACTAGTGGAAGGATATTTTCAGCACGTCTGCCTGCATTGCACACTCAAACTTTTTTTAACTAAGCCATTATACTAGCAAACAGTCAGTGTACCTAGTGGCATCCTAAACGTGTCTATTGGAGTTTTGTCTAGTCACACTAGTGGAAAGATATTTGCAGCACGTCTGCCTGCATTGAACACTCAAACTCTTTTTAACTAAGCCATTATACTAGCAAACAGTCAGTGTACCTAGTGGCATCCTAAACGTGGCTATTGTACTTTTGTGTAGTCACACTAGTGGAAAGATATTTGCAGCACGTCTGCCTGCATTGCACACTCAAACTCTTTTTAACTAAGCCATTATACTAGCAAACAGTCAGTGTACCTAGTGGCATCCTAAACGTGGCTATTGTACTTTTGTGTAGTCACACTAGTGGAAAGATATTTGCAGCACGTCTGCCTGCATTGCACACTCAAACTCTTTTTAACTAAGCCATTATACTAGCAAACAGTCAGTGTACCTAGTGGCATCCTAAACGTGGCTATTGTACTTTTGTGTAGTCACACTAGTGGAAAGATATTTGCAGCACGTTTGCCTGCATTGCACACTCAAACTCTTTTTAACTAAGCCATTATACTAGCAAACAGTCAGTGTACCTAGTGGCATCCTAAACGTGGCTATTGTACTTTTGTCTAGTCACACTAGTGGAAAGATATTTGCAGCACGTCTGCCTGCATTGCACACTCAAACTCTTTTTAACTAAGCCATTATACTAGCAAACACTGTGGAAACTTAGTGGCATCCTAAATGTGGCTATTAGACTTCTGTATATTCCCACTAGTGCACAGATATTTGCAGCACGTCTGCCTGCATTGCACACTCAAACTCATTGTTACTAAGCCATTATACTAGCAAACACTGAGGAAACTTAGTGGCATCCTAAATGTGGCTATTAGACTTCTGTATATTCCCACTAGTGCACAGATATTTGCAGCACGTCTGCCTGCATTGCACACTCAAGCTCATTGTTACTAAGCCATTATACTAGCAAACACTGAGGAAACTTAGTGGCATCCTAAACGTGGCTGTTGGACTTTTGTCTAGTCACACTAGTGCAAATCTATGTGCAGCACGTCTGCATGACACCCTCCTGCTCTGTTTTTAATAAGCTATAATGATAGCAAAAAATACTGCCATTTAGTGGCATCATAGAACTCGCTGTTGTATTCCATTAGTGCCCCACTGGTGCAAATCTATGTGCAGCACCTCTGCATGACACCCTCCTGCTCTGTTTTTAATAAGCTATAATGATAGCAAAAAATACTGCCATTTAGTGGCATCATAGAACTGGCTGTTGTATTCCATTAGTGCCCCACTGGTGCCAAGCTTTTTCTAGCACCTGTGCATGACACCCTCATGCACATTTTGCTATGCTAATGTTATAGCAAATTTAGGGAATTCATTGCTGCATTTGATAATTCGGAGGGATAGAAAGTGAGGCTTCCTTTAGCTTTTCCTTCTGTTCATAGACAGCATCTCCAAGTTCACACCCGAAGAGCAATTTCTCCTCCACGTCTAAGCGTGGAGAGGCAGCTAGTGCGCATGCGTGTGCCGATTTACCCCAGCTTCAGCCTAACTACAGTGTTTCGCCTAGTGAGTATGCTCAGCCTGACTGTGCCATTCCTGACGCTAAGTCTTCATTTCGGGATACAGCGCATGCTCCCACACTAAGTGTGAAAAGCCTCTTTGCACAGGTACTTGCATTCCGTGCCGGGTCTAAGTCCTGTTTTGTGCCTAGACACCATGCTAAAGCTGATAGTCTTTTTTCAGAGACTGTATTTCATGCTACTGAGCATGCTCAGGCACTTACTGCATCAGAGACTAGGTCCGGTAATGAACTCTTTGGCCCTGCCCCTGATGTGGGGGTCCCATATAGACCACAGTGCATCAGGTGTCCTCCCAAATGGCTTGCAGAGGCCCACCCCTATGACTTGTCACCGCATTATTGATGGTCAGACGATGACTGGTGAGGTGTTTGGGTCATGGCAGCCATGAGGTCATCATTGAAGTTGCGGTTCCAAATAGGACGCTAGTTATGCCACTCATGACGTGTCACTCTACTTTTGTCTCCAGGAGGTGCATTGTGGTTCACCCTGGTTTGGGGCGAACCCAGGTTATAAAAGGGGCTGGAGCCAACAAGGAGGTGTGCAGTCTTCTATTATGCTCCGAAAGAGCACACCTCCATGTGTTGAACCCATTGCGGCTTTAGGCCAGAGGTAGGCAGGGATAGGGTGTCGATGCAGGCCACCACCACAGTTGGTAACGCAGAACGGTTAAGACCAGCTCCTGTCCTACCAGTCCTGCTTGTGCAGCCCAGTGGCATTAACAGGCCTGCTGCTGCTGATGCGCCTGCTGTCCACAGGTGTGGCCCCTACGCACACGGTCAGCGTACTCAATGGCCCCTGAGTTGTAAACAGGGAGTTCCTGGGCTGGGTGGGCATGTGGACCCTGTGACGCTAACAGGGCTCCCAGTCTCCAGATCCAAATGGCGTCTAACTCGGTTCAGGCTACTATTAGTTTCATAGCCACACAGCTCTGTATCCTCCACCAAACCTTCCAGTTGCCAACCTCTCCTTTTCCAACTGGGAGCACGGTGGACACTTACTGCTGATGGGGATATATACCTTTCTCTTTCTTTTCTTATTAATTTTCGTTATATAGCGGTAACATAGTATATACCACCTTATCCAAATCTGCCAGTCCCACTGTAACAGATGGTGTTTCTTTAGCAAATGTTACTGTTGCTTAACCACCAAATCCACGGACCAAAACTTTTTACCCCTTTCCAACACACCTGTTCCCCTTTCCACCAGCATCTGTCCTTTTTCAACTCATTTTGGTATATGACCAAGAGTGCAACTCTGGACACCGTACTCAACGCCATCTCAGCACAGCAGCCAGCCCTCGGTCCCTCAGATGTGGACAAGAAAAAGACCATTTCCTTCTATCCATGACAAAGCGTGGAGATTCACTCTGTGCAGCACTGGTGTTTAGTGGAAAAGCAGATCTAAGATTGCGTACCACATTCTGCAGATACTCCTGTATACGTGCGTCCATTTCTATGGCAGGAATTATTTCGCCAAATTTTGTCTTGTACCGGGGATCTAACAGTGTGGCAACCCAGTATTCCGGATTACTTTGAATTCGTACAATCCGAGGGTCATGTTGTAGGTAGTGCAGCAAGAAGGCGCTCATGTGTCTTGTGCATCGAGGAGGACCAAGTCCTTGGTGTGTTGGTGGCAGAGAGGTGAGAATCGTGCCTCCTTCCTCTGCCCTCTCCCCACAACCTCGCACAACCGAAATGTGAGCAAGCTCTCACTCATCTGCTGAGTCTTCCATGCCCATCGCCAGTTCGTCCTCCATTTCTTCATGGGCTCCTGCACCTTCCTCAACACTTTTTGCTGATACTATGCGCCCTTGTTAATCCCTCTCCCTCACCATGACTGCCGCATAGGTGCTGCTGACCATCTGGACCTCGTAGATCTTGTTATCCCTTCCGCATATGACTCCTCCTGTACTTCCTCCCCTTCCTCTTGTCCCAACACCTGACTCCGAATAATAATTACAGTGTGCTCCATCATGTAGATGACCAGAATTGTCACGCTCAGAATGACATTGCCAGTGCTAAACATCTTCGTCAACATTTGTAAACTGTGTAGCAGGGTGCATAGGTCCTTGATCTGACACCACTCCAGCAGCGTGATCTGCACCACCTCTGGATCAAGTTATCCCAGGCTATATGTCATAACGTATTGCAGCAGGGTTCGGCGGTGCTGCCACAAACGCTGCAACATGTGCAGATTCAAATTCCTGCGTGTCGGCACATCGCATTTCAGGCGTTTAACCACCAGACCTAAAGACTTCTGTAGCGACGAAAGTTGTTGAGTTGCTGTGTGCGCACGATGGAAGTGAGCACATGGCGAGCGTGCCCGCTGCACAAGGCCATGTAGGCCAGGATGGTGTTTTAAAAATTGCTGGAGAATTAGGTTCAACACGGGAGCCATACAATTGCCCTGACGATGGCCTGCAGCCAGGTTTGCATCATTGCCGCACACGGCTGTTAAGTCACCAACGGAGTACGCTCCGTCAATTTGTACTCCGGTCGCCAGGTGAGAACGTGTTCCTTTCATGCATAGTGTTGATGATGGGAGAGGAGTCGATGCCAGCGGCGCAGGTGGACGCAGGTTATGCTCACCCACTGGGCTGCATTACCTTGACAGATGCAGAATCTCTGGCTGAATGTAGCTGGTGGGTATCTCACAGATGAAATACCATCATTCCGCTACAACCATTGGGAAGACACCACACCCTTTTTTATGCCCATCCTGTCTGCAGACCACTGCCAGACATAGCTATGAACCTCTGGTTAATTTTACCCCCAGTTCAGTTTTATGATTTTGTGTGCTTGTTACCTGACTACTTTTCCTGCTTGCTGTTTATGTACCTTGTTGGCCGATCCGCATTTCACCTCTGCTTGTTTTCTGATTAAGTCCTGGCCGTCCCATTCTATTCCTGTTCCTCAATTAATGTTTTGACCCTGCCTGACTACTATTCTCTGGAACTGCAGCCTTCCACAGGTATTAATCACCTTGGGCCCTGTGTAATTCCTAATCCCTGTATAGGGGTTAAAGGGTTTCAGGGTTCTAGGGGTCCTGCTTGGTGAGTGGCTTCCCTCTAGCCTATCATTTACAGCCCATCTGAGTGTGTGGATCAAGGAAGGCGTTACACCGTGCTCTCTGCAGAAGGCCATGTGGGCCAGGATAGTGCTTTAAAAATTCCTGGACAACCAGGTTCAACACGTGAACCACACAAGGCACGTGTGTCTCATTGTCACAGCGAAGGGCCACACCCATGTTTGCATCATTGTCGCACCCGGCCTTCCCTGGCTGCTGGTTGAGTGGAGACAACCATTGATGAAACTCGGTCTCCAGAGCTAACCGTCCACAACTTCTCAGCGGTGTGACTCACATTTCCCATACATTTCAAAGTAAACCTTTGGCCGCCTGATGGCATTGAGCTCTGCTGTCAGCATAGTAAGGAGGTGTGTGGTATTCCTTGTGCGCAGTTACAAGGAAGGGTGGCCTGACCACACAGGGTTTGCGCCAAGGTGGAGGACCCACACGAGGTTGAAGAGGCAGAAGCAGTGTATTAACTTCTACATACAGAAGAAGGATTGAAACAACTCGTGGGGATGGCAAGAATTGTACAGCAGACCCTTCTCCATCTCTCCCCACAGTAAATCATTGCCCAGTCAGCGACATGTAACGCCCCTGTCCATGCTTACTGGGCCAATTATCTGTGGTGAAATGCACCCTGTCACACAGAGTTTCTCAAGGAATCAGTGATGTTTAGTGCGACATGCTGGTGTAGCGCGTGCACGCCTTTGTTGGAGAAGGAGTGGCGCCTGGGCATTGGCTCTTGGGGCACTGCGATGGGCATAAGGTCTCGAAAATCCTCGGTTAAAAAGGTTGGAAAGGCAGCATTTTGGAAGCCAACAGTTTCCAGATGCTGAAAGCCAACCTCTAAGCCATGTCATGCCCTTCTAAAAGCATGTAAAACACAGTAAGGGGACTCCAACCACAGTCTCCATTGTTTCCAAAAATTGGGCCACACACACCCCACTTGACTGGCATCAGTTGACCCAATTTTCAAGATGAAAAAGATGCTTGAAGCACTCTCAAAAATACGCGTGCCTTTCCCGTCCCCTGGCTGACCCAGGGGAAGAAAAGTCCTCTGAGAGCCATGACTTGTTCATCTTGGTTCTTTTAGAAACACAGCGAGGGGACTCCAACCACAGTCTCCCTCGTTTCCACTAACTGGGCCACACACACCCAACTTGACTGGCATCGGTTGAGCCCCCTTTTGAAAAAGAAAAAGATGCTTTGCATGAAGCACTCTCAAAAATACGCGTGCCTTTCCCGTCCCCTGGATGACCCAGGGGAAGAAAAGTCCTCTGAAAGCCATGACTTGTTCATCTTGGTTCTTTTAGAAAAACAGCGAGGGGACTCCAACCACAGTCTCCCTCGTTTCCACTAACTGGGCCACACACAACCCACTTGACTGGCATCAGTTGACCCAATTTTCAAGATGAAAAAGATGCTTTGCATGAAGCACTCTCAAAAATACGCGTGCCTTTCCCGTCCCCTGGCTGACCCAGGGGAAGAAAAGTCCTCTGAGAGCCATGACTTGTTCATCTTGGTTCTTTTAGAAACACAGCGAGGGGACTCCAACCACAGTCTCCCTCGTTTCCACTAACTGGGCCACACACACCCCACTTGACTGGCATCGGTTGAGCCCCCTTTTGATAAAGAAAAAGATGCTTTGCATGAAGCACTCTCAAAAATACGCGTGCCTTTCCCGTCCCCTGGATGACCCAGGGGAAGAAAAGTCCTCTGAAAGCCATGACTTGTTCATCTTGGTTCTTTTAGAAACACAGCGAGGGGACTCCAACCACAGTCTTCCTCGTTTCCACTAACTGGGCCACACACACCCCACTTGACTGGCATCGGTTGAGCCCCCTTTTGAAAAAGAAAAAGATGCTTTGCATGAAGCACTCTCAAAAATACGCGTGCCTTTCCCGTCCCTTGGATGACCCAGGGGAAGAAAAGTCCTCTGAAAGCCATGACTTGTTCATCTTGGTTCTTTTAGAAAAACAGCGAGGGGACTCCAACTACAGTCTCCCTCGTTTCCACTAACTGGGCCACACACACCCCACTTGACTGGCATCAGTTGACCCAATTTTCAAGATGAAAAAGATGCTTTGCATGAAGCACTCTCAAAAATACGCGTGCCTTTCCCGTCCCCTGGCTGACCCAGGGGAAGAAAAGTCCTCTGAGAGCCATGACTTGTTCATCTTGGTTCTTTTAGAAACACAGCGAGGGGACTCCAACCACAGTCTCCCTCGTTTCCACTAACTGGGCCACACACACCCCACTTGACTGGCATCAGTTGACCCAATTTTCAAGATGAAAAAGATGCTTTACATGAAGCACTCTCAAAAATACGCGTGCCTTTCCCGTTCCCTGGCTAACCCAGGGGAAGAAAAGTCCTCTGAGAGCCATGACTTGTTCATCTTGGTTCTTTTCGGAAACACAGCGAGGGGACTCCAACCATAGTCTCTCTCGTTGCCACTAATTGGGCCACACACACCCCACTTGACTGGCATCAGTTGACCCCCCTTTTGAAAAAGAAAAAGATGCTTTGCATGAAGCACTCTCAAAAATACGCGTGCCTTTCCCGTCCCCTGGCGGACCCAGGGGAAGAAAAGTCCTCTGAGAGCCATGACTTGTTCATCTTGGTTCTTTTAGAAACACAGCGAGGGGACTCCAACCACAGTCTCTCTCGTTGCCACTAATTGGGCCACACACACCCCACTTGACTGGCATCAGTTGACCCCCCTTTTGAAAAAGAAAAAGATGCTTTGCATGAAGCACTCTCAAAAATACGCGTGCCTTTCCCGTCCCTGGCTGACCCAGGGGAAGAAAAGTCCTCTGAGAGCCATGTCCACATTGTCAGTGGACAGACACGTGTGCTTATCTGCCAGCAGACCCCCAGCAGCACTGAAGACAGGTTCCGAGAGAACGCTGGCTGCAGGACACGACAAGATCCCCAAGGCGTACGTGGCGAGCTCAGGCAATTTATCGAGATTGGAAGCCTAAAATGAGCAGGGCTCAAGTTGCACAATAATGGAATCGATGTTTCCTTGCATATACTCATATATCTGTGTGTCCTCCTCTTTTTTCTTGTCCAGCTGTTTTGTTTTCGCATGAGTATATGTCCTTGTCACTTTCCCATGTGTTTGTGTTGTGTTGTGAGTTGTTTGTCACCTTTTGGACACCTTTGAGCGTGTTTTCTAGGTGTTTTTATGTGTTTGTGATTGCCTGCCATTGTTTCCTATGCAGTTCGAGTTCGGTTCGTCGAACCTTCGACGAGCCGAACTCAAACGGGACCTCCGTTCGGCGAACCGACCTCGAGCCGAACCGGGACCGGTTCGCTCATCTCTACTGAAGACACGTTCCGAGACAACGCTGGCTGCGGGACACGACAAGATCTCCTAGGCATATGTGGTAGATATGAGCGAACTGGCCGTGGTTCGGAGGTCTCGTTCGAGTTCGGTTCGTCGAACGTTCGACGAACCGAACTCGAACCAATAGGCTATAATGGGAGCAATCACAAACACATAAAAACGCATTATATATGTACACATACAGTTAATAAACATTGCCATAACACTTTCCGGTCCCCGCGATCCCTTCTGCACTCTGTCTCCTGCCGCTATTCCATCCGATGATCGCTGAATCCTCCCGGTGACCGGCACTGCCAGCAGTGATGCAGGACCTATCGTGACGTCAAAATAGCCATGTGACCAGTCATGTGGCTATTATCTCATTGGCTACAGACTAGTCACATGACTATGACGCGTCATGTAGGACCTGCGAGTGCATCTCTCCGTGTAGCACACGGTCGACTCCCCGTTCCGTTAGGGACCGGCTGACACAGCTGGTCATTAACGGAGATCACCGTTGCCATAGCAACGCAGTTAGCGGTGATGTCACCGCTAACCGTGGCTCCGGGAATCACATGATCGGAGCCCTGTTGCTATGGTAACGCGTCTGTCACCGCCAGCAGCCAGCAGCACTGATCTCTCACTCCATGAAGGCTGCACGCTGCTTTCCGTGCAGCCTTCACGGAGTGATATCTGCACGGGAAGCAGCGTCTTCCCCCATGCAGCAGTGATGGATCAGAGCTGCATTTGTTGAACGAGAAAGACAGAAGACCATGGATCGTGGAGGGCTGACAGGGAGTAATAAAGATGGAGTCTTTAATGTGTATGTGTATTTATTTCTATTAAAGTATTTTTTCTCTGTATGGTGTCTTTTTTTTAACCCTTTATTGGAGATTCTTAATGGCCGGGTAAAACGTGCCTGACATTAAGAATCTCTGGCTTAATATTAGCTAGTAATACAAAGCCAGTATTAACTCATGATTACCCAACAAGCCACCTGGCTCCAGGGCTGTTGGAAGAGTTGGATACAGCGCCCGATGATGGCGCTTCTATGAGAGCGCCATTTTCTGGGGCGGCTGCGGACTGCAATTCACAGCAGAGGCGCCCAGAAACCTCGGGCTAACCTGTGCTGCGGATTCCAATCCCCAGCTGCCTAGTTGTACCCGGCTGGACACAAAAATGGAGCGAAGCTCACGTCGTTTTTTTTTTTATTATTTCATGAAATAAGTGAAATAATTAAAAAAAACGGGCTTCCCTATATTTTTGGTTCTCAGCCGGGTACAAATAGGCAACTGGGGGTTGGAGGTAACCCGTGGCTGCCTGCTGTACCTGGCTAGCATACAAAAATATGGCGAAGCCCACGTCATTTTTTTGTATTTTTTTGGCAAAAAAAATAAAAAATGCTTCCCTGGATTTTCCATTGCCAGTGAAGGTAACACCAAGCAGTGGGGGTTAGCAGCCAGTAGCTGCTTGGATTACCCTTAGCTAGCAATATAAAAAATGCAGCGGGAGCCCATATATATTTTTTTGAATTATTTATTTAAATAACTAAAAACAAAATGGGCTTCCCTGTATTTTGATTGGTGGACATCACAGTGCTGTAAAAATAAATCTTTAAAAAAAATGACGTAGCGCTCCGCGGTATTTTTGATTCTCAGCACAGATAAAGCAGACAGCTGTGGGTTGCCACCCCCATCTGCCTGCCGTTACCTTGGTTGGCAATCAAAATACAGGGAAGCCCATTAATTTTTTCTATTTAAAAAATAGTTAAAAAAAAAATGACATTGGGTCCCTCCCATTTTTGATAGCCAGCTAGGGTAAAGCAGACGGCTGTAGCCTAAAAACCACAGAAGGCAGCTTTACCGTGGTTGGGGATCCAATGTGGAGGTCCCCCAGGCTCTTTTTTTATAATTATTTTATAAATATTAATAATTACACAAAAAAAGTAGGGTCCCCCCCAAATTGGATCACCAGCCAAGGTAAAGCGGACAGCTGTGGTCTGGTATTCTCAGGGTGGGAAGGTCCATAGTTATTGGGCCTTCACAGCCTAAAAATAGCAGGCCGCAGGCACCCCAGACGTGGCGCATCCACTAGAGCGCCAATCCTGGCGCTTCACCCCAGCTCATCCCGTGCCCTGGTGCAGTGGCAAACGGGTTAATAAATCGGGTTGATACTAGCTGTAAGGTCACCTGACATCAAGCCCAGCAGTTTGTGATGTCATGGCGTCTATTAGATACCCAACATCATAAACTGTCAGTACTAACAAAAAAAAAATCGACAAAAGAAATTTATTTGAAAAAACAGTCCCCAAAACATTCCCTCTTTCACCAATTTATTGTAAGAAAAAAATAAAGGGGTCCCACGACGACTCTGGACCGTCTAGAATATGGGGGGGAGACACTCAGGGAACGTATCCCCCATTTTCTAGGAGTGCAGACCCTTCATGTGAGGAGTGTGGGTGCAATGAATCTGCACTCACTCTCCCCGGGTCCACAGCAGCAGAGTCCATGTCGTAATGGTTGCTACCAAAGCTGCAATGCCCTGCTCATGAGGTAAGGGCATGCCTAATCAGGAGAACTATTCTACATTTCCAAATATTGGTATTTGCTGATATTATTGCTATTCCACCTACTATATATTGGGGATAGGATCTTGGAGATGGAATACCCCTTTAAGTCCAGTTATCCAGCTGAATGAATACTTAACAACAGAGCTCGCTATTTAGATGTGTTTTCTTGTGGCGTATAACGGACTCTCATGTTTGGTAGTCATTCAGCAGAGCAACTATAAAAGCAAATCCCTCCATTTGGAAATGTAGTATAGCTCTCCTGATCAATTATGTTCCTTACCTCATGAGCAGGGCATTGCAGTAATAATAATAATTTATTCATTTATATAGCGTTATTAATTCCATAGCGCTGTATGTCTTTGGAGTGTGGGAGGAAACCGGAGTACCCGGAGGAAACCCACGCAAACACGGGGAGAACATACAAACTCCTTGCAGATGGTGTCCTTGGTGAGAATTGAACCCAGGACCTCAACGCTGCAAGACTGTAGTGCTAACCACTGAGCCACCGTGCCGCCCATTTAGCTTACAGATGCATAACCACCACTCACTGTGTCTGAACAGAGGAAGCTAAACTGACAGCCGCTCTGTGCATGCGGCAGCGTCTATTGTGAAGGAGAGGGCCGCGGGGGATCAACACTGCACAG
Organism: Anomaloglossus baeobatrachus; assembly: GCF_048569485.1. Taxonomy (NCBI): domain Eukaryota; kingdom Metazoa; phylum Chordata; class Amphibia; order Anura; family Aromobatidae; genus Anomaloglossus; species Anomaloglossus baeobatrachus. The sequence goes on along the minus strand of NC_134356.1, from coordinate 98,375,516 downwards.
GTACCGTGGGACACCGGGGAACACCGGTGGGGTTATAGGGGGTGACCTGGCGGGGCCTGGGGAGGAGTTTTCTGTCGCATGTGTCATGGCACATGCGACAGAAATCAGAGGAGTAGGGTGAATGCGGCCAGCGCGCTGCTGTGCGCGCGGCCATCTTGGATTTCTGGGAGGGCATCAGGAGGGCACTTTGGCGACACCGGGGGACTGGAGGGGACCGGGGAGGAGATTTATCATGTTTGTTCATGCCAGATGGGAGATAAATAATTTTTTACCGGCGCTGTCATATACTGTGACGTGATCATCGGTGTACGGTGTATACCTGTGATCACGTGAGCGAGGACCGGAAAAACCGTCCTGAATCATGATCTCCAGGGTCTCAGCTAGCCCTGAAACCCCGGAGATTTTCTGATGCTGGGGGGGCGCTATTCACTTATTTCTGCCTGCTGTTTATAAATGGCAGATCAGAATAAGGCTACATTAACACGACCGATCCATTTTTGCGGTCTGCAAAAACAGTCCGTTTTTTTTCACGGGTGCATCCGTGTGGCATCCGTTTCTGTTCCGTAGACAGTCCGTATGTCATCTGTTTGTCATCCGTGTGCCTTCCGTTTTTTTTGTGTACTGCAAAAAAACTGAAGGAGGGTAAATGCATAAATTTACCCAGGATCCATAGCTTCATCCTTCATGAGGCGGTCACATGTTCACTCCAGTGCCATTTTCTACTGCTTTTCACAGCGTAGAGCGCTCTGGTGATTTTCTTGTGCTTGTGCACTTCATATCAGTCTTTTCTGTCATTATAATGGCAGAAAGACACATAATGTCCCACTCTCCTGCATTTTGTAATTTTGCACCCTTTGGTGCCTTTCATGTGGCACTAAGGGGGTGCTTAGCTTTGTATTTAGCCAAAAAAATAAAAAAAAAATGACGTAGGGTTCCCCCTAGTTTTGTAGCCAGCTAGGGTAAAGCAGACGGCTGCAGCCTGCAGACCACAGCTGGCAACCTCACCTTGGCTCGTAATCCAAAACTGAGGGCACCCCATGCTGTTATTTTAAAATAAATAATTAAAAAAAAAAATACGTAGGGGTCCCCCCAAAATTGGATCACCAGCCAAGGTAAAGCAGACAGCTGGGGTCTGATATTCTCAGACTAGGGAGGTCCATGGTTATTGGACTCTCCCCAGCCTAAAAATAGCAGGCCGCAGCCTCCCCAGAAGTGGCGCATCCATTAGATGCGCCAATCCTGGTGCTTCGCCCCAGCTCATCCCGCGCCCTGGTGCGGTGGCAAACGGGGTAATATATGGGGTTAATATCAGATGTGTAATGTCACCTGGCATCAAGCCCTGGGGTTGGTGCGGTCAGGCGTCTATCACATACCCGACATCACCAACCCAGTCAGTAATAAAAAAAATAGACGACAAACACATTTTTTTTTTAAAAAACACTCCCCAATACATTCCCTCTTTAACCAATTTATTAGAAAGAAAAACAAATCCAGGTCTGGTGTAATCCAAGGGGTTGCCATGACGATCCACACTGTCCCAGTCAATGAAGAGCAGAATGTTCCCCATTGGCTGGGAGAGCAATGCAGTGACCTGAGCTAACATCAATGGGTCAGCCCAGGTCACTGCAGGGGATGACAAGTGCTGCTGTCAGCGAGGTACATTACCTGCGCTGATCTCCTGCACTGCCGACAGCACCTGTCACTGAGTTTAATGACCGCCGCCTTCACAGCCAAGTATCGCGAGAGGCCCGTGACGTCACCGCTAGTCAGTCTCGGGTCGGAAGCGAGAGAAGGTGATGTGACAAGCGGCGTCCATGGAGGACAGTGACAGCGCTGAGGTCGGGATGGCGGAACTTCATCACCGCAGGTAAGCCGAGCGGGACCATGTGTGCAGAGTGCAGTGTGTGTGTGTGTGTGTGTGTGTGTGTGTGTACACGTACATGCCGCGTGTAGGAGGGGGCGGAGTGAGCTGAGCGGGGAAGTGTGGGCTTCCTGCACGTAACTAGGATAAACATCGGGTTACTAACCAAAGCGCTTTGGTTGGATACCCGATGTTTATCTTGGTTACCAGCTTCTGGCAGGCTGCCAGCGATGGCTCCTGCACACTGTAGCTGTAAAAAGCCCTGCTTTTTGCTGCTAGAACCGTTCTCGAACGTATATAGAACTATCGAACTTCAGCAAAAAGCTCGAGTTCTAGTTCGATCTAGAACAGCCCCCAAAATCACTCGAACCGCGAACTGGAGAACCGCGAACCGCGCTCAACTCTAGTCAGTGGCGAGCTCAGGCCATTTTTCAAGATTGGAAGCCCAAAATGAGCAAGGCTCCAGTTGCACAGTCATGGCATCTATGTTCATTTGGAGATACTCCTGTATCACTCTCTCCAGCCATTGACCATGTGTCAGACTTCTTGTCTCTTGAGGCCTTGCAAAGTATGGTCTAAAAAAATTATGAATTGATTCCATAAAATTGCTGTTACCACCAGATACAGTGTTGCTGGTACGGTTTGAGTGTTGATGACTCGATAGTCCCATGATTGGCAAGTTACAACTGGGAGATTCACTCTGTGCACCACTGATGTTATGTGGAAAAGCTGAGCTAAGATTGCATAACAGCTTCTGCTGATAACATGAAAAGGAGAGGGGAAATTTCAGCTCACCGATACTGCCATTCACCGCTCCCCGCCTTGATCCAGCGCACGGAAAACTCAGCTGCCAAGTGTCAGAGAATATATAACAAAAAAAATCCAGCGCGATCCTCAGGGTAGAACAAAAGTCCAAAAATTTATTTGAGAATTTCCATTTAAAATACAGAGGATTGGCAGATAAATAGGCTAGGGATATACCTCATAGAACTACGCGCTTTGACACATAATCTTAGTCTAAGACTATGTGTCGAAACGCGTAGTTCTATGAGGTATATGCCTAGCCTATTTATCTGCCAATCCGCTGTATTTTATATGAAAATTCTCAAATAAATTTTTGGACTTTTTTTCTACCCTGAGGATTGCACTGGATTTTCTTTGCTTTAGCTTCTACTGATACTCCTGCATACGTGCGTACCTTTCTATGGCTGGAATTATTTCGCCAAATTTGGACATGTACCGGGCATCTAAGAGTGTGGCAACCCAGTAGTCAGCATTACTTCTAATTCAGACAATCCGAGGGTCATGTTGTAGGAAGTGCAGCAAGAAGGCGCTCATGTGTCTTGCGCATCCATGCGGACCAAGTCCTTGCTGTGTTTGTGGCGGCGAGGTGAGAACCGTGCTTTCTTCCTCTGACATATTCCCCCAACCTCGAACAACCGAAATTTGACCAAGGTCTCCGTCATCTGCTGAGTCTTCCATGCCCATCGACAGTTCGTACTCCATTTCTTCCTGGGCTCCTGCAGCTTCCTCAACACTTTGACTGCTACCATGCGCCCTTGTTAATCCCTCACCCGCACTGTCCCATGCCTGCCACCTTGGTGATGCTGAACGTCTGGACCTTGTAGATCTTGGTATTCCTTCCGCATATGAATACTCCTGTACTTCCTCCCCTTCCTCTTGTCCCACCACCTGACTCTGAATAGTGTTTACAGTGTGCTCCAGCATGTAAATGACTGGAATTGTCATGCTGATAATGGCATTGTCGGTGCTAAACATATTCGTCGCTATGTCAAAAATGTGCAGAAGGGTGCATAGGTCCTTGATCTGAGACCACTGCAGCAGCCTGATCTGCCCCACCTCTCAATCTCGTTGGCCCAGGCTATACATCATAACGTATTGCACCATGGCTCGGCAGTGCTGCCACAGTCGCTGCAACATGTGGAGAGTCGAATTCCAGCGTGTCGACACATCGCATTTCAGGCGGTGACCCGGCAGGCCGAAAGACTTCTGGAGCGATGCAAGGCGGTCAGCTGCGTCGGTTGAATGGCGGAAGTGAGCAGAGAGTGACCGTGCCTTGTGCAGAAGCCCATCTAGGCTGGAATAGTGGGTTAAAAATTGCTGGACAACAAGGTTCAAGTCGTGAGACATACAAGGCACGTGTGTCACCTTGCCCCGGCAAAGGGCCGCACCCAGGTTTGTAGCATTGTCACACATGGCCTTCCCTGGGTGCAGGTTGAGTGGAGACAACCATTTACTAAACTCAGTCTCCAGAGCTGACCACACTTCCTCAGCTGTGTGACTCTTATTTCCCAGACATTTCAACGTAAATACCGCCTGATGCCATTGAGCTCTGCTGCTAGCATAGTAAGGAGGTGTGCAGGATTCCTTGTGCGCAGTTACAACGCGGGTGACGTGACCAGACAGGCTTTGGGCGGAGGTGGAGGACCCAGACGAGGTTTAGGAGGCAGAAGCAGTGGAGGAACTTTGACATACAGAGGATTGACGCACAAGTCGTGGGGATGGCAAGACTTGTACAGCAGACCCTTCTCCATCTCTCACCATAGTTACCCAATGCTCAGTCAGCGACATGTAATGCCCCTGTCCATGCTTACTGGTCCAAGTATAGGGGGTGAAATGCACCCTGTCACACACAGAGTTTCTCAAGGAAGCGGTGATGTTGTGTGCGACATGCTGGTGTAGCGCAGGCACGCCTTTCTTGGAGAAGCAGTGGCGACTGGGCATCTGGTACTGGGGCAAAGCGATGAACATAAGGTCTCGAAAATCTTCTGTGTCCACCAGGCGGAAAGGCAGCATTTCTGTAGTCAACAGCTTTCAGAGGGTGAAAGTCAACCTCTTAGCTTTGTCATGGCTCGGAGGAAATGGTCTTTTACTTGTCCACATCTGAGGGACCAAGATCTGGCTGCAGTGCGGAGATGGCGTTGAGTAGGGTGTCTCTGGAAAACTGCTGGTCTGTGAGGAAAGTGCAGGCGGAGACATGATGTTGCCTTCATCAAAAGTTGGTGCTCTCGATGTCTGAGAGAGCTCCACACCAGCACCTGTTTCCCCTTCCAAAACAACTGACGACCTGCCAATCAAATTGCCTGTTGCGGTTAAAGAGGTGTAAGGTCTGCGTCGCAAAGCATGTGTGACAGCTGTCCCCACAGTCATAGAGGATGAAGAGCGTGCGGATGCACTTGAAGGGGCAGACGGTGGTTGGCCGCTTCACTAGGCCGCATTGTAGCATAGTTAGCTTCCCACTGGGACTTATGCTTGTTATTCATGTGACAGTTCATGAACGAAGTAGTCAAACTAGTGAGTTTTTGGCCTCTTTTTACAGATTGGCGACAAATCTTACAGATGACATGAGTTGGGAAATCCTTTGCGATGTCACAAAAGGACCAGGCTAGGCAAGTATTAGAGCTTATGCGACCTGCATAGCCACCACGACTTGTGCTCAGAGGCACAGTTGTGGCTGAGGATGCAGTTGTTGACGTGCTTCCAGTACTCCGACTCTGTCCAGGAAGGCGCAAGGTAACCTCGTCGTCAGTCGCCTCCTCCTCCACTGCCTCTGCTTACCTCCTCAAGTGCTGACTGTGGGTTGACAGTAAGTGGGATCTACAACTTCATCATCAACTTGTGTGTTTCCACTCCCCTCGCCCTCAGACCTAACCTCTTCCTGCCCTGACTGAATAGTTAAGTTGTCATTCCAATCAGGTATCTGAGTCTCATCGTCATCAGTATGTTCCTCTTTGTCTCCACCAAGAGGAGTTACAGTTTGGGAATGAGGGTCTACATTATGCTCAGAAACCTGGTCATCAGGGCCTGAATCTGACTCACAAAGCTTCTGGGCATCACTGCAGACCATTTCCTGGTCTGTACTCACTGCAGCTTTGGAGCAGACCTCTGATTCCCAGGCTATAGTGTGACTGAACAGCTCTGCAGACTCAGCCATCTCTGTTACACCATACTCTGCAGGGCGGGTGGAGACTTGAGAGCTGGTAGAAAGCAAGTGCGATTGGGGTGAAAACTCAGAGGACTGGTGTTTTTTAAATGTTGAAGTTGAGGTGGAGAGAGGCCACTTGTTGGAGCACTTGAGATCCATTCAAGCATGTTTTTTTTGTGCATCATCTACCTTTGCTAGAGTTGTTCGGTTCCGTAAAAAAGGGATCACATCGGATTGTCCACGGAAAGTAGTAGGCATCTTACTTTTGCTGGAATATGGCCTTTCTTCAGCAGATGTTACTGTAGCTTTACCACCTACCCCACGGACACAAACTTTTTTTCCCTTTCCAACACGCCTATTCCCCTTTCCACCAGCATCTGTCCTTTTGCCACTCATTTTGCTTGTGACCAAATTGGACACTTAAAATGTCGTAGCAAAAATGGAGAGGTGGTGTAGATTCCAGAGGTGGTCTAGCTTTATCGACACCTGAAGAACCAACACTGACTATCCCAGACAATTTTAGTATGCCCTTAAAAGTGTCAGTACTGTTTGCAATTAAAATTGCATAGCAAAAATGGACAGGTGTGTAGAATGCAGAGATGGCGTACCTTGCTTGGCAGCAAAGAAACCCAAATGTAGTATCCCAGACATTTTTAGTATGCCCCTAAAAGTGTCAGCACTGTTTGCAATTAAAATTGCGTAGCAAAAATGGACAGGTGTGTAGAATGCACAGGTGCTGTAGCTAGCTGGTCAGCAAAGGAACACTAAGTTAGTATCCCAGACAATTTTAGTATGCCCCTAAAAGTGTCAGCACTGTTTGCAATTAAAATTGCATAGCAAAAATGGACAGGTGTGTAGAATGCAGAGATGGTGTACCTTGCTTGTCAGCAAAGGAACACTAAGGGGTACTTTGCACACTTCGACATCGCAGGTGCGATGTCGGTGGGGTCAAATCGAAAGTGACGGCCATCCGGCGTTGCTGTCGACATCGGAGTATGTGAATCCTTTTTACTATGATTAACAAGCGCAAAAGCATCAAAATCGAATGATCGGTGTAGCGTCGGTCATTTCCATAATTTCGGAAGGACCGATGTTACAATGTTGTTCCTCGTTCCTGCGGCAGCACACATCGCTGTGTTTGAAGCTGCAGGAGCGAGAAACATCTCCTTACCTGCATTCCGGCTGCAAAGAGGAAGGAAGGAGGTGGGCGGGATGTTTACGTCCCGCTCATCTCCGCCCCACTGCTTCTATTGGCCGCCTGCCGTGTGACGTCGCTGTGACGCCGCACGACCCACCCCCTTAGGAAGGAGGCGGTTCACTGGCCAGAGCAACATCGCAGGGCAGGTAAGTGCATGTGAAGCTGCCGTAGCGATAATGTTCGCTACGGCAGCTATCACAAGATATCACAGCTGCAACGGGGGCGGGGACTATCGCGCTCGGCATCGCAATTATTGGCTTGCGATGTTGTAGTGTGCTAAGTACCCCCAAGTTAGTATCCCAGACAATTTTAGTATGCCCCTAAAAGTGTCAGCACTTTGTGCAATTAAACAATTAAAATTGCAAAGCAAAAATGGACAGGTGTGTAGCTAGCTGGTCAGCAAAAAAAGCCTCACTTTCTATCCCTGCCAATGAAACAATGCCCCAAGGAATTGCCTGAGCTGATGTAGCCAGATGCTGTTATATAAACCCCTGCACAGCGTTGGCACGGACCTGCCTAGGAACAATGGCTATGAGCGGCTGTAATGCAGCCCTGAAAAGGGCTGAAATTACTAGTAGTCCCTAATCTCTGAAGCGATCTGTATATTGCACTGTATGTCTATAGCGCACGCAGCAGCAGCGGGAGCGGTGACTGTCACCCACCCGCAACAGATAATGGCGGTGACGGGGAAAATGGCCGGGTCTTATAAGGCAAGGACATGTGACATGTACAGCCTATGACACATGCCCTTGCTTGTCTGGCAAAAATCCACTTTGCTTTGTGTGTATGTCTGTGATTGGCTGTCAGCCTGGCCCGCCTCACAGTACGCGCGGTTAGGAAAAGAAAAAAAAATGTCGATCGCCATTCTTTCAGCACTCAGCAGCAGCACTGATCTAAACCCCGTCCCCCCCGCAAACTATAGGCTGAATTTTGATAATATCATGATTCACAGTGACTCACACTATTAAAGTGAAAAGCCAGCTTGTAACTAGCTACGCTTTTTGGTGATCAAACCGTTCTCGAACGTAACTCGAACTGCTGAACTTTAAGCAAATCATTCGAGTTCGTCGAACGACTCGAACACCGCCCAAAATCACTCGAACATGAAATTGGCTAACCGTTCGACTCGAACATCACTCAACTGTAATAAAGAACCCCCTCCACAGTAATCCTAGGTCAAGGGTCCTGTGCCGTCCAATACGGATACAATATCATCTGATCGGTTTGCTGGAAGGCAAAGCGATCAGATGATGTGTCAGCTAGAGATGAGCGAGCCTCTAGAGGCTCGAGTTCGGTTCGGTTCGTCGAACGGAGGCCGCGTTCGAGTTCGGTTCGACGAACCGTTCGACGAACCTCTCGAACCCCATTGAAAACAATGGCAGGCAAACACATAAAAACACATTATAAATGTACACATACAGGTAATAAACATTGCCATTACACTTACAGGTCCCTGCGACGCATCCTGCATTCTGTCTCCCGCCGCTTTTCCTTCCGAAAATCGCTGCGTCCTCCCGGTAACCAGTCCAGCACTGATGTTCGGACCTTCCGTGACGTCAAAAAAGCATGTGACCAGTCACATGTCTATTATCTCATTGGCTACAGACTGGTCACATGGCTAGATGTCATTGCTAGGTCCTGTCAGTGCATCTCTCCAGTAAGCGGTGCTCATTTGTGCATCCCCATGTACCGGCGAGATGCTCTGGCACATGGTCGGCTCCCCGTTCTTCTTCCCATTTCCGTTATTCACCGGCTGGCACAGCCATTCAATAACAGAGATCACCGTTGCTACAGCAACGCGCCTGTCAGCGGTGACGTCACCGCTTACAGCTCGCAGCTGCTGCTCACTCACTGAGTGATATAGACAGCACGGGAAGCAGCAGCATCTTCCTCCCATGCAGTGCTGTCTGATGTAGCAGAGCTGCATAGGTTGAAGGAGAAAGAAGACAGAAGACCATAGATCGTGGAGGGATGAGAGGGAGTAATGAACATGGAGTCTCTAAGTGTGTCTTTGTATTTATTTCTATTAAAGTATTTTTTTCTGTGTGGTGTCTTCTTTTTTAACCCTTTATTGGAGATTTTTAATGGCCGGGTCAAACTTGCCTGACATTAAGAATCTCTGACTTAATACTAGCTAGTAAAACAAAGCTAGTATTAACTCAATATTACCCAGCAAGCCACCCGTCACCAGGGCAACTAGAAGAGTTGGATATAGAGCCAGATGATGGCGCTTCTATGAAAGCGCCATTTTCTGGGGTGGCTGCGGACTGCAATTCGCAGCAGAGGGGCCCAGAAAGCTCAGGCTAACCTTTTGCTGCGGATTCCGATCCCCAGCTGCCTAGTTGTACCTGACTGGACACAAAAATGGAGCGAAGCTCATGTCGATTTGTTTTTTAATTATTTCATGAAATTCATGAAATGATTAAAAAAAGGGCGTCCCTATTTTTTTTGTTCCCAGAGGGGTACAAATAGTCAGCTGAGGGTTGGGGGCAGCCGTACCTGCCTGCTGTACCTGGCTAGCATACAAAAATATGGCGAAGCGCACGTCATTTTTCTGGTGGGCAAAAACTCCTGCATACAGTCCTGGATGGAATATGCTGAGCCTTATAGTTCTGCAGCTGCTGTCTACTCTTCTGCATACACTAGTGAATGGAGCATGCTGAGCCTTGTCGTTTTGCAGCTCCTGTCTGCTCTCCTCCAGACAGACAGCAGCTGCTGAACTACAAGGCTCAGCATACTCAACTTATAGTGTCAGCTGATTCCATCAGGTGACCGCATCAGCTGATCATCGCCAGGTCTGAGAAAGAGAGAGAGAGAAAGAAGAGAGAGAGAAGATAGAAAAGAGAGAGAGGAGAGAGAGAGAGAAGAGAGAGAGGATAGAGAGAGGAGAGAGAAGAGAGTGAGAAGACAGAGGAGAGAGAAAGAGAGGAGAGAAGAGAGAGAAGAGAGAGAGAGGAAAGAGAAGAGAGAGAGAAGAGGAGAGAAGAGAGAGAGAGGAGAGAGAGAGAGAAGAGAGAGAAAGGAGAGAGAAGAGAGGAGAGAGAGAGAGGGAAAAAGAGAAAAAGAGAGACTGAGAAAAAGAGAGAGATAGAAAAAGAAAGAAAGGGGAGGGAGGGAGAGAGAGGAGAGAGAGAAGAGAGAGGGAGAAGAGAGAAAGAAGAGAGAGGAGAGAGAGAGAGGGAAAAAGAGAGACTGAGAAAAAGAGAGAGAGAGAAAAAGAGAGAAAAAAGAGAGAGAGAGGAGAGAGAGAAAGAGAGAGAGAGGGAGAGAGAGAGAGCGAAAGAAAAAGAGAAAGAGAAAGATAGAAAGAAAAAAAGAGAGAGAGAGATAAGAGAGAGAGGAGAGAGCAATGCAGCCTCATTCTGTGAACTGCTCTGATATTAGAGGTGTGTCCCGCGGCTCACAGCTGATGTCCGGCTCTTCCCCTCAGTGCATAATTAAATTAAATTATAAATATAATAATTATAATTTAAAATGAAAAATAAAAAAATAAATAAATTAAATTCTTGACTGGGACTAGAACTCGTGAAGTTATGCTTCTTAGGCGACCAATCTATCGACTAAGCTACTGCCTCTAATGATAAAGATAGGCAGATTTGGTAATCTTGAAGTCTGCATTGCTGAAGTCTCTTCTCACCGCGCGATTCAATTCATTGCTACATGTAGCTGATACAGAGAACTCGTGTCCTGTAGCGGAGCTGACAGTGTCTTGTGGATTACGTCGGACCTGGAGGGGTATTTGGGGATTTTAATAAAATGGTGAAACATGGTGTGTTTTTGTCTTTTATTCCAAATAAAGGATTTTTCGCTGCGTGTGTTTCTTTACTTTCACTTTCAGTTTAATCATGGAATGTACCTCGGGGAGACGCCTGGCATGATTAAAATCATTATTACCCCGATTGCCACTGCACCAGGGCAATTCGGGATGAGCCGGGTAGAGTCTCGGGACTGTCGCATCTAATGGATGTGGCAATTCCGGGCGGCTGCTGGGTGATATTGTTAGGGTGGTGGGCTCCCCATAATGTGGCGCTCCCCATCCTGACAATACCAGCCTCCAGCCGTGTGGCTTTATCTGGGCTGGTATCAAATATGGGGGGAACCACATTTTTTTTTTTACAATTTATTTATTTATTTTACTGCACAATATAATTTAAAATTAAAAATTAAATAAACAAAAAATAAATAAATTCTTGACCAAGACTAGAACTGATAAAGTTATGCTTTTTAGACGAGCACTCTATCCACTGAACTACTGCCTCTAATGATAAAGATAGGCAGATTTGGTAATCTTGACGTCTGCATTGCAGAGTGAAGTCTCTGGTGACAGCGCGATTCACTTCATTGCTACATGGAGAGGACGCAGCGCGATCGTGTTCAACGGTGCTGCTGCATCTTCACGTAGCAGAGCTGACAGTGTCGCGTGGATTACGTCGGATCTGGATGTGTGCTTGGGGATTAATAAACGGGTAAAAGAGGGTTTTTTTTTGTCTTGTGTGTTTCTTTACTTTCACTTTAATCATGGGAGATATCTCAGAAAGACGCCTCTCATACTTAAACTGAGAGAGAGGAGAGAGAGAGAGAGAGAGAGAGAGAGAGAGAGAGAGATGCGGCAATTTCGGGCGGCTGCTTGCTGATATCGGTAGGGTGCCATGGGGATGCAACACACATGCAAATTCACAACGTGTGCACTTAGCCTTACCATGAAAAGCCACGCTTTTGAACCGTTATCGAATGGTCGAACATGAAGCAAATCGTTCAAGTTTGTCGAACGACTGGAACACCGCCCAAAGCCACTCGAATTTGAAATTGGCGAACGGTTCAATTCAAACATCGCTCATCTCTAGTAGGCATGGTGCTCTGAGAGCCCTGCCAAGTTAAGGCAGCACACAACAAGGAAAGTGTCCATTTACAAAAATTTTGGCTTGTTGTGACTCAGGAGGAAGCAAAAGGTGGAGGAATAGGAGGAATATTAGGTGCTGCTGTGAAGCCCGGTCGTCACCCAGGGACATCGATCCACCTTCAGGGACGACACAGGGTCTTCATTAGTATATGGCAGGCAAGGCAACAGGTATGTCAATTTTTGTATAATATGTGTCGTGACGCCACTCACGGTTTGCGGTCAGGGATATGGGTGATCGCCACGGCAAGTTTAACGAGCGTCTGGGGCTGATGGATTCTGCAGTTGGATGGTGTGGCCTCCCGTAAGTGAGGCTGGCCCCAGGGGCTCGGGTGTGTAGAACAACAGGTCCCAGAATAACTCAGGCAGAGTCCAACATGTCTTTCAACTGATCTTTACTCACTTTAGATGTTTTGTGAGGTACCCGGGCGATGCTGAGATAAACCAGGTTGAAACCAGGAGCTCCTTCAGGCCGGTCTAAGGGTAACCATTAACTCACCTTCCTTGCACTTCTTTTTTCTGATAACCCCTGACTTGAAGTACCGTGGAGTTCATCCAGGGAAGTCGCCACTGCCTTTTCTCCCCTTTTTGGACCGTTTGCCGGCAGCGTGGACCAAGTGAGAAGGCTCCAGGCTCGAGCCCCTTATGGGGTCCCTCGCTGCTGAGGCTCTGACTCTAGATGGTTGGTAAGGGACTTGTAGTTCCCCTCCCTGGCAGATTTAGCAGATCAATAAATGGATGTCTACTCTAGGGACTTGTTCCCCATGCGTGCCTAGTCACCAGGGTGTCCCCGTACTCAACCGAACCTCTCTCTGTCTTTCTGACTGACTGACTGGTAACTGGATTTTCCCCCGCTAACTTCTACTCGACGTGCAGGGTCTGACAAGAGTGAGCGTGCGTCTACGTCTCCTAGCAATCGCTGCTCACTAGTACCAGACTGGCTCGCTCCACTCCTTTCCTGACAGCCTCTGCACCCTAGGATGAATAGCATGGGTGCAGTACTCAGTGGTGCCTGACCAGGTCAGCGGCGCCACACTTCATACATAATAAAAGCCAAATTGCAAAAATAACAGCGGTGAACACACCCTTTGATTGTTGCACCCCCAAGGCACTTGTTAGTATCAGCAGCAGTAGCAACAGGAGCCACAGAAGACACGACAAAGCTGTCACAGACTTCAATAATGTGAGATCATTGCAGCACACTCAAAACAACACCATCTCCTAGTCTGCACACTCTGCGACTGGGGAGAAAGAGACATTGGAAATGCATGACTTGTCATTTTGATGAAAGTTAAGCGGTCTACACTTTGAGGGCACAGCTGGATGTGTTTATCAATCAGGACACCACCACCTCTAAAGACATGTTCTGAGAAAATACAGGACTCACCGCTGCTGCGACAGTCGCTGCGACATGTGCAGAGTGCAATTCCACCATGTTGGCTGGCACCTTGCATATAAACCAGTTGGCTAAAAGACCTCTTTAGGGATGCAAATCGATGAGCTGTGGGTGACTGTGACTTCTGCAGCAGTGCATCCAGGCGATGGTAGTGGCTTTGAAATTTTTGTGCAACCATGTTTTAAGATGTGAGCCATGCAAGACACATGTGAGGTTGTCATAGGGCTACAACCAGGTTCACACCTTTATTGCACATGGACTTCCTTGGCTCTAGGTTAACCCCTAACAACCGCGGGCAGTAAAATTAGCAGCCATAACGTTACTGCCCGCGGTCTGCCAGCAGCAGCATGCCGCGATTTTTACAGCTGAGATGTGTTCCTGCTAGGCATGAGCAGAATCGTTATCTGCTCGTGCCATTTAACCCCTGTAATGGCGCTGTCAATATGTGACAGCGCCATTATAAACGCGATCGCGGTAAAGTTTTACTTACCGCCCGATACCGGAAGTCACGTGACATGATCACGTGACTTCCGGTGGTTGTCATGGTAGCACAGGGTCATGTGATGACTCCTGTGCTAGACATGAACCACTTTCACTTTCGCTTTGTCCGGAGGCCAGGGAAGCAGGAAGTGCACGTATCTGCTGTTTACAGCTGTGTAGCTGTGATCAGCAAATAGTGCAGAGCGATCGGTTTGCTGATCGCTATAGCCCCCTAGGGAGACTAGTAAAAAAAAAAAAAAAGTTTTAAAAAATTAAAAAAAAACTAAAATCTAAAAGTTCAAATCACCCCCCTTTTGCCCCATTGAAAATTAAAGGGTTAAAAAAATAAAAAATATACACACATTTGGTATCGCCGAGTTCAGAAACGCCCGATCTATCAAAATATAAAATCAATTAATCTGATCAGTAAACGGCGTAGCGGCAAAAAAATTCCAAACACCAAAATGACTTTTTTTGTCTCCACAACTTTTGCGCAAAATGCAATAACAGGCGATCAAAACGTAGCATCTGCGCAAAAATTGTACCGTTAAAAATATCAGCTTGAGTCGCAAAAAATAAGTCATCACTGAGCCATAAATCTCGAAAAATGAGAACGCTACGGGTCACGGAATATGGCGTAAAACGTGCGCCACTTTTTCCAGACAAACTTCCGAATTTTTTTTATATAAAAGTAAACCTATACATGTTTGGTTCTACGAACTCGCACTGATCTGAGGCATCACACCCACACATCAGTTTTACCATACAGTGAACACAGTGAATAAAATATTTCAAAAACAATAGTGCTATCGCACTTTTTTTGCAATTTTTCTGCATTTGGAATTTTCTTGCCGTTTTCCAGTACACTATATGGTAAAACCTATGGTTTCTTTTAAAAGTACAGCTCGTTCTGCAAAAAATCAGCCCTCACATGACCATATTGACTGAAAAATAAAAAAGTTACGTCTCTCAGAAAAAGAATGGCGAAAAAAAAAAAACGGAAAGCGAAAAATCGGCCGGTCGTGAAGGGGTTAAATGGAGACAGCCATTGCTGAAACTTGTCTTGGATAGCTGTTCATAACTCTGCAGCTGTGTGACTGCATTCTCTAGTGCATTTTAATTTCAACACTGCTTGATTGCAGTGAGCTCTGTTTGCACAGTATGGAGGAAGGGAGATTTTTCTTTGCACTGCTGGAACGCATTTCACTTTAAGGGAGAGGTTCAGGGCACAGGTGGAGGCCCTACAGGAGATAGAGAAGGCAGAAACAGTTGAGGAATTGGTGGATACAGATGTTTGTCCCATAAGCCATGGTGATTTCAAGACTTGTGGAGCAGCCCCTTCCCCACCTACCTAATCAGCCACCAGAGTCACTCAATGCCCAGTCAGCAAGATGTATTGCTGCTTGCCATGCTTGCTCCTCCATATGTCAGTGGTGTAATGCACCCTGTCAGACACAGAGTTTTGCAAAGAATGGGTGATGTTGTCTGAGACATGCTGGTATAGCGCAGGCACAGCTTTATTAGAGAAGTAATGGTGACTTAACAACTGGTACTGGGGTACTGTGATGGCCATCAGCCTTTGGAAACTATCAGTATCTATCAGGCAGAAAGGCAGTATTTAATGGGCCAACAAATTGGATATGATGAAATTCAAGCTTTTAACTTTGACATGTGTAGCAGAAAATAATAATTTTTACATTTCCACAAATGCGAATCCAAGGACTGGCTGCTTTGTTGCGAGAGGTTGGAGTAGGATGTACACCAAAAACTGGTGGACTATGAGTGAGGGATAGGCGGAGATGATATGGTGGATTGAGAAAGATGTGGTGTGCTCGGTGTCTGAGATCTGTCAAAAACAGCAGGCATGTCCACTTCCGTAACAGCTGACAGGCTCTCACTCACTCCAACTATAGGGGGTAAACTAGTTGAGGTTCTGCAGGTGGAAACATGTGGGAGAACACAAGCCACAGTGACAGGTGGAATAAGCAGCAGATGTGGTTGATGGGGTGGCAAGTGGTTGGTGAATCCCGCAGACCAACATATGCTGCTGGCCAAAGCCAGAGTTGAGGCTGAGGATACTGGAAGTTGCAATTTAACTTCCTCGTCTTCCTCCTCCTCCACCTCTTCTGCTCTAGCTACTTAGCTGCGTGCCTGTGGGTTCACATTGAGTGCCATCTAGAACCTCATCAACATCCTCCTTGTTGTCCCACTCCTTGCCTTGAAAGTCACCCTCCTCCTGCCCTGACGGCACAGTACAGTACAAGTGTGCCTCAGATATCTGAGTCTCATCATGATCACCTCCATCCTTGAGGGTTAACATCTGGTGACAAGGGTCTGGATTTTGCTCAGACACTACTTTGTCTGACCCTGGATCCAACTGACATAGAATTTAGGTATCTGTGTAAATGCTTTACTCTTCTTGAGTCTGTGAATGTTTGACGCAGACCTCTGACTCTGCAGACTTGCCCATCTGTAGCTCCCTACAGTCAGTTGGGTGGTTGAAGAGTTGTGACATGGTTTGAACAAGGATAGCTTTCAATAACATTAGCACCTACCCCACGTACACCTGGAACACCACACCAATTTACTCTTCCACCACAACCTCTGCATTTCCCACTCATGTTTAATGTACCCTTCCCTTATTTTAACCAGCTATTTCACAACCTTAGGCTCACACCTGTCAGTCACCTGTCACAAAAATTAGCAATCAGTATTTATATGCTGAAATGTCTATTTGTGGCCGGACCACATAATTAACAATCATGATTTCTATGCTGAAATATCTATTTTTGCCACGAACACAGAATTAGCAACTAGTATTTATATGCTGAAATGTCTATTTGTGCGAGGGTCACAGAATTAGCAATCAGTATTTATATGCTGAAACATCCATTTGTGCAGGACTAGAGAGTTAGCAAACAATATTTCTATGCTTAAGTACCTTTTTTGCCAGGAGCACAGAATTCTCAATCAGAATTTGTATGCTGAAATGTCTATTTGCAGCAGAACCACAGATTGAACCATCAGCATTTACTTGCTGAAATGTCTAATTGTGTTAGGATCACAGAATTATCAATCATTATTTTTATGCTGAAATGTCTGTATGTGACAGGACCACAGAATCATCAATCAGTATTTTTATGCTGAAATATCTACAGTGTTTTCACCCATATCCTGTCCACCGCAATTAACTTGAGAACAGCGGCAGCTATAGGCATAGAAGTGGTGTCTAGGTATAGTAAAGTAGCCATGCGCTATGCAATGAAACCACCTTTTGCGCAACCTGGTGGAAAACAACGGAGTTAGCATTTTTATCTTGAAAATGGAACGAGATAGAGAAAAAAAGTGAATTACAAAGTTGTAGGGCATCATCAATTCAATACAAATCGACACCTTGCATACAGAAATGCTATGATAAGAACGTGTAAAACTGACAAGGCTGCGGACGTGAAACGATACCTCATGGAGACCTTTCTACAAGTCAATGGGTATGGTGGCTGCATGGAGTGGCCTCCACGCTCACCTGACCTGACCCCATTGGACTTCTTTCTGTGAGGTCACATCAAACAGCAGTATGAGACCCCTCCACCAACATTGCAGGACCTACGACGACAAACAGTCATATGAAAAAGTTTGGGCACCCCCATTAATCTTAACCTTTTTTCTTTATAACAATTTGGGGTTTTGCAACAGCTATTTCGGTTTCATATATCTAATAACTGATGGACTGAGTAATATTTCTGGATTGAAATGAGGTTTATTGTACTTACAGAAAATGTGCAATCCGCATTTAAACAAAATTTGACCGGTGCAAAAGTATGGGCACCCTTATCAATTTCTTGATTTGAACACTCCTAACTTCTTTTTATTGACTTACTAAAGCACTAAATTGGTTTTGTAACCTCATTGAGCTTTGATATATTGGTGATATATATAACGTTCTTATTAATTGGCTGTATTGATGCACTTTATTGACAGTTGCTTTCTCCTAAGACTAATATGTTTTGATATGTCTATTTACACTTCTCTAGAGGGTATGTGATGTAATTTTCCTCAGACTCTCGTTCCAGACACACCTTCCTGTATTACTGCAGTTTTGATATGTGCACGTCTTTTATCTTACCCTGCCCCCTTGCATCCTTGTAATATCATGTTAAAATTTTGTATGGAATAAAGGATATATTTTTCTTAAATAATTGACATAGTTTGACATTATATTTATTGACAATACAGTGAATTATGGAGGTCTTTTTGTAGGAATATATTTTTACCAGATGGTCCATTATATTTTTTGTTTCTCCAAAAAATAATAAAAGCATATGTTTTGCTAAATCTGACAGTATAACACTGGATGTAATCATATAGCAATTGTTTGTTTATTCATTGGACTATATTCAAAAGAGAACACAAATCTATATATTAATTGTTGTTGTTTTTTTAAATCTTTTTGTGCTGCATCTTAAAAGACTAAAGTTTGACTCTTGATTTATCAAATTCCATTGCTTTATCAAACCTCGTTTTTTTGATAAAACCTGTCACACAGTCTCCCCTTACGATCAGTATCAGATTGTTCAAAAGTTTATCAGAGTTTTTATCCTGCAGAATGTCAAAAGCTGTATTTTAGGGATCTTTTTATGCATTCAGGGTGATTATTGTTATAATGAAGGAGCATAACACTTATAGGTTCGCCGCAAAACACTAGTTTGTAATAGTTTCTCATTGACCTCTATAGGAAGTCAATATTACCCCCTCATCCCCCATGAGGCAGTGAAATGCATGCTATAGCTGTTCTTATTAATGTAAGCTGCAAAATTGTAAAATAGGACATATCCAGACTCCTTCTGTAGCCATATCATCAATGAATCTTTGGTGCATTTTCAAGTTAAGGCCGCTTTACATGATGCAACATCGCTCAAGCGATCTCGTTGGGGTCACGGAATTTGTGACGCACATCCAGTTGCTTTAGCGATGTCTTTGCGTGTGACACCTATGAGCGATTTTCATTCATCGCAAAAACGGTCAAAATCGCTCATTGGTGACATACCCCTCTATTCTCGAATATCGCTGCTGCTCGGTGTACGAAGTAGTTCGTCGCTCCTGCGGCAGCACACAGCGCTATGTGTGACACCGCAGGAACGAAGAACCTCACCCTACCTGCTGCCGCCCACAGTGCGGAAGGAAGGAGATGGGCGGTATGTTACGTCCCGCTCATCTCCGCCCCTCCGCTTCTATTGGGCTGCGGTTCAGTGATGCTGCTGTGACATCGCTGTGACGCTGAATGAACCGCCCCCTTAGAAAGGAGGCAGTTCGCCGGTCACAGTGACATCGCAGAGCAGGTATATGCGTGTGACGCTGCCGTAGCGATAATGTTTGCTACAGCAGCAATCACACGATTTCGCATGTACGATGGGGGTGGGTGCTTTAGCGCTCAACATCGCTAGCAATTGCTAGCGATGTCGTAGCTTTTAAAGCGGCCTTTAGACAGGCAGGGATTTTTCTCAATATATATGTAGTCCTGCTCAAGAGATGCCATTACCAGGACAAAAAATGTTGGTGTCATAAGCATCACCATCGCTGTCCCTGAAAGGTTTTGAAAGTAGTATTGGACAAACTGAAATGCATCATAGGGCAGAACAAGGTTTTAGGGATTGAGGAAAAAAATAGAGGTCAAAGTTCATTTTTTGTATTCCATTCAAAAATTTCCTAATCATATGTATCCCTCAATCTCGTGGAATTTTCATTATAGACTCCATGTCTAAACTTGCAACTTTGCCACTATTCAAAATCAGGTATCTCCTTCAAGAACTCATTAGTATCCAACAAGTATGAATATTTGACTCTGGATGCATTAGACTCTGGAACCTTTCAAGGCTTGGTCACAAGATTGATTCCCAAAACAATAAGTGGTGTTCCCAAACATTTATGAATTTTTGGAAAAACAAATACCTTATGGTTTTGTTGGTTTTTCCATATTTTTTTAGAGATAATTTCCTTCTCAACAAATCCCTGTAAAATGTAAAATAGATTGAAGCTTATTCAAATAAATTTTTGGTGGATCCAAATTTAGCTTTTTATATGTTGTAGTTTTCCCTATCTGTCTATTGCCTTATTCGAGATAAAATTTATTTTGACAATAGGACTATTTTACTTACCTTGTCAGCTAGTTTTATTATCAAGTCAAGTATTTTTTTTTTTTTTATCAATTTACTGCTGTTAGTTCATCAAATGTAATAGTCATATTGTCATAGGGGAATAAAATAGCCTTGACCGCTGTGCTGACTGTCACAAGGTGATCCTTGACACACTTTTATACAGTATATGGAGAAGTAGTCAGATAGCCAAGATCATAAACCAGGAGGGCACGACAGTACATGGGGGCGGACAAAGACTAGGTCAATATAGGTAAGGATGGTTGACCTTAGGGAGATCAACATCCAGCACCGCGGAGCACCATCACGTGTTTTATCAATGCAATGATTCTAGAGCAATGCCCCCTGGGAAATATGCAAAAGGAAGCCACGGAGACACCATCACATGTTTCTCAATGCTACCTACCTACCTACATACCCCAAAACAGCTATCTGTGGATGGATACCATGTTTTGGCATAGGTGGTTTCCTTGACTGGGGACTGCCCTTCCCATGGTTTTTCCTTCCCGGTGAAAGACCTGGCTGGTTACCTGCCAGCGTTGAGAAACATGTGATGGTGTCTCCGTGGCTTCATTGTTTTGCATATTTCCCAGGGGGCATTGCTATAGAATCACTGCGTTGAGAAAACACGTGATGGTGCTCCGCGGTGCTGGATGTTGATCTCCCTAAGGTCAACCATCCTTACCTATATAGTCTTCTACTAGGCATTGCTCCCACTAGCCAGTTTTCTACTCCACACTGATGAGGGGCAAATACCCCAAAACAGCTGTCTGTGGATGGATACCATGTTTTGGCATAGGTGGTTTCCTTGACTGGAGACTGCCCTTCTCGTGGTTTTTCCTTCCCGGTGAAAGACCTGGCTAGTTACCTACCAGCGTTGAGAAACATGTGATGGTGTCTCTGCGGCTTCCTTGTTTTGCAAAGACTAGGTCAAGACACAAGCCGAAGGTCAGGGTTCCAGGAGGGCACATACATAATACAGGGAGCAAGCAGGGACGTGGTCAGGAGGAAGTCCAAGGTCAGAAGCCACAAAGTCACAACAGAAACAGGGGAGGACAGGCAGAGACACGTAAACAAGAGTCCGAAGTCGAGAGACCAAGACCAGAACACTGAGTACCATGGAAGCTAACAGAACAACTGTAAACAGGAAGTACGACTGGCGGCGTCCTGCTCTAACACTTACATGCTCCCTAATGAAGCAGAGCAATCACCGGGAACGAGAAGCATCTGCGAGAGCACTTTCCATGAGCAGCGTGAAACCCAATTCTGCGAAAGAACCAGCATAGCATTCATCCTGTAAAACGCGCTGCACCATAAGCAAATATATGCTGACTCTGCAGTAAAGCATAGCAGAACAATACAGAATCTGCTCATAGGAATGATGACACCAACCTTAGTCAGTTGTTTCTTAAAAATTTCCAATGAAGTGCCTGGCTGTAAGGGGCGAGCAAATCTCAACTTTATCCAATCTTGAAAAGACTGTTTGACATTTTTTTCTCCAGCACCCTCATTTTCACTTTATTATTTGAAAAAATGCTATTAACCCTTCTATTTTTTCATCGTCAAATTGGAAATTGAGATTCAAACTGAAGCAACTATTGCTACTGACATTTCTCCTTCACAAATATGATCATGCTTTTTTTTAATTTTACACCTTTAGAAAAAGGTTTAGAAATATTCAGTTTACAAATAGAATTTAAGTAAATTAACAAAGAAGTTTGAAAAAAATGTCATTTGCTGTCAAATAATGGTTACGTCATTTAGCCAGTAATTTGACAATTTTTTCTACAATCGAGGTTAGATTGATTATAGTGTTATCTTTTTAAAGTATTCTTAATGCTCTACCAGGATACTTGTTACTTATTCCCATTATATCCCCAGGTTACTCCTATTGCTCTAATTTTTCCAATGACATATCATTCACTTTCTAAAGGGAAACTACTCTATTAATTGGTCTCCCCCTAACTAGACCCTCTCCTCTACAGTCCATCCTTAATGCAGCAGCCAGGGTCACCAATCTGGCTAACCACTACTCGGATGCCTCTGCGCTGTAACA
Organism: Anomaloglossus baeobatrachus; assembly: GCF_048569485.1. Taxonomy (NCBI): domain Eukaryota; kingdom Metazoa; phylum Chordata; class Amphibia; order Anura; family Aromobatidae; genus Anomaloglossus; species Anomaloglossus baeobatrachus. The sequence continues at coordinate 98,353,533 of NC_134356.1, read as the reverse complement.
GTCATTGCACTGGCTGCCCATATATCACAGGATCCAATTCAAATTGCTTGTTGTCACCGACAAAGCTCTCCACAATGCAGCACCCCCTCCATCTCTGCCCTCATCTGTCTATTACACCACACGTTCTCTATGCTCTGCAAACAGCTTTCAACTAATATCCACGCTAATCCAAACTTCCCACTCCCGGATCCAAGACTTCTCCCGAGCTGCACCAATTCTCTAGAACGCTCTACCCCAAGAAACTAGGATGAACCACAACTTACTCAGCTTCAGACACTCCCTAAAATCTCTTCTTTTTATTGTGGCCTATAACACTCCCTAATTCAATTCAATTCACATAGTCCCTCCAAGACTTCTCAGAACATAACTCTCCATAAAACTCCACTGCACTCAGATGTGTGTCAAAGATTGGCTGACTGGTTCAGGCAGCCTTTATTTATCCTCCATTTCTTTGAGATGGCTGGATTGTTACAGTAAATAATGACTTGTACCTTGTCCCCCCACCTCATTGTAGATGTAAGCTCTCATGAGCAGGGTTGTCTTTTTTGCTATAATTATTGTATTTTCTATAACTGTTACTAGCTTGTATATGAACCTCTGAATTTTAAAGCGCTGCGGAATATGTTGGCACTATAGAACTAAAGATTATTATTATTATTAATAATAAAACAGGAGTGCTGCAATTGTTGTTGGTTATTAGTTTGATAGTGTCGTTAGAAATTGCACTTCATCTTGTTGGCTACTCTGCGATAATGCCACAAAATCTTAACAATTTCAGTGAGATATATACAGTATATCACAAACGTGAGTACACCCCTCACATTTTTGTAAGTATTTTATTATATCTTTTCATGGGATATCACTGAAGTTATGACACTTTGATATAATACATTCAAACACAGAAGCAGAAGAGTCTTTATATTCACCAAAGTATAGAAATACCCCAAAGACACCGTAATGCAAATGTATAAAACATTTTATTAATAATTGATGCACAGGGTATTACAAGGTATACATAATAATGAATTCGAGAAAAACCGGAGTGAGTTGGTGAAGGAAAAGAGGGGAAGAAACCCCACGTGACCCAGGATGGATAACAATTCTCACATAGTACCTGCTGTTACAGATATAGTACTGAGGTAACCTTATGCCCATAAGGAAGGCCGACACAGGGACCTAGGGTCCATTATCCCGCTATGCGGTAGCCTGATGCGATTGCATATGGCCTTCTGTCAAAATATACATATAATATTAAGGATAACCTCAGGCCCATATAAAAAGGCTGACACACTGACCTATGGTCCGCTCTACAGCTAGGCGGTAACCTCGTGCAATTGTGAAGAGGTGCCCAAACAGTAGAACCAGGTCTACCGTTCAGTAGGGCATGAGGGCTTACCTAAAACAAACAGATCGTCAGGGAGTCCTGGAGTACACGTGGGGACCGACGTCCCAACACGTGTTTCGTCAAGTGCTTCGTCGGGGGACGATGATTAAAAGTGCTAGGAGTGAGGTTTAAAAAGGGAACCTGATTGTCAAGGACACGCCTCTATTCCCCACGTGCACTGGAGTGACTGACCGCTACGGAGCGCGCCGCGGCTCAGTATCGGCGGCCAGGAACCGGCGGAAGTAAGAACTTCCGGTGATGTCACCATATAGTACTTCCGGTTCCTCGACGCAACGAACGTTGCCACGGACGCGATGCAAATCAAGAAGCGGGTGTCACTGCAGTGCTACGTAAGATAGACCTCCTATCTATGCAATCGCCAGTCCAGCTTCCTCAGTCCAATCAAGCGCAATATAGCATCCAATGCACATACATATACTATGCATCTTTACATGTATAAAGTGTCCGCCAATAGCACCTATAGAAGGTGTATACATTACAAGGCATATACATATACTATGCATTATTAGATGTATTAAGTCACCGCTAGTGGCACTTGTTGAAAAAAGGGGGGGGGAAAGGATGGAAAGGAGGAAGACATTAAAGGATAGATAAGCAGACGTCTGCAAAAGAATATGATATAAAAACATAGACATAGATATACACATAGCAATTTCAACATAAACGCCATTACAGATAATCCATGTCCATGTCCACCATGATTCCAGAGCCTCCCAAGTTCATTTTGTAAAAGCATGTGAGCCTCCATTTCTTCCAAATCAGGTTGAATCGGAAAACTGGTGACAGAGCCTGAGTAGGAGGGGACGGAGTGGGGGGAGGGGGGGGGAGGGGAGAGGGAGGGGGGAAGAGGGAGGGGAAGAGGACCAGACCGATGGGAGTTTTTGACAAGAAACAGGTCCCTTTAAATTAAACAAGAAATAAAAGACACACTGTTAAAAGAGTCATAGGGTAACCAAATACATACAGCATGAAAAGATGCCATTATATACACAGGGCCGCGCAGCTATTCAATCCTCTGTTGCGTGTTCATGGTGGATAGAACCACCATGAAGACCAACAATCGAAATAAATTGGATCCATTTAGAAAGAGTTTTTCCCTCTTTCCCAATAGGATTCATTTAAGACACCATATTTCGAGGGTAAGAACAATTTAAAAGAAGAGAACCCACTAGTTATAAAAATGGGGCAAAGGAGAGCCGTTCATTCAGCCCATGCGGTGCCTGAGTGCCCAAAACAAAAATCCAACGGCACTCCACCTGTGCCAACCGTTTTTTGAAGTCACCTCCCCGAATTCCAAGATGTACCCTATCGATACCTCGGACCTGCAGGGATGTAGGGTCACACTTGTGAACCTCCCTGAAGTGTCTGGGTATCGTTTTTAGGGATTCGGGGTTGGTGACCTCTTTGGCCGCCAGAATATCACGCACATGCTCCCTCGTGCGAATTCGGAGCTCACGTGAGGTCAATCCGACATATATCTTATTACAGCCACACGTGGCGTAATAAATTACGCCAGATGTGCTGCAAGATTTATATGCCCGAATAGAAAACTCCCTCTTTCCGTCCGCTGAACAGAAGGTAGTGGCCCGAATGATGTTCTGGCAGCCACGACAGCTACCACAAGGGTAGCAACCGACACGTTGGGGACCACATCCAAAGAGGGGGGTTCTCTTGACAACATAGTGACTATACACCAATGCATCTCTGAGACTCCTGCCCCTCCTTGCTGTCATCAAGGGGCGTTCCGGTAAATATCCCCGAAGGGAGGGCTCAGTGTGAAGAATGGCCCAATGTTTGTTTAATACGCCTCTGATTTGGTCCCACTGTCGGCAATAGGTGGAAATGAATCTCGCCACAGGGCTAGAAGTAGGCTTTAACATTACATTCCCAGATAGGAGCTGATCCCGCTGGGAGTGTTTAGCACGCTGGTATCCCTTTTTGATGGATCTCCTACTATAACCCCTCATTATGAACCTCTCCCTCATATCTCCTGATTCAGATTCAAAACCATCATCCGACGAGCACAGCCTGCGTAAACGCAGGAACTGGCCCATCGGGATGGCATTCACCGTTGACCTGGGGTGACCTGAGGTAGCATGGAGGAGGGAATTAACCGAGGTAGTTTTCCGAAAGATGGTAGTGGATACTGCCCCGTTAGATTCCACCGAGATTCGAATGTCCAAAAATTCGATGGTCCTTGGTCCGACCTGATGGGTCAAGTAGATGTTATAGCTGTTGGAGTTGAGGCGACGCACAAAGTCTTCCAGCTCAGAGCCGGTTCCCCCCCAGACAACCAGAATGTCGTCAATATAGCGCAGCCAGCACTGCACATGGGAGCTCGCCGGCACGCCGTCCCCGAAAACCTCCCTCTCCCAGAAGCCGAGAAAGAGTTTTGCGTAAGACGGCGCGCAGGCCGCCCCCATTGCAGTGCCGCGCCGCTGGAGGAAGAACCGGTCTCGAAACACAAAGAAGTCGTGCGTCAACACAAACTCCAACAGCTCCATAATGAGAACGGACAAGGACCCATCGAGACTACTCGAATCTAAGTAGAATTGTACGGCGGCCAGACCATCTCGGTGGCTAATGCTAGAATATAAGGCCTCAACATCCATCGTTACCAAAATAGCCTCCTCCTCCAAGATAAGACCCTCCAGTCTCCTCAAGACGTCAGCAGTGTCTCTAACATGGGAGGGCAACGTCTCCACTAAGGGATGCAAGTAGTGTTCAATGAATTTGCATGTGACGTCACATAGCCCTCCCATGCCAGAGACAATGGGACGCCCAGGAGGTGTCTTGGGGTTTTTATGAATCTTGGGGAGGAGGTAAAAAGTTGGAACCACAGGTGTTTTTACTAGGAGGCCCTCATAGACTTTTTTGGGGATAATGCCCTCCTCAAATGCCCTCAATAATATCAACTCCAGGTCATTGGTGAAGCCGCGTATTGGGTTATGGTGGAGAGGTTCATATACCTCGCGATCCCTCAATTGACGCCATGCCTCCTTCTCATATAGCTCCACTGGCCAAATTACCACATTCCCGCCCTTGTCAGCAGGTTTAATCACTACCCCGTCCAACGATTCAATCTCCCGTAGTGCCACTTGTTGTTGTCTGGTAAGATTATTTTTACCCCCTCTTCGTGGGAGTTGCTGAATATCTTTTGATACTAACTCGCAAAAAATCTGAATCGGGGGGCATAAGGACAAGGGCGGAAATGTGGCAGACCTTGGCATTGTATGGCGTGGAAAATTACCTGATTGGTGGTGGGCGGACTCCTCCTCCAGCTCCTCAAGCGCAGCAATAGCCTCTTGTTCACGGATGGAAGTACTAGATTCCCCTGTAGCTCTCTTGGAATGTAGTTTATGTAGTACCAACTTCCGCAGGAACAAATGGAGGTCTTTGATCACTGAAAAGAGATTGAAGTTAGTTTGGGGCACAAAAGACAACCCCAACTTCAACACCTCCGTCTGCATAGGGGTGAGGACATGTTTGGATAGATTAATTACCTCCATATGTCCATCACCTCCTTTTTTCTGAGCCAAAGGAGGAGGGGCTATCCGTCCACCACCCAACGCCAAGGTCTGTTTATTCCGAGCATTGACTGATCTTGTGTTCGGTCTTACATTCCTGATGTTTTCAGATGCAGTGTCTTCCTCCAGTGAAGACATCGATGAGGCAGAGATTGACATGGACGAGGCCTGGTGTTTCTTCTTTTTAGGGAAGGAAGTACCTCGCCAGCGGAAAACCTGACCATTTTTATAGTCTGTGACGTCACGTTGGTATTTCTTCGTCTTGGTACTCAGGATCTCCTTTTCCCATTTGGAAAACTCCTTGTCAAGTAAATCATTATATTTAGACAGTTCATCAGGGGTAAGTTCGGAGTTAAGGTTGGCCTGAGCGTCCGCAATTTCACTCTCCAGATCACTAATGGATTTTTCATTCAGCTCGATCAGGAGCTGCATGAAAATCCTGGAGCAGTTGGACGCGGCCTCCTCCCACTTTGTTTTAACTGTCTCATCTGAGACCACAAAAGAGGGAAAAACCCTGACCCTTAATCCCCTGGGAACTAATCCCCTATCTATGTATCTTTTCATGAAAGCCACGTTCCACCATAATCTTGTCTTTCTATTCAGCATAGTTTTAAGACTATTCATGCGGTCTAAGGTGGACCTAGAACTCGTAGTAGGTAACTCCTCCCCTCCAGCTTCAAAAACTCTGTCCAGTTGGGTTTCCCACGTTTTTTCGCGGGCTTTATAATCCATGGAAACCTGAAAAAGGCCTGTGATAAACCACAGAATAACTATTGTGTATAGCATGAGGATCCAAAAAATTATAGGCAACAACTCAAGGATAATACATTCAAACACAGAAGCAGAAGAGTCTTTATATTCACCAAAGTATAGAAATACCCCAAAGACACCGTAATGCAAATGTATAAAACATTTTATTAATAATTGATGCACAGGGTATTACAAGGTATACATAATAATGAATTCGAGAAAAACCGGAGTGAGTTGGTGAAGGAAAAGAGGGGAAGAAACCCCACGTGACCCAGGATGGATAACAATTCTCACATAGGACCTGCTGTTACAGATATAGTACTGAGGTAACCTCATGCCCATAAGGAAGGCCGACACAGGGACCTAGGGTCCATTATCCCGCTATGCGGTAGCCTGATGCGATTGCATATGGCCTTCTGTCAAAATATACGTATAATACTAAGGATAACCTCAGGCCCATATAAAAAAGCTGACACACTGACCTATGGTCCACTCTACAGCTAGGCGGTAACCTCGTGCAATTGTGAAGAGGTGCCCAAATAGTAGAACCAGGTCTACCGTTCAGTAGGGCATGAGGGCTTACCTAAAACAAACAGATCGTCAGGGAGTCCTGGAGTACACGTGGGGACCGACGTCCCAACACGTGTTTCGTCAAGTGCTTCGTCGGGGGACGATGATTAAAAGTGCTAGGAGTGAGGTTTAAAAAGGGAACCTGATTGTCAAGGACACGCCTCTATTCCCCACGTGCAATGGAGTGACTGACCGCTACGGAGCGCGCCGCTGCTCAGTATCGGCGGCCAGGAACCGGCGGAAGTAAGAACTTCCGGTGACGTCACCATATAGTACTTCCGGTTCCTCGCCGCAACGAACGTTGCCACGGACGCGATGCAAATCAAGAAGCGGGTGTCACTGCAGTGCTACGTAAGATAGACCTCCTATCTATGCAATCGCCAGTCCAGCTTCCTCAGTCCAATCAAGCGCAATATAGCATCCAATGCACATACATATACTATGCATCTTTACATGTATAAAGTGTCCGCCAATAGCACCTATAGAAGGTGTATACATTACAAGGCATACACATATACTATGCATTATTAGATGTATTAAGTCACCGCTAGTGGCACTTGTTGAAAAAAGGGGGGGAAAAAGGATGGAAAGGAGGAAGACATTAAAGGATAGATAAGCAGACGTCTGCAAAAGAATATGATATAAAAACATAGACATAGATATACACATAGCAATTTCAACATAAACGCCATTACAGATAATCCATGTCCATGTCCACCATGATTCCGGAGCCTCCCAAGTTCATTTTGTAAAAGCATGTGAGCCTCCATTTCTTCCAAATCAGGTTGAATCGGAAAACTGGTGACAGAGCCTGAGTAGGAGGGGACGGGGGGGGATGGGGGGGGAAGGGGAGAGGGAGGGGGGGAGAGAGAGGGGAAGAGGACCAGACCGATGGGAGTTTTTGACAAGAAACAGGTCCCTTTAAATTAAACAAGAAATAAAAGACACACTGTTAAAAGAGTCATAGGGTAACCAAATACATACAGCATGAAAAGATGCCATTATATACACAGGGCCGCGCAGCTATTCAATCCTCTGTTGCGTGTTCATGGTGGATAGAACCACCATGAAGACCAACAATCAAAATAAATTGGATCCATTTAGAAAGAGTTTTTCCCTCTTTCCCAATAGGATTCATTTAAGACACCATATTTCGAGGGTAAGAACAATTTAAAAGAAGAGAACCTACTAGTTATAAAAATGGGGCAAAGGAGAGCCGTTCATTCAGCCCATGCGGTGCCTGAGTGCCCAAAACAAAAATCCAACGGCACTCCACCTGTGCCAACCGTTTTTTGAGGTCACCTCCCCGAATTCCAAGATGTACCCTATCGATACCTCGGACCTGCAGGGATGTAGGGTCACACTTGTGAACCTCCCTGAAGTGTCTGGGTATTGTTTTTAGGGATTCGGGGTTGGTGACCTCTTTGGCCGCCAGAATATCACGCACATGCTCCCTCGTGCGAATTCGGAGCTCACGTGAGGTCAATCCGACATATATCTTATTACAGCCACACGTGGCGTAATAAATTACGCCAGATGTGCTGCAAGAGATATATGCCCGAATAGAAAACTCCCTCTTTTCGTCCGCTGAACAGAAGGTAGTGGCCCGAATGATGTTCTGGCAGCCACGACAGCTACCACAAGGGTAGCAACCGACACGTTGGGGACCACATCCAAAGAGGGGGGTTCTCTTGACAACATAGTGACTATGCACCAATGCATCTCTGAGACTCCTGCCCCTCCTTGCTGTCATCAAGGGGCGTTCCGGTAAATATCCCCGAAGGGAGGGCTCAGTGTGAAGAATGGCCCAATGTTTGTTTAATACGCCTCTGATTTGGTCCCACTGTCGGCAATAGGTGGAAATGAATCTCGCCACAGGGCTAGAAGTAGGCTTTAACATTACATTCCCAGATAGGAGCTGATCCCGCTGGGAGTGTTTAGCACGCTGGTATCCCTTTTTGATGGATCTCCTACTATAACCCCTCATTATGAACCTCTCCCTCATATCTCCTGATTCAGATTCAAAACCATCATCCGACGAGCACAGCCTGCGTAAACGCAGGAACTGGCCCGTCGGGATGGCATTCACCGTTGACCTGGGGTGACCTGAGGTAGCATGGAGGAGGGAATTAACCGAGGTAGTTTTCCGAAAGATGGTAGTGGATACTGCCCCGTTAGATTCCACCGAGATTCGAATGTCCAAAAATTCGATGGTCCTTGGTCCGACCTGATGGGTCAAGTAGATGTTATAGCTGTTGGAGTTGAGGCGACGCACAAAGTCTTCCAGCTCAGAGCCGGTTCCCCCCCAGACGACCAGAATGTCGTCAATATAGCGCAGCCAGCACTGCGCATGGGAGCTCGCCGGCACGCCGTCCCCGAAAACCTCCCTCTCCCAGAAGCCGAGAAAGAGGTTTGCGTAAGACGGCGCGCAGGCCGCCCCCATCGCAGTGCCGCGCCGCTGGAGGAAGAACCGGTCTCGAAACACAATGAATGTAAGGTATTCAGTGTACAGCTTGTATAACAGTGTAAATTTGTTGACCTCTAAATAGCTCAACACACAGCCATTAATGTTTAAACTGCTGGCAACAAAGTAAGCACACCCCTAAGTGTAAAGGGCCAGATATTTTTGATGGCCTGGATTATCTGACCGGTTCTCTTTTATAACATGGCCCATTATTTGCAGACTATGTTAGTAAATAGGTGAAAGAGATAAAGAGTAATGTAACCTGTAATCCAAGCTGTGGCTCTTAATAGAAATCCCAGACATTTCGAGCTCCATAGGGTTCCAATGGTAGAAATGTTAAATGACCCCTCTCTGGGACTTCTAGTGTTAAAAAAGAATATTTTACTGATTATAGAAAATGCTAAAGTTTTATTATCGAATATCTGCTTAGATTTGTGATATATTTTTTTAACATTTTTCTATTATGTAAAAACTTGATTGTAATGTTCAAAGTAGGTATGGCAATAAAAGGTAGGAAGAGTGCTTTTTCTTGGATGGGTCTTGTACTTGTTTGCTAAATATTTCTATATATTTGAATGTAACAATAAAAATGTGTTTTAAAAGATTATATTTAATAAAGCTGGCACTTTTCTTGCTAAAAAAGCATAAAAAACCTATTGCAAGAGCCTTGTTTAACAAAATGATCATTTTCTTAACACTTTTGCATTAAACTTATTATTTGTTGTTTTCCATTATGGTTAAAATAAAACAGAAAATGCAATATATTTTAGACTTTACATCATTTCTCTACATATTTTTGCTGTGCAGCAGTTTTATAAATGTTCATTTTTAATGGCTGTCATAAAGTTACATGAGGAAAGCATAAAGCATTTCTTCTCATCCTTGATTTTCTTGAAAATCCTTATGTCTTGTAGACCTTTGATGCATATTGCTGTATTCTACATAATTAAGTATATGCTTCTATAAATTGGAGCCCCAAGAGATACTGTAGGTGATATGTTCTGTGTGGATGTACTTAATAACTTAAAGCAACAAAATCCTCATTTATTATCTGGTGACCATAGAAGTAAGCTGACAAAAATGTGGTTTTCTCACATTTTGAAGCCATTAGGTTCAAAAACATCTCATCATTGCAGAATCTAAAGTCCAAGTAATCTTCATATTTTTCAGCATATGTCCTTGAAAATAGTAGGTGGTACACGAAACGCTCAGCCCCAGGGCCTTAAGCAATACTCGGAACCGGGCCAGACTAGTCTGGGGATGTCAGCGGTGGCAGGGCCCGGCTCCGTGAACCTGGCAGTGTCTTTCTTCAATAAAGGGGATGATGATGGGAGTTATATTTACAATAAAATAAAGTTTGTGACGCCACCTGTAGTTTTGCGGATATGTGAGCTGCCGCTGAGCTGCGTGATCCCTGGGGCAGGTGGTGATGGCGCAGCTGAGGTGTTCTTGCTCATCACAGGTGGAGCGGGACCCCAGGGCAACCATTGGAAAGTCTATTTTGGGAACCCTGTGGACTTCAGGGTGCAGGGTTGGGATACGGACAAAAATGGACAAAGACAGCAGTGTCTTTACCTCCTTCCTTTTACTCTGTAACAACCGGTGAAGTCCTGGGAGACCGGTACACGTGATGGTAGCAATCTGGTTGGCCTGGAAGCAGTTGGGGGTATCTCCCTGGCCTGGGGAGTATTGAGGCCTTCTAACCACGCTCTTCTTCTCTCCTACAGGACCCCGCTTCGTTAGTCAAACAGAGGCCCTCTCTGCTGGGACTTGTGGTACTAGCCTTTACCCATATGGTAGGCTGCGAGGGCCTTCTCAGGTGCCGCTCTGCTGGCAGCCGCTCTGGGTCCCTGATGTGTGGCTATACCTTTGGGTTGTTGTGGGGCCAGGAGACTTGCAGTCCTCCTACCCTTCGGATTTGGTTACTGGGACTCGAGTACCCCGGGCAACCATGGACTCCGATGTCCAATCATTACCGTTTTCTTCTGAGGTGAGCTGGTTCAGCTGGTTGAGGCAGGCGGAGAACCTAAGCACCACGCGGGAGGCCGCGTGTCACTGATGGGCTGGCAAGGAGAGGGATAATTCTCTTTCCCACTTTGTCATGTATGGAAGAGTCTGTCCTACCAATCGAGAGGTGAAGTGGCGGTATAATAAGGACATGCCTCTGACAGATGTCGAGTCCTTCAGAAGAAAGTCTGCCAAAAACTGATGTCTACGTTCATGAACTCAGGCGGAAAGTGCTTAAAAAATGCCTAATTTGAAGATATTGGTAGAAAACCTGCCTGGGTAGGTTGAATTTAGACAACAGTTCAGAAAAAGGTAAGAAGGATAACCTGTCAAATAAATCTGACACTCGAAGGGACTCAATTTGTCCCCAAGCCCTAAGGTCGACATCAGGAAAAAAAGCTTTAATGTCCTTAAAGGGTAGCCTCCATATCAAACCGGCCATGAATTCCGAGGACCAATCCCTCCAGCGCCACTTCACCGCCTCGACCATACCCAGAAAGGAATGTGGGACTGCCCGATTTTGAATCAATGCCCCCAGCAGCTTTTTTGTGGATCCAAATGGATTGAGGTATCCATCACTCTGCAGCCATCTATGATCCTCCGCCTCTCTCCACCAGTCCCTGACTGACTCCAAAACAGCCACCCTGTGATATGACACCACATCAGGCACACCCATTCCGCCTTCTCTAAATGGGGGGGTGAAGTGATTGTAAGGGTATTCTTGATTTCTTACCAGCCCAAATAAATTTGCGGATGAGGCTTTGTAGACCTTTCAGGGAGTATCCCGGAATTTTCAAAGGAAGGCATCTAAAAAGATATATCAACTTTGGAAGGTATAGCATTTTAAAAGAGTGTATTCTGGCCAACCACGAAAGGGGCAGCGCAGAAAAGTGTGAGAGCTCTTTTCCTAGTTCTTTACTCAGCTCAGAAATATTTTTCTTTACCAAATGTTTAGTTGTTGTGAGATGGATTCCTAAATAAGGAATACTGTGGAACTCCCATCTAAATTGCAATGTTGTGGCAAGCCTCTCCCTTTCAACCCGGGGAACAAAAAAAGGGAAGAATTAGGGATTTATTTGCATTAAGTTTGTAGAATGAAACAGCAGAAAATTCCTTAAGAACCGATAAAACATTATTTAAAGAACCTTGTACTTCTGAACAGGAAATAATTATATCATCAGCATACAATCCCACAACATGCTCAACTTTACCTACTGACACCCCCTCAATACCTTTATGCATCCGGATGTACTCCGTCAGGGGCTCCACCACCGATGCAAAAATTACCGGGTAAAGGGGACACCCCTGGCGGGTACCACTGGATATAGAGAAGCTGCGCAAGGCAAACCCTGAGGCGAGAACCTTGGCATTAGGGTTAGAGTACATGGAGAGAATTGCTGTTAAAATTGGCCCCTGAAATCCAAATTTCTCCAAAACACTCCTTAGGAACCCCCAGTGCACCCTGTCGAACACTTTTTCCGCGACTAGGGACAGAAGAACACTGGGGACCTTCCTATTTTCTATCACAGCTACAAGGTCTATCAACCATCTGGTACCATCCTTAGTCTGCCTTCCGGCTACAAACCCCATCTGATCTGGAGCTATCAAGGAGGGAAGGACCCCATGTAGACGGGAGGCCAACATTTTTGCATAGATTTTAAGATCACAGTTGATCAGTGAGATAGGGCGGAAGTTACCTGGAGAAGTGGGGGGCTTCCCCGGCTTAGGGAGAGTATTAATTATGGCTTCTAAGTTGGAAGGGGCGACCGAGGAGTTATTTTGCCAAAATGTAAATGTCCTGCGCATATAAGGGCCCAGGAGATCCACAAACTGTCTATAATATGAATTAGAAAAGCCGTCTGGGCCTGGAGAAGAATGTGTTTTAGTAGATCTGACCATTTTTTAGATTTCTTCTAGAGAAAAAGGGGCATTTAGAACCTCCAGATCCGCTTGAGACAGGCTTGGCAGCTGTAATTTTCCCAGGAAGGCATTAATAGCTGCCTCTGTTGGCTGCGGGATGTTCGGGTCATCTTTTAAATTGTAAAGGCCTTGGTAGTAGTCTGCAAAGGCATTTGCAATATGGATAGGATTTTTGATTATGGAGACCTCCGGGGTTTGCAAAAATTCAATTCTGGACTTCATTTCCCGGCTTTTAACCCTCCTTGTTAAAATGGATCCGGCTCTATCTCCCAAAGAGTAATGTTTGATTTTTAAAGCTCTACGATTTTTTTCATATTTAGAGATAAGAATTTGCCTTAGCTGTGACCTCAACTCTTTTAATTGGGCCGAACGCGAGGGTAGGGGGGCAGTTTAATTTAGAGATTCTAAGGTTTGGATCTGGGCAAGGATATTCGCTGTCAACTGTTCTCTTTTCTTTTTTTCCATAGCAGCAATTTTAATACAAATTCCCCTAATTACCGCCTTCTGAGAGGACCAAAGGATCTCATCCGAGACTGAATTGTTATCATTCAGGAGGAAATACTCTGATAACCCCTCAGTTATTTCTTGTATAACATGCTGTTTGGAGAGTAAGAAATAATTTATTTTCCATCTATGAAAGATTGGGGAATTATGGCGCTCATTAATTGTTAGGGAGACGGGCGCATGGTCGGACCATGATATGACTCCTATTTGAGATTCTATGCACTCTGCTAGGAGGCTACTATCCACCAAAAATAATCTATGCGGCTATAAGAGGTGTATCTAGCTGAATAATACGTGTAGTCCCTTTCTTCAGCATGGGTGTATCTCCAAATGTCATGTAAGTAATGCTGTGTTATAAGCTAGCCAATTTCTTTCCAGTGGGCAGTACTAGTGCAACAGTCTAGCTGTTTTGAAACAGGGACATTGAAATCTCGGCAAATCACTTTATGGCCTACTGCTATTTGGTCTAAGTTTTTCAAGAATTTCCGCAAAAATCTGATTTGTCATATATTAGGAGCACAAACCCCGGCCAGAGTATACTTCACATTGTTCAGGGAGCACACTAAAATCAGGAACCTGCCCTCTGAGTCAGAATGCACAGAATCTAGCTTAAATGCCACAGTATGCTTTATAAAAATACTAACCCCAGCCCGCTTTTTACTAAAGTTAGCATGAAAACTATGAGGGAACAACCGATTGTTGAGCCTGAAATTGTCTGCTGCAACAAGATGAGTCTCCTGGACGCATAGTATATCACAATGTGTCTTGTGGACCTCTTTCCATAACATGTTACGCTTGGCCGGGGAGTTTAACCCTTTAGTGTTCAACGACAAGAACTTTAACCCCATTACAGTTTGATTAGAATATTCATGTTACCAGAAGGAAGGGAGGGAGGTGAGGGAGAGGAGGGGGGGAGTGGGAGTGGGGAACGGGGAAGAGCAGGATAAGTAAAAGAAAAAGAGCAGTAAATGACAAGAATAACATGTAGAAAACAGGACTTAAAACCAAAATACAGTAGAATCTGAACAGTCAAATACACAGCTTTATCAGAAAAGCTGTTTAACCACCACCACAAAGGGGGCTAGCTGGTGGCTGAAAATGAAACTGAGCCACTTGGGGGCACCTGGTAACAGAAAAACAAAACAAAAAAACAACAGACCAGGATCTTGAGCAACGGTGAGCTGGCTCTTTACATCAGGATTGGATCCATTCCTCTGAGATCTTTGCCATCTAGAAATTGCCCTGCGAATGGCTTGCAGCCCCAAGTTGTGGGAGAATTTTCCAGGATTCCATCAATTTTGCTAGTTAGGCTGGAGACTAGAGTTGAGCGCGGTTCGCGGTTCGAGGTTCTCCAGTTCTAGGCTCGAGTGATTTTGGGGCCTGTTCTAGATCGAACTAGAACTCGAGCTTTTTGCAAAAGCTCGATAGTTCTAGAAACGTTCGAGAACGGTTCTAGCAGCAAAAAAACAGCTAATTCCTAGCTGGCTTTCCGCTGTAATAGTGTAAGTCACTCTGTGACTCACACTATTATGAAATTTCAGTGTATAGTGTGCGGGAACAGCGCCTTCAGATCACTGCTGTTTGTATAATGGCGATCGCCATTTTTTTTTTTTCCTTGTCTTCCTTCCCTAAGCGCGCGCGTCTTGTGGGGCGGGCCAGCAAGTCAGCCAATCCCAGACACACACACAGCTAAGTGGACTTTTAGCCAGAGAAGCAACGGCATGTGTAATAGGATGTCCATGTCACATGTCCCTGCATTATAAAAACGGACATTTTCCTCCAGCACGCCATTATCTGCCTTCTGCGTCCTTGGTGTCAGACATCACTGGCGCAGCTCCGTCCTGAGTCCTATCGCCGATACAGCTGTATGCGCTCCATACACAGCGCTGGACAGCTTAGCGAGAGCACTTTCTATCAGTCCGTTTAAGGGCTCGTACCGGCAGGGTCAGAGCCATAGGTGACAGGTCCTGAAAACAGAGACAGCGTCTGTGTAGCTAAGGTCAGGGATTTCCTCGCTGCATTTCCCCATTAGGAGGGAATAGAAAGGCAGGCTTCCATTCCTCTACCCAGAGCCCCACAATCCTGGCACTGTACCCTCCTGTCCTCTGCACACTCCAACTCATTATAACTAAGCCATTATACTAGCAAACACTGAGTGTACCTAGTGGCATCCTAAACGTGGCTATTGGACTTCTGTATAGTCCCAGTAGTGCACAGATATTTGCAGCACGTCTGCCTGCATTGCACACTCAAACTCATTATAACTAAGCCATTATACTAGCAAACACTGAGTGTACCTAGTGTCATCCTAAACGTGGCTATTGGACTTCTGTATAGTCCCAGTAGTGCACAGATATTTGCAGCACGTCTGCCTGCATTGCACACTCAAACTCATTATAACTAAGCCATTATACTAGCAAACACTCAGTGAACTTAGTGGCATCCTAAACGTGGCTATTGGACTTCTGTATCGTCCCACTAGTGCAAAGATATTTGCAGCACGTCTGCCTGCATTGCACACTCAAACTCATTGTTACTAAGCCATTATACTAGCAAACACTGAGGAAACTTAGTGGCATCCTAAACTAGGCTGTTGGACTTCTGTATAGTCCCACTAGTGCAAAGATATTTGCAGCACGTCTGCCTGCATTGCACACTCAAACTCATTATAACTAAGCCATTATACTAGCAAACACTCAGTGAACCTAGTGGCATCCTAAACGTGGCTATTGGACTTCTGTATTGTCCCACTAGTGCAAAGATATTTGCAGCACGTCTGCTTGCATTGCACACTCAACCTCATTGTTACTAAGCCATTATACTAGCAAACACTCAGTGAACCTAGTGGCATCCTAAACGTGGCTATTGGACTTCTGTATAGTCCCACTAGTGCAAAGATATTTGCAGCACGTCTGCCTGCATTGCACACTCAAACTCATTATAACTAAGCCATTATACTAGCAAACACTGAGTGTACCTAGTGTCATCCTAAACGTGGCTGTTGGACTTCTGTATAGTCCCAGTAGTGCACAGATATTTGCAGCACGTCTGCCTGCATTGCACACTCAAACTGATAGTTACTAAGCCATTATACTAGCAAACACTGAGTGTACTTAGTGGCATCCTAAACGAGGCTGTTGGACTTCTGTATAGTCCCAGTAGTGCACAGATATTTGCAGCACGTCTGCCTGCATTGCACACTCAAACTGATAGTTACTAAGCCATTATACTAGCAAACACTCAGTGAACCTAGTGGCATCCTAAACGTGGCTATTGGATTTCTGTATCGTCCCACTAGTGCAAAGATATTTGCAGCACGTCTGCCTGCATTGCACACTCAAACTCATTGTTACTAAGCCATTATACTAGCAAACACTCAGTGAACCTAGTGGCATCCTAAACGTGGCTGTTGGACTTCTGTATTGTCCCACTTGTGCAAAGATATTTGCAGCACGTCTGCCTGCATTGCACACTCAAACTCATTGTTACTAAGCCATTATACTAGCAAACACTCAGTGAACCTAGTGGCATCCTAAACATGGCTATTGGACTTCTGTATAGTCCCACTAGTGCAAAGATATTTGCAGCACGTCTGCCTGGATTAAAGGAGTGACCAAAAAAGGGGGTTTTCCTGGGTGTCCACGCCAGGAAAACCCCCTTTTTTGGTCACTCCTTTAATCCACCCCACTAGCATGGTTGCTATATATTCTATGGGTTGATGGATGTGGGTCCGGCTTTGTATTTGCTTGTAGCCTGCTTGTAGTCTGGTTGCGGTATTTGACTGCACCATATCTCCTTGGTGGCTTGAAGCATCCAGGACCCTGGTTACATGCGGCAGCATAGTATGGGTATATGCATTGAGCAGATAGAATTATTGCTGATCTAACAAACATCTTGCATCTAAATGGGCGCTTTTCAGGATACATTCTTGAGAAGATTTTGGGTTTATAATATTACCATGTATTGATAGGGACCTGGATGTACTCTGTTGTTAGATCAATTTATTGATCCACATTATTTGATGCTCATTGTGAAGGTGTCTTATACCTGTTTAATATAAGTGTTTCTATCCTATAACCCACTATATGCCATCATTTATAAGGTATTGGAGGTCTCCTGTGCCGATGTAGATTTTAGCAATTTTCTATAAAAATCTATACTGCTCATTTGGGATTGGAGATCTATATATCTGCGCAAGTGTCCCATGCAAAAATTTATCATATGCTGGTAATCACATATTATTGTGGATTTTTCACATTTGCGCAATTCCAGGTGGTTCTGTACATTATTGCACTATATGTTGCTATATGTGCCTACTAGTGCCTAGGATCACACTTATTTCTGTAAACTGGATACGGGTCTTATGTACTATCAATTGGAGTGTCCATAATTGTATTTATATATACATGATTATGCAATTGGTTCCTGGCGGACATGTTATGCCTATGGCTTTTTAAATGTTTTTAAACTTGTGTCACTGTGTGTCCTAAAGCAATTTTTTCAGTGTGGAGACATGTGTCTCGTGCTTTGGTTTTTTGATAACCTAATAAAATTTAATATTTATTGATTAATATTGTGGTGATCCCGTCTTTTGGTATACTCTTTTCTCCTTTTTCTTACTCAGTGAACCTAGTGGCATCCTAAACGTGGCTATTGGACTTCTGTATAGTCCCACTAGTGCAAAGATATTTGCAGCACGTCTGCCCGCATTGCACACTCAAACTCATTGTTACTAAGCCATTATACTAGCAAACACTGAGGAAACTTAGTGGCATCCTAAACTAGGCTGTTGGACTTCTGTATAGTCCCACTAGTGCAAAGATATTTGCAGCACATCTATCTGCATTGCACACTCAAACTCATCGTTACTAAGCCATTATACTAGCAAACACTCAGTGAACCTAGTGGCATCCTAAACGTGGCTGTTGGACTTCTGTATTGTCCCACTAGTGCAAAGATATTTGCAGCACGTCTGCCTGCATTGCACACTCAAACTCATTGTTACTAAGCCATTATACTAGCAAACACTCAGTGAACCTAGTGGCATCCTAAACGTGGCTATTGGACTTCTGTATAGTCCCACTAGTGCAAAGATATTTGCAGCACGTCTGCCTGCATTGCACACTCAAACTCATTGTTACTAAGCCATTATACTAGCAAACACTCAGTGAACCTAGTGGCATCCTAAACGTGGCTATTGGACTTCTGTATAGTCCCACTAGTGCAAAGATATTTGCAGCATGTCTGCCTGCATTGCACACTCAAACTCATTGTTACTAAGCTATTATACTAGCAAACACTGAGGAAACTTAGTGGCATCCTAAACTAGGCTGTTGGACTTCTGTATAGTCCCACTAGTGCAAAGATATTTGCAGCACGTCTGCCTGCATTGCACACTCAAACTCATTGATACAAAGCCATTATACTAGCAAACACTCAGTGAACCTAGTGGCATCCTAAACGTGGCTATTGGACTTCTGTATAGTCCCACTAGTGCAAAGATATTTGCAGCACGTCTGCCTGCATTGCACACTCAAACTCATTGTTACTAAGCCATTATACTAGCAAACACTGAGGAAACTTAGTGGCATCCTAAACTAGGCTGTTGGACTTCTGTATAGTCCCACTAGTGCAAAGATATTTGCAGCACGTCTGTCTGCATTGCACACTCAAACTCATCGTTACTAAGCCATTATACTAGCAAACACTCAGTGAACCTAGTGGCATCCTAAACGTGGCTGTTGGACTTCTGTATTGTCCCACTAGTGCAAAGATATTTGCAGCACGTCTGCCTGCATTGCACACTCAAACTCATTGTTACTAAGCTATTATACTAGCAAACACTGAGGAAACTTAGTGGCATCCTAAACTAGGCTGTTGGACTTCTGTATAGTCCCACTAGTGCAAAGATATTTGCAGCACGTCTGCCTGCATTGCACACTCAAACTCATTGTTACTAAGCTATTATACTAGCAAACACTGAGGAAACTTAGTGGCATCCTAAACGTGGCTGTTGGACTTCTGTATAGTCCCACTAGTGCAAAGATATTTGCAGCACGTCTGCCTGCATTGCACACTCAAACTCATTGATACAAAGCCATTATACTAGCAAACACTCAGTGAACCTAGTGGCATCCTAAACGTGGCTATTGGACTTCTGTATAGTCCCACTAGTGCAAAGATATTTGCAGCACGTCTGCCTGCATTGCACACTCAAACTGATTGTTACTAAGCCATTATACTAGCAAACACTCAGTGAACCTAGTGGCATCCTAAACGTGGCTATTGGACTTCTGTATAGTCCCACTAGTGCAAAGATATTTGCAGCACGTCTGCCTGCATTGCACACTCAAACTCATTGTTACTAAGCCATTATACTAGCAAACACTCAGTGAACCTAGTGGCATCCTAAACTTGGCTATTGGACTACTGTATAGTCCCACTAGTGCAAAGATATTTGCAGCACGTCTGCCTGCATTGCACACTCAAACTCATTGTTACTAAGCCATTATACTAGCAAACATTCAGTGAACCTAGTGGCATCCTAAACGTGGCTGTTGGACTTCTGTATAGTCCCACTAGTGCAAACATATTTGCAGCACCTCTGCCTGCATTGCACACTCAAACTCATTGTTACTAAGCCAATATACTAGCAAACACTCAGTGAACCTAGTGGGATCCTAAACGTGGCTATTGGACTTCTGTATAGTCCCACTAGTGCACAGATATTTGCAGCACCTCTGCCTGCATTGCACACTCAAACTCATTGTTACTTACTAAGACATAATACCAAAAATTGAGTAAACTTAGTGGCATACAAGAAGTGGCTGTTGTACTCCATTAGTGCCCCACTGGTGCAAATCTATGTGCAGCACCTCTGCATGACACACTCCTGCTCTGTTTTTAATAAGCTATAATGATAGCAAAAAATACTGCCATTTAGTGGCATCATAGAACTGGCTGTTGTATTCCATTAGTGCCCCATTGGTGCCAAGCTATTTCTAGCACCTGTGCAGGAAACCCTCCTGCTCTGTTTTTAATAAGCTATAATGATAGCAAAAAATACTGCCATTTAGTGGCATCATAGAACTGGCTGTTGTATTCCATTAGTGCCCCACTGGTGCCAAGCTATTTCTAGCACCTGTGCAGGACACCCTTCTGCTCTGTTTTTAATAAGCTATAATGACAGCAAAAAAAAATACTGCCATTTAGTGGCATCATGGAACTGGCTGTTGTATTCCATTAGTGCCCCACTGGTGCCAAGCTATTTCTAGCACCTGTGCAGGACACCCTCTTGCTCTGTTTTTAATAAGCTATAATGATAGCAAAAAATACTGCCATTTAGTGGCATCATAGAACTGGCTGTTGTATTCCATTAGTGCCCCACTGGTGCCAAGCTATTTCTAGCACCTGTGCAGGACACCCTCCTGCTCTGTTATTAATAAGCTATAATGATAGCAAAAAATACTGCCATTTAGTGGCATCATAGAACTGGCTGTTGGACTCCTTTATTGTGCCACTTGTGCCAAGCAATCTCAAGCACCTCTGCATTCTACCCTCATGCACATTTAGCTATGCTAATTTTATAGCAAACTCAGGGAATTCCTTGCTGCATTTGATCATTAGGAGGGATAGAAAGTGACACTTCTTTTACTGTCCTGGTACCCACAGAACACGGCCACTGTACCCATCTGTCCACTTTTGCCACGCTATTTAATTTGCCCAAAGAGCTGACTCTTTTTCTGCCATCCTAAAATTGTCTGGAATACTAAGTTAGTGTTCCTTTGCTGCCAAGCAAGGTACAACACATGTGCATTCTACACTCCTTTCCATTTCTGGAATGCAATTATTAACTGCAGGTAGTCCAGCCAATCTGTGACGAAGGTGCAGGCGTGGATATAATGTAGCCTGCATCCAATAATGGTTCTCTCGATGTCTGACAGCTCAACTATACCTTCTGTTTCCACTTCCAAAACAAGTGATGACCTGCCAATCACACTCCCTGTTGCGGGTAAAGGAGTGGAAGTTCAGTGTGAAAAACCATGTGTGACTGCTGTCCCCACAGTCACAGAGGATGAAGAGCACGCAGATGCACTTGATGGGGCAGGCGGTGGTTGCACAGGCACGCTAGGCCGCATTGTAGCATAGTGAAATTCACATTGCGACTTATGCTTCATTTTAAGTTGTGTACAGGGTGGGCTACCCAGTATGCAGCAAAACCAGGCAACAGGAAATGGACTCTAGGCAGTTGGGTTGATAAATGATTGTTTAACTTTACCAAAACAAACAATAAGAACCATGCATACAATTTAAATAATTGAACAATCTATTATGTTGCCTACTACCTGCTAATCCCTCTGTGTAGCAGTAATTGTGTGTTTGTGCGTGTGTGTGTGTGTGTGTGTGCGAACATGACTTACCAGTGGCGCATCACAAGAGCTTCCAAGTTATCTACCTAAACATAGACAAAACACATTACTCCCCCTGAATACCCTTGTTAGCTGAAGCCTCACAGATAATGCAGATGATAACAGTGTGAATGCAAACCACACAGCTCTGCAACACAGTCATGGAAATCTTGAAAAGCAACAGTCAATGCAAACATGTGTTGCTGTCCCTCTATGATTTAAACTGTACGTGACAATTTGACAGTGCAGAGGCAGCAAGTCTTATTGTCTATATAGTCGGCCTACCCAGAACAGATATGTGTTTTGCTAATAAAACAAAGTGTTGCGTGCCCGCATTATTGTCTGGGCACAGCCTACCGTACCCGGGTACTGTGATGTCCAGTTGCCAGAAATACAGACTTTACGCTCCTCTCACGGTAAACAGTATAGACAGCACCGTAAGAATGTTGGTCTGTGGCACAGGATGCTGCTCACTGACGTTACAGTGCTCATCATCAAAGTACAACACAACTCCCCTCACAATTGAACGAACTTTTTCCGCGGTGGCTCCTTGCTGTAACACACACCTTTAGCTTTTCCTTCTGTTCATAGACAGCATCTCCAAGTCCACACCCGAAGAGCAATTTTATATTGCTATAGTGACCAGAGGCAGATCCAAAAAAACAGCAGCCCCTTGTGTGTAGTCTGCAACAATGCATGCAATGAATGGCAAATAAGCATATTGCATTGACAGTTGCTAAAGCTGAGCAATACACCTTCACGCTGTCAATTCATATCCATGTGATACTTCATGGAGGAAGTACTCAAAAGTGTGAGTTTTTGCCTTCTACTTACAGATTGTTGACAAATCTTACAGATTCCATGACTTGGGTGATCCTTTGCGATGTCCAAAAATTCACAGGCTAGGAAAGGCTTACAGCCCATGCGACCTGCATAGCCAACACGACTTCTGCTCAGAGTCAAAGTTGTGGTCCAGGATTCAGTTGTTGACGTGTTTCCAGTACTTTGTCTCTGGCCAGGAAGACGCAATGTAACCTCGTCATCAGTAGCATCCTCCTCCACCTCCTCTGCTGACCTCATCGACTGGCTGACTTTGGTTTGACAGTAAGTGTGGTCTCCAACCTCATCAATAACCCTGTATGTTTTCATTCCCCTCGTCCTGAGTCCTCCGAGACAACCTCTTCCTGCCCTGACCGAATAGTAAAGTTGTCCTTCCAATCAGGTATCTGTGCTCCTCATCATGTTCCCATTGTCTCCACCAGGAGGATTTACTTTTTGGAAATGAGGGTGTAGATTAGGCTCAGCACCTTCTTCATCGGGGCCTGGATCCCACTCCCAAAGCTTCTGGCCATCTGCGCAGATCATTTCCCCTGTCTCATGGAACTCACTACCTCAACACGTCAGATTATCTGCTATTCCCGCAAGCTTCAAACTGAGTCTGAAAACTCATCTGTTCAGAAATGACTATAACCTTCAATGACACCACCACCATACGTACTTGACGCTCAACCTAAACCACTCCTACTTTCTCCTCCCAAAAATCCTTTAGAATGTAATCCCGCAAGGGCAGGGCCCTCTTCCCTCTGTACCAGTCTGTCTATACTTACTTGTATATGTATTCTGTATGTAACCCCCTTCTCATGTACAGCACCATGGAATCAATGGTGCTCTATAAATCAATAATAATAAAAATAATAATAACTTCCTTGTCTGTACTCATTGCAGCTTTGGAGCAGACCTCTGATTCCCAGGCTATAGTGCGACTGAACAGCTATGCAAACTCAACCATCTCTGTCACCCCATACTCAGCAGGGCTGGTGGAAACTTGAGAGCTGTTAGGAAGCAAGTGCGATTGGATTGACACCACAGAGGAATGGAGTATTTGGAATCTTGAAATTGGGGTGGAGGAGAGGCCACTTTATGGAGCACTTCAGATCCATTGAAGCAGTTGTTGTTTTGGCCTCATCTACATTTGTTAGCGATGGTCGTGTCCATGAGAAAAGGGATCATATCAGATTATCCATGGGAAGAAGTACACCTGTTCTTTTGGATGGTATTTGTTGTTACAAAACGGTGACGCCTTAAACGCAAGCGGCCTGCTGCGGTTTCAGTTGCGCCCAGGCATCAGCTGCCATTTAGGCCTGTGCCTCGGGTTGTCCAGCTGGCTGCTTTCTCCTCCACGTCTAAGTGTGGAGAGGCAGCTAGTGCGCATGCGTGTGCCGATTTACCCCAGCCGCAGCCTAACTCCAGTGTTTCGCCTAGTGAGTATGCTCAGCCTGACTGTGCCATTCCTGAAGCTAAGTCTTCATTTCGGGCTACAGCGCATGCTCCCACACTTAGTGCGAAAAGCCTCTTTGCACAGGTACTTGCACTCCGTGCCGGGTCTAAGTCCTGTGTTGTGCCTAGACACCATGCTAAAGCTGATAGTCTTTTTTCAGAGACTGTATTTCATGCAACTGACCATGGTCAGGCACTTACTGCATCAGAAACTAGGTCCGGTAATGAACTCTTTGGCCCTGCCCCTGATGTGGGAGGCCCATTTAGACCACAGGGCATCAGGTGTCCTGACGATGTGGCCAGGCCACTCCCAAATGGCTTGCAGAGGCCCGCCCCTATGACTTGTCACCGCATTATTGATGGTCAGACGATGACTGGTGAGGTGTTTGGGTCATGACAGCCATGAGGTCATCATTGAAGTTGCGGTTCCAAATAGGACGCTAGTTATGCCACTCATGATGTATCACTCTGCTTTTGTCTACAGGAGGTGCATTGTGGTCCACCCTGGTTTGGGGCGGATCCAGGTTATAAAAGGGGCTGGAGACAACAAGGAGGTGCGCAGTCTTCTACTATGCTCCGAAAGAGCACACCTCCATGTGTTGAACCCATTGCGGCTTTAGGCCAGAGGTAGGCAGGGATAGGGCGTCGATGCAGGCCGCCACCACAGTTGGTAACGCAGAACGGTTAAGACCAGCTCCTGTCCTACAAGTCCTGCTTGTACAGCCCAGTGGCATTAACAGGCCTGCTGCTACTGATGCGCCTGCTGTCCACAGGTGTGGCCCCAATGCACACGGTCAGCGTACTGAATGGCCCCTGTGATGTTAACAGGGAGTTCCTGGGCTGGGTGGGCGTGTGGACCCTGTGACGCTAACAGGGCTCCCAGTCTCAAGATCCGAGTGGCGTCTAACTTGGTTCAGGCTACTATTAGTTTCATAGCCACACAGCTCTGTATTCTCCACCGAACCTTCCAGTTGCCAACCTCTCCTTTTCCATCTGGGAGCACGGTGGACACTGACTGCTGATGGGGATATATACCTTTCTCTTTCTTTTCTTATTAATTTTCGTTATATAGCGGTAACATAGTATATACCACCTTATCCAAATCTGCCAGTCCCACCGTAACAGATGGTGTTTCTTCATCAAATGTTACTTTTGCTTAACCACCAAACCCACGGACCAAAACTTTTTTCCCCTTTCCAACACACCTGTTCCCCTTTCCACCAGCATCTGTCCTTTTTCAACCCATTTTGTATATGACCAAAAGTGCAACTCTGGAGGGACACCGTACTCAATGCCATCTCAGCACAGCAGCCAGCCCTCGGTCCCTCAGATGTGGACAAGTAAAAGACCATTTCCTCCTATCCATGACAAAGCGTTGAGATACACTCTGTGCAGCACTGGTGTTTAGTGGAAAAGCAGATCGAAGATTGCGTACCACCTTCTGAAGATACTCCTGTACACGTGCGTCCCTTTCTATGGCAGGAATTATTTCGCCAAATTTTGTCTTGTACCGGGGATCTAACAGTGTGGCAACCCAGTAGTTAGCATTACTTCGAATTCGTACAATCCGAGAGTCATGTTGTAGGTAGTGCAGCAAGAAGACGCTCATGTGTCTTGTGCATCCAGGAGGACCAAGTCCTTGGTGTGTTGGTGGCAGAGAGGTGAGAATCGTGCCTCCTTCCTCTGCCCTCTCCCCCCAACCTCGCACAACCAAAATGTGAGCAAGCTCTCACTCATCTGCTGAGTCTTCCATGCCCATCGCAAGTTCGTCCTCCATTTCTTCATGGCTCCTGCACCTTCCTCAACAATTTTTGCTGATACTATGCGCCCTTGTTAATCCCTATCCCCCACAATAACTGCTGCCTAGGTGCCGCTTACCGTATGGACCTTGTAGATCTTATTATCCCTTCTGCATATGACTCCTCCTGTACTTCCTCCCCTTCCTCTTGGACCAATACCTGACTCTGAATAATGCTTACAGTGTGCTCCATCATGTAGATGACCAGAATTGTCACGCTGAGAATGGCATTGCCAGTGCTAAACATCTTCGTCGACATTTGGAAACTGTGTAGAAGGGTGCATAGGTCCTTGATCTGACACCACTCCAGCAGCGTGATCTGCACCACCTCTGGATCAAGTTAGCCCAGGGTATACGTCATACCGTATTTCAGCAGGGCTCTGCGGTGCTGCCACACACGCTGCAACATGTGCAGATTCCAATTCCTGCATGTCGGAACATCGCATTTCCGGCGTTTAACCGCCAGACCCTAAGACTTCCGAAGCGATGAAAGTTGTTGAGCTGCTGGGTGCGAAGGATGAAAGTGAGCACATAGCAGCGTGCCCGCTGCACAAGGCCATGTAGGCCGGGATGGTATTTTAAAAATTGCTGGAGAATCAGATTCAACACGTGAGCCATACAAGGCCCGTGTGTCACATTGCCCTGACGAAGGGCCGCAGACAGGTTTGCATCATTGCCGCACACGGCTGTTAAGTCACCAACGTAGTCCACTCAATCAATTTGTACTATGGTCCCAATGGGAAGACACCACACCCATTTTTAGGCCCCTCCTGTCTGCAGACCACTGCCAGACAAAGCTATGAACCTCTTGTTACTGTTACCCCCAGTTCAGTTTTATGAGTTTGTGTGCTTGTTACCTGACTACGTTTCCTGCTTGCTGTTTATGTACCTCGTTGGCCGATCCGCATTTCACCTCTGCTTGTTTTCTGATTAAGTCCTGGCCATCCCATTCTGTTCCTCTTCCTCAATTAATGTTTTTGACCCTGCATGACTACTATTCTCTGGAACTGCAGCCTTCCACAGGTATTGATCAACTTGGGCCCTGTGTAATTCCAAATCACTGTATAGGGGTTAAAGGGTTTCAGGGTTCTGGGTGTCCAGCTGAGTGAGTGGGTGAGTGGCTTGCCTCTAGCCTATCCTTTACAGCCCATCTGAGTGTGTCGATCCAGGCAGGCGTTACACCGTGCCCTCTGCAGAAGGCCATGTAGGCCGGGATAGTGTTTTAAAAATTGCTGGACAACCAGGTTCAACACGTGATCCATACAAGGTACGTGTGTCACATTGCCCTGAAGAAGGGTCGCAGACTGGTTTGCATCATTGTCGCACCCGACCTCCCCTGACTGCTGGTTGAGTGTAGACAACCATTGATGAAACTCGGTCTCACTCTCCAGAGCTAACCGTCCACAATTCCTCAGCGGTGTCTCACATTTCCCCTACATTTCAAAGTAAACATTTGACCGCCTGATGGCCTTGAGCTCTGCTGCCAGCATAGTAAGGAGGTATGTGGGATTCCTTGGGCGCAGTTACAAGGAAGGGTGGCCTGACCACACAGGGTTTGGGCCGAGGTGGAGGACCCACACGAGGTTGAGGAGGCAGAAGCAGTGGAGGAACTTGTACATACAAGGATTGACACACAAGTCGTGGGGACGGCAAGACTTGTACAGCAAACCCTTCTCCATCTCTCACCATAGTTACCCAGTGCCCAGTCAGCAACATGTAACTCCCCTGTCCATGCTTACTGGTCCAAGTATCTGTGTTGAAATGCACCCTGTCACACACAGAGTTTCTCAAGGAATCGGTGAGGTTGTGTGCGACCTACTGTGGTAGCGCGGGCACGCCTTTCTTGGAGAAGGAGTGACGACTGGCCATCGGCTCTTGGGGCACTGCAATGGGCATAAGGTCTCAAAAATCCTTGGTCTCAAAAGGGTGTAAAGGCAGCCTTTCTGTTGCCAACAAGTTGCAGATGATGAAACTCAACCTCTTAGGCATGTCATGCCCTTCGAAAATCATGTAAAACACAGCGAGGGGACTCCAACCACAGTCTCCCTCGTTGCCACTAATTGGGCCACTCACACCCCACTTGACTGGCATCAGTTGACCACCCTTTTGAAAAAGAAAAAGATGCTTTGCATGAAGCACTCTCAAAAATACACGTGCCTTTCCCGTCCCCTGGCTGACTCAGGGGAAGAAAAGTCCTCTGAGAGCCATGACTTGTTCATCTTGGTTCTTTTAGAAACACAGCGAGGGGACTCCAACCACAGTCTCCCTCGTTTCCACTAATTGGGCCACACACACCCCACTTGACTCGCATCAGTTGACCCCCCTTTTGAAAAAGAAAAAGATGCTTTGCATGAAGCACTCTCAAAAATACGCGTGCCTTTCCCGTCCCCTGGCTGAGCCAGGGGAAGAAAAGTCCTCTGAGAGCCATGACTTGTTCATCTTGGTTCTTTTAAAAACACAGCAAGGGGACTCCAACAACAGTCTCCCTCGTTGCCACTAATTGGGCCACACACACCCCACTTGACTGGCATCAGTTGACCCCCCTTTTCAAAATGAAACAGATGCTTTGCATGAAGCACTCTCAAAAATACGCGTGCCTTTCCCGTCTCCTGGCTGACCCAGGGGAAGAAAAGTCCTCTGAGAGCCATGACTTGTTCATCTTGGTTCGTTTAGAAACACAGCGAGGGGACTCCAACCACAGTCTCCCTCGTTGCCACTAATTGGGCCACACACACCCCACTTGACTGGCATCAGTTGACCCCCCTTTTGAAAAAGAAAAAGATGCTTTGCATGAAGCACTCTCAAAAATACGCGTGCCTTTCCCGTCCCCTGGCTGAGCCAGGGGAAGAAAAGTCCTCTGAGAGCCATGACTTGTTCATCTTGGTTCTTTTAGAAACACAGCGAGGGGACTCCAACCACAGTCTCCCTCATTTCCACTAATTGGACCACACACACCCCACTTGACTGGCATCAGTTGACCCCCATTTTCAAAATTAAAAAGATGCTTTGCATGAAGCACTCTCAAAAATACGCGTGCCTTTCCCGTCCCCTGGCTGACCCAGGGGAAATAAAGTCCTCTGAGAGCCATGACTTGTTCATCTTGGTTCTTTTAGAAACACAGCGAGGGGACTCCAACCACAGTCTCCCTCGTTGCCACTAATTGGGCCACACACACCCCACTTGACTGGCATCACTTGACCCCCCTTTTCAAAATGAAACAGATGCTTTGCATGAAGCACTCTCAAAAATACGCGTGCCTTTCCCGTCCCCTGGCTGACCCAGGGGAAGAAAAGTCCTCTGAGAGCCATGACTTGTTCATCTTGGTTCTTTTAGAAATACAGCGAGGGGACTCCAACCACAGTCTCCCTCGTTGCCACTAATTGGGCCACACACACCCCACTTGACTGGCATCAGTTGATCCCCCTTTTGAAAAAGAAAAAGATGCTTTGCATGAAGCACTCTCAAAAATACGCGTGCCTTTCCCGTCCCCTAGCTGACCCAGGGGAAGAAAAGTCCTCTGAGAGCCATGACTTGTTCATCTTGGTTCTTTTAGAAACACAGCGAGGGGACTCCAACCAGAGTCTCCCTCATTTCCACTAATTGGGCCACACACACCCCACTTGACTGGCATCAGTTGACCCAATTTTCAAGATGAAAAAGATGCTTTGCATGAAGCACTCTCAAAAATACGCGTGCCTTTCGCCTCCCCTGGCTGACCCAGGGGAAGAAAAGTGCTCTGAGAGCCATGTCCACATTGTCAGTGGACAGACGCGTGTGCTTATCTGCCAGCAGACCCCCAGCAGCACTGAAGACAGGTTCCGAGAGAACGCTGGCTGCAGGACACGACAAGATCCCCAAGGCGTGTGTGGCAATCTCAGGCAATTTATCCAGATTGGAAGACTAAAATGAGCAGGGCTCAAGTTGCACAGTAATGGCATCGATGTTTCCTTGCATATACTCATATATCTGTGTGTCTTCCTTTTTTTCCTTGTCCAGCTCTTTTGTTTTCACATGAGAATTTGTCCTTGTCACTTTCCTATGTGTTTGTGTTGTTTTGTGAGTTGTTTGTCACCTTTTGGACACCTTTGAGGGTGTTTTCTAGGTGTTTTTATGTGTTTGTGATTGCCTGCCATTGTTTCCTATGCAGTTCGAGTTCGGTTCGTCGAACGTTCGACGAGCCGAACTCGAACGGGACGTCCGTTCGGCGAACCGACCTCGAGCCGAACCGCGACCGGTTCGCTCATCTCTACTGGAGACCGACAAACATGGAGGGCACCATTATATGAAACTGAAAGACTGACTTGGAAGCCCCAACGGTACTTTATTCCAGCATCTCTGAGAGCTTTGGTAAGTGGAGCACATTCCCTTCGTTTTACAAGTGTCCCTGCAGATAGATCCTGGAAGACCACAAGGGCGGCGTACTTTTGGGGTAGATCCGGCTGTCTCCTCAGGGCTTGTAAGAAGGCTTCTTTAGACTTAAAAAAATGAAGTAGGGCTAGGGTATCTCGTGGGATGTCAGCTCCAAGCGATCTGGGCATAGGCACCCTGTGAACCCGATCCACCATGAGGCTGGCTGCCTCAGCCTCCGGGAGCACCATAGATAAAAGACCCTGCAGATATTCCGGCAACTCTCCATCAGACAACGACTCGGGGATTCCACGGATCCTCACATTGGTATGGCGGGACCGATCCTCCACATCTGTATCTTTAGCTTGTAGGCTGTTAACGTGATCCTCTAAGGCAGAATGGGCATCTATAAGATCATTATGGGATTTGGTCAGCTCCGCCATCTTAGATTCTAAGTGAGCCGTTCTGTTACCTATTGCCGTTATGCCTCCCTGAATCCCCGTCAGCATACCTCTCAGATCCTCCTGTAAAGATCTCAGTGCAACCAGCAAGCTTTCCATTGTTTTCTTCATCAGCGGGATGTCTGTCGGGTCTGGCGCTTAGTCAGAGGCTGCCACTGAGGCCCTTCTGGAGGAGCGGGAAGAAGTGGAAGCAGGGGAAGTCACCATCTTTCCCTTCACCACGCTGCCATCTCTGAGGAAAAAATCTGTAATTTTGGCTGGGGATGGGCATTTTGCAGCTTTCCCTCTGGTCATCTTGTTCCCTGAGGACTCACAAATGAAGCCTTCACCCCAGGTCATGAGAGGAGGAGGAATGAATCTGTTTGAGCCAATTTTAGAGCAGCTTGCATAGGAGCTCAGGACTTATGCAGCCAGCACCATCAGCAGTCATGCCTCGCCCCTTGTGCATGGGTTTTAAGAGAGGCATCATGGACAACAAGCCATTCATCTGCAATGAACGCCACATTGTGTCATGGTAAACACTCAACATGCATTGGTTTTCTGCTTCTTTAGATAAATGCAGTGAACTTACATGTCAATTTTATTCAACTCTTCTGAGCAGTGGATGCTTATGTTGAGGTGTTAGCTTCTGTTCTTGGCCTAGACATCTCTGTGAGGTGGTTGCTTTTTTATCATTGTTAAATTCTTGAATTTATTTTGCTAAAGTATTCTGACTGATGGGTAAAGCTTTGCTGATCTTGTAGCCGTCACCTTTCTTGTGTAATTAAAACTTATTTTCTTTCTCAGGACTTGAAACATTTCTCTTCCATGTGGTGCCATTGCTGTCTGCATGAAATGAGAAGGGGATTTCATTGTTAAATAACGCTCTTTCATAGTTAACTGTCTGCTGGACAACTGTTTAATGAAAAAAAACTTACCTATAGTTATTATATAATTTTATAGTGGCAAAATTTAACTTTGCTCCTTAGATATTTATTGGGGTGTGCTCATTATTTGCAACATGTTCTTAAATTAATTTGTTAAGAATTTTACTCTTTTGGGTGTGACCAAGAAAAAATCTTGTTTGCAATCAATAGCCTTCATTTCCAAGAACAGTTTGTAGTATGGTATTCCACAGAAAAGTTTGAAAGGAAACTAAAGGTTTTCTGACAAATCTGTTAGGGTGTACTCATTTCTGCTCAGCAGTGTATTTGGACTTTGCATTGATGCTATACCACACCATAGCCATGTACTGAAGCCTCAGAAATATGGACAAGGTGACACTATATGCACATGGATAAAAAAACTGGTTAGGGGACAGGAAACAAAAAGTAATTGTACCGTACCTTCTCTAAATTAGATAAAGATCTTTTTTAGGCCAAATTATTTTTCACATCTTTATTAATGATCTTGTGGCTGGGATTGAAATTAAATTGACATTTTTTTCTGATGACACAAAACTACAGGGTGGGCCATAAGTATGGATACACCCTGATAAAACGGAACTGGTTGCTGATATCACCTTACCGTTAGTGTCATATTAGTACATTTGGAATGGCCAAACATTTGAGGCCGGGTGACGCCCATGGCGGTCATCTGCAAAGACGCCATTTTGAATTCAACTTTACTTTTTTCAATGGGAAGGGGGTCATGTGACACTTGTACACATGTACTAATATACCACAAACGGTAAGGTGACATCAACAACCACTTCCATTTTATCAGGGTGTATCCATACTTATGGCCCACCATGTATAAAGGTTAAAAAAAACTAAGCTTGACAGAATAATATTGCAAATTAATCTTCATATAAAATGTCTATACGGGAAAAAGTTTGCAAATTAAGTAATCGGATAAAATCATTTTGCTGTTTACATAATCAATGAAAATATACTCAAGACTAGAAAACAGGAAAAGGACTTGGGTATTCTGGTTATTAGTCAGATGAGCAGCAGCACTCAGTGTCAAGCAGCAGCTGCAAAGGCAAACAAGATTTTAGGTGTATAAAAAGAGAGATTAAATCCCAAGATCCAAATGTAGTATAACCACTTTATAGTTCACTCGTAAGGCTACATCAGTTTTGGGCTCCATATTTTCAAAAATATATTAGAAAGTTAGATTATTACATTCAAGCGAAGGCATCTCCTATGATGAGAAGTTATAGAAGTAGCCTTGTCTAGATTAGAAAAAAAAATTTGCCTTACAGTCAATTTACTTTATATGTATAAATACATTTGTGGTCAATAAAATGGATCTATTCCTTCCAAAGATCATACTAAGGAACAAGGGACATTCATTATGTGTGGGGGAAAGGCAATTCTAGCAGGTAAATAAGAAAGGTTCTTTACAGTTAGAGCAGTCAGACTGTAGAATGACCGACCAAAATAACTTTTAATAACAGATACGAAAACAGCATTTAAAAAATATCTGCCACATTATGCCTTTTAATCTTTTACAAACCTACATTGTATTGATATGGTATAATTCAGGTTCGAGTGAATGGAGCAGGGTCAGGAGCTGAGCCTACTCCAAAACTGAATGATGGGTTAAACGTCCAGCATCTGCCTTTAATAGCAACAATTGAACCTAAGCTAAGCTAAGCTCCTTCACTGATGTTAACTCAATGAAGTTATAATGTTCATATATTTATTACACCCTTGGGACAGCAGCATTTAAAATGCATGGTCCCAAGGGTGTCAATAGGTTACCATTGTACTGTGACTTTTAAAGGCCCCCAATAGTGCCATATTAGAACTTCTGTGATGCTCAGCCACAACCTAAGAGATTTCACTTTAGCTATATACTGAAAAACAAGGTTCAATCTTATAGAAGGAATAAAAAAATAAATAATTCAAAAACAACATATAGAAAAATTTAAATGACCTCTATTAGCCTAATTCAAAATGGACACTAAAACAAAGAAAACATTTTTAGGTTCACTGCCATTACAAAACTCTGATCTATCAAAATATAAAGTAATTTTACCCAACCATAAAGTTAAAGAACAATATAGTCTTTAAAAACGTGTACCATACCCAAAATCGTGGTAATAAATCTCATCTTTCCACATAAATATTAATTAATTATGTGAAGGAAAATAAAAAAAGCTCTGAGTCTCAGAAAATAGCAACGCAAACACATTTTTTTTAAACAAATTTCTGCTTTTTTTTTACCACTAATAAAAAATGAGACAAAATCTATATAAGTTTACAATCAACACTATTATAGTACCCTATTCACTAACAATAAATGGCTTAAAAAAAAAAAATATATATATATATATATATTTGTATATGTACTATATATATATATTTATATATATATATATATATATATATATATGATTTTTTTTATTTTTTTTTTAAACAGCAGCATTACATTTTTTTCTTTGATTTCACGGTATCTTGATTTTTTTTATTGTTTTCCAATAAATTGTAATATATAGCAAAAAAGATGAGCATTATATGGCTTAGTTGATTCAAAAAGATAAAAAAAGTTATGTTTTATTGCAATAAAAGAAAAAATAATCAAAAAAAATTAAAAACAAAATTGTATGATTAAAAGAGGTATCTGTAAGAAGTAGTTTCTCCACCTAAAAAGCAAGTGTTTTTTAAAAACTAGCATTTCTCCAAATTCTGTATTTAATATATTTTATATACATGCATTAAAACAAACAGTAAAGCTACTCCCATATAAAAAAAACCCCAAAACTAATAGGTACAGGCCCATTATTATGGTAGTAAGACAAAAATGTGTGTCTCATTTAGATACAGCTACTTTAAAGCAATATAAAGCATTTTTTTTATATAAAAATGACAAAGCAAATTTAAAGTACAAAATTCAAACCACAGGGAGCTGCCAGCGTGTGCCCTTTCCACCCACTCCTGGGCTTGTGCCACACTACCCTTGCAACTGAAATAGGTAAACCTTAGCTTAGATCCACAGATGTGTTGTTAGCATGTTTATGAATTCTGAATTCTTTATTTTTGTTATTTTATGTTTTAGCCATTGATCTTAATTTATATTAACTGCCAAAATAATATTTTTTTCTTAATATTGTGAGATGTTAATATACCAGTATGAACAGGAGCTTTCTATTGGCATGAAGATTGTATGTTTTACCGAATTTTCTCCAGGCAATTCTCCCATACTCCAAAAAAATACTGATGTAGAATATAGAGCCCTTGTTTTGTAAGCCCTCGCTTGGACAGTGATGACAATGGATTTTTAACAATGAATCCAAAAGTTATCCCTTTATTTAGAGAACAGGCACAGGTTTGTTGTTTTTTAAGTGAACAAGCAATGTCTTAAACTTACCGTAACCTCTTCATGACACATGACGTACCCAGTACATGTCAGGTTAATCCTTGCCTTCTGCCACCAGCAACCGGCAGCAATCGATGCACATGTCAGCTGACTATCAAACACGAATGGATTTGATACCCACTTGCGCCTGTTAAACCCTTATATTGCGCTGTGAAAATGTCACAACGCGATGTAACAGCGGGCCGCGATAAGGATTCACTTACTCGACTCCATTGGAAGTCACGTAATGTGGTCACGTGGATCCGATAATTGCCATGGTAGTACAGGGTCATGTGATGACTCCTGTAGCTATCATGAGTCACTTCCTCTTACAGCCGACAGAGGGCCGTCTGTGAGAGGAGAGCAGAGTTTCTAAAAGAAAGAATGAGAGATCAGACTGCCAATTGTTATAGTCGCCTATGAAACCTAGAAAAATGCCACATGGCAACACACAGGATGGACTTCCGCCCTGACAAGGGCAGCAGCAAAATAAGATGTCTGCCCCGCAACCATAAAGAAAAAAGAGAAAAACCTCCCGACGCGTTTCCCTCTCAATATCAAGAGTTCCTCAGGGGAAACGGAGGAAAAATGGGGAGATCAACCTGCAATGGCAGGGATCAGCACAGGCCAATAACGGTGATTAACCTATGTGTACTGGGTAAACAGTGAAGTCCATCCACGGGGTACGACAGGGGTTATTTACCACACTTGTCCACCCTATCCTTCCAGCCTGTGACCTCTTATTTTGGGACCGGTGTGCAGTCCAGCCCATGAATGAAGCTTGGGTGAGATCAAACCTGTGTGTTGCCATGTGGCATTTTGTCTCTTGCACTATTTATGCACAAACACTTTATCACCGTTTTTATTGCTAGATTAAAAGTTATGTTTTAGTCCCTGCTATTATTATTGTTTATGCTTTTTGGACTATTGGGCATCACTTCTCTGCTTGGCAGATTTGCTATTATACTCCTCTATGAAACCTAGTAAAGTAAAACATTAGAAATAATAAAAAAAAAATAAAAATTCAAATTACTCCCCATTTGCTCCATTGAAAATTAAAGGGTTAAAAAAATTAAAAATATACACATATTTGGTATTGCCGTGTTCAGAAATGCCCCATCACTGATCCATAGATCCCGAAAATTGAGAGCGTTACAAATCACGGAAATGGCGCAAAATGGGGAACCCTTTTTTGGGACTAGCTTCTGAATTTTTTTAACCCCTTATATATATAAAAGTAAATCTGTACATGTTTGGTAGCTTCGAAATTGTACCGATCTGACGCATCACACGGACACATCAGTTTTACCATATAGAAATCACAGTGAATAGACTATCTCAAAAACAATCATGCAATCACACTTTTTTGCAATTTTTTTGACACTTGGAATTTTTTTGCTGTTTTCCAGTACACTATATGGTAAAACTTATGGTTTCATTTAAAAATTACAGCTCATTCCACAAAAATCAAGCCCTCATATAGCAAGATGGACAGAAAAATAAAAACGTTACGGCTCTCGGAAGAAGGGGAGCGAAAAAAAACTCTGGAAAAAAGGAAACTCACGCAAGGATGAAGGGGTTAAAAAATTTTTAAAAATGCCAGGATAACAAAAGCTAAAAAGTTCACATCACAAACACCAGTGTAAGGAGATAACCATTCTGCCTGCATTCCCCGTCGAATACAACAGTGTTGTTCTATTGTGTAATGTAGATTATGTCATGTGTTGTTGTAATGATATGCAAAGTGTAATGTATTAAGTGTTAGTGTGCAATGTGAATTGTGATTTCTCTGACAGTAAGTACAGTGAGGGTTAATGTTGGAATGTTGGGGCTAAGATGCAGGTACAGAGACGGTTTCCTGTAGAACGTCAGAAAGGGCCCAGTGTGTTAGAGAGACAGACCTAAGGTCTGACTAGCAACAAGCCACATGACGTGAGTGTGCCTTAAGTGAGAGAAGATTTAGTATGAGACTGTGGATAGACTGATCCTGAATAAAGAGGAAGGCAGCCAAAAAGATTGAAGTTCAGAGTAATCTGTTGGAGCTGGGTGAGAGGATTGACCAAATGATTATGTGATTGAGTGGAGACAGGTTCTGAGACAGGACACTTAGTAGTACAGCCCCAAGTTTATTAATTCAGAAATAGTATCTCACCAGAATTGAACAGATAACATGAGGCGAAGAGGGAGAAGACATGGGACCATGGGAAGAAAACTACTTTCATGCACTGAACTGTAGTTCTAAGCTAGGTTTAATTTTATTAACGTCTTACCGTCATTGGACGTACTGGGTACGTCCTAGCTCATGTCGGTATACTCACGGCAGCTGGCAGTGAGTTATGTACACGTCAGCTGATTTGAACAGCTGACATGTGCGGCTATAAGGCATGAGTGGATCTGGTCTCCATTCGCGCCTGTTAACCCCTTGCACTGTGCTGTCAAAATCTGACAGTGTGGTGTACATCGCAGCCACGGTAAGATCTCACTCACCTGGCTCCATCGGAAGTCATGTGACGTGATCACATGGACTCGATGGTTGCCATAGTAGCACAGGGTCATGTGATGATGCCTGTAGCTATCATAAGTCACTCCCTCTGACACCCGGCAGACTGCTGTGTGTGAGAGTAAAGCAACTTTTCAGCAGATCAGAGCAATGCTGATCTGATCTTCAGAAATGAACACGCAATCAGACTGCTGATCCTTATAGTCCCCTAAGGGGACTAGTACAATAAAAAAAAAAAGTTTTTTAAAAATTAAAAATAAAACGAAAAAAAACCCCTAAAAGTGCAAATCACCCCCCATTGAAAATTAAAGGGTTAAAAAAATAAAAAATATAAAAAGATTTGGTATCACCAAGTTCAGAAACACCCGATCTATCAAAATCTAAAATCAGTTAATCTGATCAGTAAATGATGTAAAAAAATTTCCAAACGCCAAAATTACGTGTTTTGTTTGCCGCAAATTTTGCGCAAAATGCAATGGCAGGTGATCAAAATGTAGCATCTGCACAAAAATAGTACCGTTAAAAATGCCAGCTTGAGATGCAAAAAATAAGCAATCACTGAGCCATAAATCCCAAAAAATGAGAAGGCTACAGTTTTTGGAAAAAGGAGCAAAAAGTGCACCACATTTTTTGGACAAACGTCTGAATTTTTTTAACCCCTTAGATAACAGTAAACCTATACATGTTTGATATCTACAAACTCATACTGATCTGAGGCGCCACACTGACACATCAGTTTTACCATATAATGAACACGATTAGAGATGAGCGAACCGGTCCCGGTTCGGCTCGAGGTCGGTTCGCCGAACGGGGGTCCCGTTCGAGTTCGGCTCGTCGAACGTTCGACGAACCGAACTAGAACCAATAGGCTATAATGGGAGGCAATCACAAACACATAAAAATGCATTATAAATGTACACAAACAGTTAATAAACATTGCCATAACACTTACCGGTCCCCGCGATCCCTTCTGCACTCTGTCTCCTGCCGCTATTCCATCCGATGATCGCTGAATCCTCCCGGTGACGGCACTGCCAGCAGAGATGCAGGACCTATCGTGACGTCAAAATAGCCATGTGACCAGTCACGTGGCTATTATCTCATTGGCTACAGACTGGTCACATGACTATGACACGTCATGTAGGACCTGCGAGTGCTTCTCTCCGGTACACGGTGCACATATATGTATCGCCGTGTACCGGCGACATGCTCTAGCACACGGTCAACTCCCCGTTCCGTTAGGGACCGGCTGACACAGCCGGTCATTAACGGAGATCACCGTTGCCATAGCAACGCAGTTAGCGGTGACGTCACCGCTAACCGCGGCTCCGAGAGCACCATTGCTATGGTAACGCGTCTGTCAGCGTTACCGCTGTTACCGCTGACAGCCAGCACTGATCACTCACGGAGTGAAGGCTGCACGCTGCTTCCCGATTGTAGTGAGGATTGTACTGAGGATGAGGTTCCCCAGCCCCAAATGACGAGCTGGTGCACCTCATCCTCCTCACTACAATCGTCACTACTACTACACTAGTGAGGATTGTAGTGCGGATGTGATGCCTCAGCCCATGATGGGCTGGGGAACCTCATCCTCACTACAATCGTCACTACTACTACACTAGTGAGGATTGTAGTGAGGATGAGATGCCTCAGCCCATGATGGGCTGGGGAACCTCATCCTCACTACAATCGTCACTACTACTACACTAGTGAGGATTGTAGTGAGGATGAGATGCCTCAGCCCATGATGGGCTGGGGAACCTCATCCTCACTACAATCGTCACTACTACTACACTAGTGAGGATTGTAGTGAGGATGAGATGCCTCAGCCCATGATGGGCTGGGGAACCTCATCCTCACTACAATCGTCACTACTACTACACTAGTGAGGATTGTAGTGAGGATGAGATGCTTCAGCCCATGATGGGCTGGGGAACCTCATCCTCACTACAATCGTCACTACTACTACACTAGAAAGAAAGAAGACAGAAGAGCAGGATCGTGGAGGGCTGACAGGGGGTAATAAAGATGGAGTCTCTAATGTGTCTGTGTATTTATTTCTATTAAAGTATTTATTCTCTGTGTGGTGTTTTTTTTTAACCCTTTATTGGAGATTCTTAATGGCCGGGTCAAACGTGCCTGACATTAAGAATCTCTGGCTTAATACTGGCTAGTAAAACAAAGCCAGTATTAACTCATGATTACCCAACAAGCCACCCAGCTCCAGGGCTGTTGGAAGAGTTGGATACAGCGCCAGATGATGGCGCTTCTATGAGAGCGCCATTTTCTGGGACGGCTGCGGACTGAAATCCGCAGCAGAGGCGCCCAGAAACCTCGGGCTAACCTGTGCTGCAGATTCCAATCCCCAGCTGCCTTGTTGTACCCGGCTGGACACAAAAATGGGGCGAAGCCCACGTCATTTGTTTTTTAATTATTTCATGAAATAAGTGAAATAATTAAAAAAAAACGGGCTTCCCTATATTTTTGGTTCCCAGCCGGGTACAAATAGGCAACTGGGGGTTTGAGGCAGCCCGTGGCTGCCTGCTGTACCTGGCTAGCATACAAAAATATGGCGAAGCCCACGTCATTTTTTTGGTGGGCAAAAAAATTCTGCATTCAGTCCTGGATGGAGTATGCTGAGCCTTGTAGTTCTGCAGCTGCTGTCTGCTCTTCTCCATACAGACAGACAGCAGCTGCAGAACTACAAGGCTCAGCATACTCCATCCAGGACTGTATGCAGAAGTTTTTTGCCCCCTGAAAAAATTATGTGGGCTTCGCCATATTTTTGTATGCTAGCCAGGTACAGCAGGCAGGTACGGCTGCCCCCAACCCCCAGTTGCCTATTTGTACCCGGCTGGGAACCAAAAATAAAGGGAAGCCCTTTTTTTATTATTTCATGAATTTCATGAAATAATTAGAAAACAAATGACGTAGGCTTCGCCCCATTTTTGTGTCCAGCCAGGTACAACTAGGCAGCTGGAGATTAGAATCCGCAGCACAGGTTGGCCTGAGCTTTCTGGGCCCCACTGCTGCGAATTGCAGTCTGCAGCCGCCTTAGAAAATGGCATTTTCATAGAAGCGCCATCTTCTGGCGCTGTATCCAACTCTTCCAGCACCTGCCTGCTATACCTGGCTAGCATACAAAAAAATGGCGAAGCTCACATCCTTTTTTTGTAGTTTTTTGGCAAAAAAAATAAAAAATGCTTCCCTGCATTTTCCATTGCCAGTGAAGGTAACACCAAGCAGTGGGGGTTAGCAGCCAGTAGCTGCTTGGATTACCCTTAGCTAGCAATACAAAAAATGCAGCGGGAGCCCATATATATTTTTTTTAATTATTTATTTAAATAACTAAAAATAAAATGGGCTTCCCTGTATTTTGATTGCTGGACATCACAGTGCTGTAAAAATAAATCTTTAAAAAAATGACGTAGCGCTCCGCGGTATTTTTGATTCTCAGCGCAGATAAAGCAGACAGCTATGGGTTGCCACCCCCATCTGCCTGCCGTTACCTTGGTTGGCAATCAAAATACAGGGAAGCCCATTAATTTTTTCTATTTAAAAAATAGTTAAAAAAAAAAATGACGTTGGGTCCCCTCATTTTTGATAGCCAGCTAGGGTAAAGCAGACGGCTGTAGCCTGAAAACCACAGCTGGCAGCTTTACCGTGGTTGGGGATCCAATGTGGAGGTCCCCTCAGGCTCTTTTTTAAATTTTTTTTATAAATATTAATAATTACACAATAAAAGTAGGGTCCCCCCCAAATTGGATCACCAGCCAAGGTAAAGCGGACAGCTGTGGTCTGGTATTCTCAGGGTGGGAAGGTCCATAGTTATTGGGCCTTCACAGCCTAAAAATAGCAGGCCGCAGGCACCCCAGACGTGGCGCATCCACTAGATGCGCCAATCCTGGCGCTTCACCCCAGCTCATCCCGTGCCCTGGTGCAGTGGCAAACGGGGTAATAAATCGGGTTGATACTAGCTGTAAAGTAACCTGAGATCAAGCCCAGCAATTTGTGATGTCATGGCGTCTCTTAGATACTCAACATCATAAACTGTCAGTACTAACAAAAAAAAAAAATCGACAAAAGAAATTTATTTGAAAAAACAGTCCCCAAAACATTTCCTCTTTCACCAATTTATTGTAAGAAAAAAATAAAGGGGTCCCACGACGACTCTGGACCATCTAGAATATGGGGGGGAGACACTCAGGGAACGTATCCCCCATTTTCTAGGAGTGCGGACCCTTCATGTGAGGAGTGTGGGTGCAATGAATCTGCACTCACTCTTCTCAAGTCCACAGCAGCAGAGTCCATGTCGTAATGGTTGCTACCAAAGCTGCAATGCCCTGCTCATGAGGTAAGGGCATGCCTAATCAGGAGAGCTACTGTAGAGGAAGCTCTGCTCACTGGTATATAGGTGCTCAGAGGTAATAATAGATAAAATTAGTGAGTAACCTCGGCACTCTAAATCTCCCAGACTAAGTCAGTAAGTCACAACGGATAGTAATGCAAAATCACTCTTTATTGGTCCGTATTAAGAAAAAAAAAATTTTCATAAGCATATATGTTTTTGTCCAAAACAAGTTACAAATGACGTTTCGGCCTGAGCCTTCGTCAGATTGGACTTATCTGCATGTAATCATGAAAAATGACAATAATCAGTATCACATAAGAGTGAGAGAACAATAACATAAACTCGAACAATGTAGAGGTACAATTGGGATGCAGCAAAAAAATTGCAACACAGCAAGAAATGAAACACATGATACAAATGTCATAATACAGTACAAGGACAATACAGTAATGACAAATATGGGGTCAGAGTAGGCTTAGACAGCTCTGGTACGAAAGAGATGCCAATCATAAAGTAACATGTGCAGTAGGTGTAGAGCTACAGTATGCATGGCAGAGCTAATGGGTAGACCGACCATAGAAAAAGAACGGAGAAAAAGAGGAGAAAAAGTGAAGAAAAAGTGGAGAAAAAAATGGAGAAAAAGTGGAGAAAAAATGGAGAAAAAGTGGAGAAAAAATGGAGAAAAAGTGGAGAAAAAGTGGCGAAAAAATGGAGAAAAAGTGGAGAAAGAGTGGAGAAAAAGTGGAGAATAAGTGGAGAAAAAATGGAGAAAAAGTGGAGAAAAAGTGGAGAAAAAGTGGAGAAAAAGTGGAGAAAAAGTGGAGAAAAAGTGGAGAAAAAATGGAGAAAAAGTGGAGAAAAAGTGGAGAAAAAGTGGAGAAAAAGTGGAGAAAAAGTGGAGAAAAAAATGGAGAAAAAGTGGAGAAAAAGTGGAGAAAAAGTGGAAAATAAGTGGAGTAAAAGTGGAGAAAAAGTGGAGAATAAGTGGAGAAAAAATTGAGAATAAGTGGAGAAAAAAAGGAGAAAAAAATGGAGAAAAAGTGGAGAAAAAGTGGAGAAAAAGTGGAGAAAAAAATGGAGAAAAAGTGGAGAAAAAATGGAGAATAAGTGGAGAAAAAGTGGAGAATAAGTGGAGAAAAAATGGAGAATAAGTGGAGAAAAAAAGGAGAAAAAAATGGAGAAAAAGTGGAGAAAAAGTGGAGAAAAAGTGGAGAAAAAAATGGAGAAAAAGTGGAGAAAAAATGGAGAAAAAAATGGAGAAAAAGTGGAGAAAAAGTGGAGAAAAAGTGGAGAAAAAAATGGAGAAAAAGTGGAGAAAAAATGGAGAAAAAGTGGAGAAAAAGTGGACTAAAAGTGGAGAAAAAGTGGAGAATAAGTGGACTAAAAGTGGAGAAAAAGTGGAGAATAAGTGGAGAAAAAATGGAGAATAAGTGGAGAAAAAAAGGAGAAAAAAATGGAGAAAAAGTGGAGAAAAAGTGGAGAATAAGTGGAGAAAAAATGGAGAATAAGTGGAGAAAAAATGGAGAAAAAAATGGAGAAAAAGTGGAGAAAAAGTGGAGAAAAAGTGGAGAATAAGTGGAGAAAAAGTGGAGAAAAAGTGGAGAATAAGTGGAGTAAAAATGGAGAATAAGTGCAGAAAAAAGGAGAAAAAAGTGGAGAAAAAGTGGAGAAAAAGTGGAGAAAAAGTGGAGAAAAAAAAGGAGAAAAAGTGGAGAAAAAATGGAGAAAAAATGGAGAATAGGTGGAGAAAAAGTGGAGAATAAGTGGAGAAAAAATGGAGAATAAGTGGAGAAAAAAAGGAGAAAAAAATGGAGAAAAAGTGGAGAAAAAGTGGAGAAAAAGTGGAGAAAAAGTGGAGAAAAAAGTGGAGAAAAAATGGAGAAAAAATGGAGAAAAAAGTGGAGAAAAAATGGAGAAAAAGTGGAGAAAAAGTGGAGAAAAAGTGGAGAAAAAATGGAGAAAAAGTGGAGAAAAAGTGGAGAAAAAGTGGAGAAAAAGTGGAGAAAAAGTGGAGAAAAAATTGAGAAAAAAATGGAGAAAAAGTGGAGAAAAAGTGGAGAAAAAGTGGAGAAAAAGTGGAGAAAAAGTGGAGAAAAGTGGAGAAAAAGTGGAGAAAAAATGGAGAAAAAGTGGAGAAAAAGTTGAGGAAAAAATGGAGAAAAAGTGGAGAAAAAATGGAGAATAAGTGGAGAAAAAAAGGAGAAAAAAATGGAGAAAAAGTGGAGAAAAAGTGGAGAATAAGTGGAGAAAAAAAGGAGAAAAAAATGGAGAAAAAGTGGAGAAAAAATGGAGAATAAGTGGAGAAAAAAAGGAGAAAAAAATGGAGAAAAAGTGGAGAAAAAGTGGAGAAAAAGTGGAGAAAAAAGTGGAGAAAAAAGTGGAGAAAAAGTGGAGAAAAAATGGAGAAAAAAATGGAGAAAAAGTGGAGAAAAAGTGGAGAAAAAGTGGAGAAAAAGTGGAGAAAAAATGGAGAAAAAAATGGAGAAAAAAGTGGAGAAAAAGTTGAGAAAAAGTGGAGAATAAGTGGAGAAAAAATGGAGAAAAAGTGGAGAAAAAATGGAGAATAAGTGGAGTAAAAGTGGAGAAAAAGTGGAGAATAAGTGGAGTAAAAGTGGAGAAAAAGTGGAGAATAAGTGGAGAATAAGTGGAGAAAAAAAGGAGAAAAAAATGGAGAAAAAGTGGAGAAAAAGTGGAGAATAAGTGGAGAAAAAAAGGAGAAAAAAATGGAGAAAAAGTGGAGAAAAAATGGAGAATAAGTGGAGAAAAAAAGGAGAAAAAAGTGGAGAAAAAGTGGAGAAAAAATGGAGAAAAAAATGGAGAAAAAGTGGAGAAAAAGTGGAGAAAAAGTGGAGAAAAAGTGGAGAAAAAATGGAGAAAAAAATGGAGAAAAAAGTGGAGAAAAAGTTGAGAAAAAGTGGAGAATAAGTGGAGAAAAAATGGAGAATAAGTGGAGAAAAAATGGAGAAAAAGTGGAGAAAAAAATGGAGAAAAAGTGGAGAAAAAGTGGAGAAAAAGTGGAGAAAAAGTGGAGAAAAAGTGGAGAAAAAATGGAGAAAAA
This sequence comes from Anomaloglossus baeobatrachus, assembly GCF_048569485.1. Taxonomy (NCBI): domain Eukaryota; kingdom Metazoa; phylum Chordata; class Amphibia; order Anura; family Aromobatidae; genus Anomaloglossus; species Anomaloglossus baeobatrachus. The sequence goes on along the minus strand of NC_134356.1, from coordinate 98,308,902 downwards.
GTGGAGAAAAAAGTGGAGAAAAAATGGAGAAAAAGTGGAGAAAAAGAGGAGAAAAAGTGGAGAAAAAGTGGAGAAAAAGTGGAGAAAAAGTGGAGAAAAAAGTGGAGAAAAAATGGAGAAAAAGTGGAGAAAAAGTGGAGAAAAAGAGGAGAAAAAGTGGAGAAAAAGAGGAGAAAAAGTGGAGAAAAAGTGGAGAATAAGTGGAGAAAAAAGGAGAAAAAGAGGAGAAAAAAGTGGAGAAAAAGTGGAGAAAAAGTGGAGAAAAAGTGGAGAATAAGTGGAGTAAAAGTGGAGAAAAAGTGGAGAATAAGTGGAGAAAAAAAGGAGAAAAAGTGGAGAAAAAAAATGGAGAAAAAGTGGAGAAAAAGTGGAGTAAAAGTGGAGAAAAAGTGGAGAAAAAGTGGAGAATAAGTGGAGAAAAAATGGAGAAAAAGTGGAGAAAAAATGGAGAAAAAGTGGAGAAAAAGTGGAGAAAAAGTGGAGAAAAAGTGGAGAAAAAATGGAGAAAAAAATGGAGAAAAAGTGGAGAAAAAGTGGAGAAAAAGTGGAGAAAAAATGGAGAATAAGTGGAGAAAAAAAGGAGAAAAAAATGGAGAAAAAGTGGAGAAAAAATGGAGAATAAGTGGACAAAAAAAGGAGAAAAAAATGGAGAAAAAGTGGAGAAAAAGTGGAGAAAAAGTGGAGAAAAAGTGGAGAAAAAAGTGGAGAAAAAAGTGGAGAAAAAGTGGAGAAAAAAATGGAGAAAAAGTGGAGAAAAAGTGGAGAAAAAGTGGAGAAAAAGTGGAGAAAAAATGGAGAAAAAAGTGGAGAAAAAGTGGAGAAAAAGTGGAGAATAAGTGGAGAAAAAATGGAGAATAAGTGGAGAAAAAATGGAGAAAAAGTGGAGAAAAAGTGGAGAAAAAGTGGAGAAAAAGTGGAGAAAAAAGTGGAGAAAAAATGGAGAAAAAGTGGAGAAAAAATGGAGAAAAAGTGGAGAAAAAATGGAGAAAAAGTGGAGAAAAAGTGGAGAAAAAATGGAGAAAAAGTGGAGAAAAAAGTGGAGAAAAAATGGAGAAAAAGTGGAGAAAAAGAGGAGAAAAAGTGGAGAAAAAGTGGAGAAAAAGTGGAGAAAAAAATGGAGAAAAAGTGGAGAAAAAGTGGAGAAAAAGTGGAGAAAAAGTGGAGAATAAGTGGAGAAAAAAGGAGAAAAAGAGGAGAAAAAGAGGAGAAAAAAATGGAGAAAAAGTGGAGAAAAAGTGGAGAATAAGTGGAGTAAAAGTGGAGAAAAAGTGGAGAATAAGTGGAGAAAAAAGGAGAAAAAGAGGAGAAAAAGAGGAGAAAAAGAGGAGAAAAAAATGGAGAAAAAGTGGAGTAAAAGTGGAGTAAAAGTGGAGAAAAAGTGGAGAATAAGTGGAGAAAAAATGGAGAATAAGTGGAGAAAAAAAGGAGAAAAAAGTGGAGAAAAAGTGGAGAAAAAGTGGAGAATAAGTGGAGAAAAAAGGAGAAAAAGAGGAGAAAAAGAGGAGAAAAAGAGGAGAAAAAAATGGAGAAAAAGTGGAGTAAAAGTGGAGAAAAAGTGGAGAAAAAGTGGAGAATAAGTGGAGAAAAAATGGAGAATAAGTGGAGAAAAAAAGGAGAAAAAAATGGAGAAAAAGTGGAGAAAAAGTGGAGAATAAGTGGAGAAAAAATGGAGAATAAGTGGAGAAAAAATGGAGAAAAAAATGGAGAAAAAGTGGAGAAAAAGTGGAGAAAAAGTGGAGAAAAAAAAGGAGAAAAAGTGGAGAAAAAGTGGAGAAAAAGTGGAGAAAAAAAAGGAGAAAAAGTGGAGAAAAAATGGAGAAAAAGTGGAGAATAAGTGGAGAATAAGTGGAGTAAAAGTGGAGAATAAGTGGAGAATAAGTGGAGTAAAAGTGGAGAATAAGTGGAGAATAAGTGGAGTAAAAGTGGAGAATAAGTGGAGAATAAGTGGAGTAAAAGTGGAGAATAAGTGGAGAATAAGTGGAGTAAAAGTGGAGAATAAGTGGAGAAAAAATGGAGAAAAAGTGGAGAAAAAGTGGAGAATAAGTGGAGTAAAAGTGGAGAAAAAGTGGAGAAAAAGTGGAGAATAAGTGGAGTAAAAGTGGAGAAAAAGTGGAGAATAAGTGGAGTAAAAGTGGAGAATAAGTGGAGAATAAGTGGAGTAAAAGTGGAGAATAAGTGGAGAATAAGTGGAGTAAAAGTGGAGAATAAGTGGAGAATAAGTGGAGTAAAAGTGGAGTAAAAGTGGAGAATAAGTGGAGAAAAAATGGAGAATAAGTGGAGAAAAAATGGAGAAAAAATGGAGAAAAAGTGGAGAAAAAGTGGAGAAAAAGTGGAGAAAAAGTGGAGAAAAAGTGGAGAAAAAAATGGAGAAAAAGTGGAGAAAAAGTGGAGAAAAAGTGGAGAAAAAGTGGAGTAAAAGTGGAGTAAAAGTGGAGAAAAAGTGGAGAATAAGTGGAGAAAAAAAGGAGAAAAAGTGGAGAAAAAAAGGAGAAAAAAATGGAGAAAAAGTGGAGAAAAAGTGGAGTAAAAGTGGAGTAAAAGTGGAGTAAAAGTGGAGAAAAAGTGGAGAATAAGTGGAGAAAAAATGGAGAATAAGTGGAGAAAAAAAGGAGAAAAAAGTGGAGAAAAAGTGGAGAAAAAGTGGAGAAAAAGTGGAGTAAAAGTGGAGAATAAGTGGAGAATAAGTGGAGAATAAGTGGAGAATAAGTGGAGAATAAGTGGAGAAAAAATGGAGAAAAAAAGGAGAAAAAAATGGAGAAAAAGTGGACAAAAAGGGGAGAATAAGTGGAGAAAAAATGGAGAATAAATGGAGAAAAAATGGAGAAAAAGTGGAGAAAAAGTGGAGAAAAAGTGGAGAAAAAGTGGAGAAAAAGTGGAGAAAAAAGTGGAGAAAAAGTGGAGAATAAGTGGAGAATAAGTGGAGTAAAAGTGGAGAATAAGTGGAGAATAAGTGGAGTAAAAGTGGAGAATAAGTGGAGTAAAAGTGGAGAATAAGTGGAGAATAAGTGGAGTAAAAGTGGAGAAAAAGTGGAGTAAAAGTGGAGAAAAAGTGGAGAAAAAGTGGAGAATAAGTAAAGAAAAAATGGAGAATAAGTGGAGAATAAGTGGAGTAAAAGTGGAGTAAAAGTGGAGAATAAGTGGAGAAAAAATGGAGAATAAGTGGAGAAAAAATGGAGAAAAAATGGAGAAAAAGTGGAGAAAAAGTGGAGAAAAAGTGGAGAAAAAGTGGAGAAAAAGTGGAGAAAAAAATGGAGAAAAAGTGGAGAAAAAGTGGAGAAAAAGTGGAGAAAAAGTGGAGTAAAAGTGGAGTAAAAGTGGAGAAAAAGTGGAGAATAAGTGGAGAAAAAAAGGAGAAAAAGTGGAGAAAAAAAGGAGAAAAAAATGGAGAAAAAGTGGAGTAAAAGTGGAGTAAAAGTGGAGTAAAAGTGGAGTAAAAGTGGAGAAAAAGTGGAGAATAAGTGGAGTAAAAGTGGAGTAAAAGTGGAGTAAAAGTGGAGTAAAAGTGGAGTAAAAGTGGAGTAAAAGTGGAGTAAAAGTGGAGAAAAAGTGGAGAAAAAGTGGAGAATAAGTGGAGAATAAGTGGAGAATAAGTGGAGAATAAGTGGAGAAAAAATGGAGAAAAAAAGGAGAAAAAAAGGAGAAAAAAATGGAGAAAAAGTGGACAAAAAGGGGAGAATAAGTGGAGAAAAAATGGAGAATAAATGGAGAAAAAATGGAGAAAAAGTGGAGAAAAAGTGGAGAAAAAGTGGAGAAAAAGTGGAGAAAAAAGTGGAGAATAAGTGGAGTAAAAGTGGAGAAAAAGTGGAGAAAAAGTGGAGAAAAAGTGGAGAATAAGTAAAGAAAAAATGGAGAATAAGTGGAGAAAAAAAGGAGAAAAAAATGGAGAAAAAGTGGAGAAAAAGTGGAGAATAAAATGGAGAAAAAGTGGAGAAAAAGTGGAGAATAAAATGGAGAAAAAGTGGAGAAAAAGTGGAGAAAAAATGGAGAATAAGTGGAGAAAAAATGGAGAAAAAATGGAGAAAAAGTGGAGAAAAAGTGGAGAAAAAGTGGAGAAAAAGTGGAGAAAAAGTGGAGAAAAAAATGGAGAAAAAGTGGAGAAAAAGTGGAGAAAAAGTGGAGAATAAGTGGAGTAAAAGTGGAGAATAAGTGGAGAATAAGTGGAGTAAAAGTGGAGAAAAAGTGGAGAAAAAGTGGAGAAAAAGTGGAGTAAAAGTGGAGTAAAAGAGGAGAAAAAGTGGAGAATAAGTGGAGAAAAAAAGGAGAAAAAGTGGAGAAAAAAAGGAGAAAAAAATGGAGAAAAAGTGGAGAAAAAGTGGAGTAAAAGTGGAGTAAAAGTGGAGTAAAAGTGGAGAAAAAGTGGAGAATAAGTGGAGTAAAAGTGGAGAAAAAGTGGAGAAAAAGTGGAGTAAAAGTGGAGTAAAAGTGGAGAAAAAGTGGAGAATAAGTGGAGAAAAAAAGGAGAAAAAGTGGAGAAAAAAAGGAGAAAAAAATGGAGAAAAAGTGGAGAAAAAGTGGAGAAAAAGTGGAGTAAAAGTGGAGTAAAAGTGGAGTAAAAGTGGAGAAAAAGTGGAGAAAAAGTGGAGAATAAGTGGAGAAAAAATGGAGAATAAGTGGAGTAAAAGTGGAGAAAAAGTGGAGAAAAAGTGGAGTAAAAGTGGAGTAAAAGTGGAGAAAAAGTGGAGAATAAGTGGAGAAAAAAAGGAGTAAAAGTGGAGTAAAAGTGGAGAAAAAGTGGAGAAAAAGTGGAGAATAAGTGGAGAAAAAATGGAGAATAAGTGGAGTAAAAGTGGAGTAAAAGTGGAGTAAAAGTGGAGTAAAAGTGGAGTAAAAGTGGAGTAAAAGTGGAGTAAAAGTGGAGTAAAAGTGGAGAATAAGTGGAGAAAAAATGGAGAAAAAATGGAGAAAAAAAGGAGAAAAAGTGGACAAAAAGGGGAGAATAAGTGGAGAAAAAATGGAGAATAAATGGAGAAAAAATGGAGAAAAAGTGGAGAAAAAGTGGAGAAAAAGTGGAGAAAAAGTGGAGAAAAAGTGGAGAAAAAAGTGGAGAATAAGTGGAGTAAAAGTGGAGAAAAAGTGGAGAAAAAGTGGAGAATAAGTAAAGAAAAAATGGAGAATAAGTGGAGAATAAGTGGAGTAAAAGTGGAGTAAAAGTGGAGAATAAGTGGAGAAAAAATGGAGAATAAGTGGAGAAAAAATGGAGAAAAAATGGAGAAAAAGTGGAGAAAAAGTGGAGAAAAAGTGGAGAAAAAGTGGAGAAAAAGTGGAGAAAAAAATGGAGAAAAAGTGGAGAAAAAGTGGAGAAAAAGTGGAGAAAAAGTGGAGTAAAAGTGGAGTAAAAGTGGAGAAAAAGTGGAGAATAAGTGGAGAAAAAAAGGAGAAAAAGTGGAGAAAAAAAGGAGAAAAAAATGGAGAAAAAGTGGAGAAAAAGTGGAGTAAAAGTGGAGTAAAAGTGGAGTAAAAGTGGAGAAAAAGTGGAGAATAAGTGGAGTAAAAGTGGAGTAAAAGTGGAGTAAAAGTGGAGTAAAAGTGGAGTAAAAGTGGAGAATAAGTGGAGAATAAGTGGAGAATAAGTGGAGAATAAGTGGAGAATAAGTGGAGAATAAGTGGAGAATAAGTGGAGAATAAATGGAGAATAAGTGGAGAAAAAAAGGAGAAAAAAATGGAGAAAAAGTGGAGAAAAAGTGGAGAATAAGTGGAGTAAAAGTGGAGTAAAAGTGGAGAAAAAGTGGAGAAAAAGTGGAGAATAAGTAAAGAAAAAATGGAGAATAAGTGGAGAAAAAAAGGAGAAAAAAATGGAGAAAAAGTGGAGAAAAAGTGGAGAATAAGTGGAGAAAAAATGGAGAATAATTGGAGAAAAAGTGGAGAAAAAGTGGAGAATAAGTAAAGAAAAAATGGAGAATAAGTGGAGAAAAAAAGGAGAAAAAAATGGAGAAAAAGTGGAGAAAAAGTGGAGAATAAGTGGAGAAAAAATGGAGAATAATTGGAGAAAAAAAGGAGAAAAAAATGGAGAAAAAGTGGAGAATAAGTAAAGAAAAAATGGAGAATAAGTGGAGAAAAAGTGGAGAATAAGTGGAGAAAAAATGGAGAATAAGTGGAGAAAAAAAGGAGAAAAAAATGGAGAAAAAGTGGAGAAAAAGTGGAGAATAAGTGGAGAAAAAGAAGGGAATTTTGTTACTTACCGTAAATTCCTTTTCTTCTAGCTCTTATTGGGAGACCCAGACGATTGGGGTATAGCTACTGCCCTCCGGAGGCCACACAAAGCACTACACTAAAAAGTGCAAGGCCCCTCCCCTTCTGGCTATACCCCCCCGTGGTATCACGGGTACTCCAGTTTTAGTGCCAAAGCAAGAAGGAGGAAGCCAATAACTGGTTTAAACAAATTAACTCCGAGAAACATCGGAGAACCGAAAAAACCGTTCAACATGAACAACATGTGTACCCGCAAACAACAAAAAAATCCCGAAGGACAACAGGGCGGGTGCTGGGTCTCCCAATAAGAGCTAGAAGAAAAGGAATTTACGGTAAGTAACAAAATTCCCTTCTTCTTCAGCGCTCTATTGGGAGACCCAGACGATTGGGACGTCCAAAAGCTGTCCCTGGGTGGGTAAAGAAATACCTCATGTTAGAGCTGCAAAAAAACAGCCCTCCCCTACGGGGATGTCACTGCCGCCTGCAGGACTCTTCTACCTAAGCTGGCATCCGCCGAAGCATAGGTATGCACCTGATAATGCTTGGTGAAAGTGTGCAGACTCGACCAGGTAGCTGCCTGGCACACCTGTTGAGCCGAAGCCTGGTGTCGTAATGCCCAGGACGCACCCACGGCTCTGGTTGAGTGGGCTTTTAGCCCTGAAGGAACCGGAAGCCCCGCAGAGCGGTAGGCCTCTAGAATTGGTTCTTTGATCCATCGAGCCAGGGTGGCTTTAGAAGCCTGCAATCCCTTGCGCGGACCAGCGACATGGACAAAAAGAGCATCGGAACGGCGCATGGGCGCCGTTCGGGAAATGTAGATTCTGAGTGCTCTCACCAGATCTAGCAAACGTAAGTCCTTTTCATACCGGTGAACCGGATGAGGGTAAAAGGAAGGCAAGGATATATCCTGATTAAGATGAAACGAGGATACGACCTTAGGGAGAAACTCCGGAATGGGGCGCAGCACTACCTTGTCCTGGTGGAACACCAGGAAAGGAGCCTTGGATGACAAAGCTGCCAGCTCAGACACTCGCCGAAGCGATGTGATCGCGACAAGAAACGCCACTTTCTGTGACAGGCGAGAAAAGGAAACGTCCTTTAAAGGCTCGAAGGGCGGCTTTTGCAGAGCAACAAGTACTCTGTTCAGATCCCATGGATCTAACGGCCGCTTGTACGGGGGCACAATATGACAGACCCCCTGTAGGAACGTGCGCACCTTAGGAAGACGTGCTAGACGCTTCTGAAAAAACACCGACAGTGCCGAGACTTGCCCTTTAAGGGAGCTGAGCGACAAGCCCTTTTCCAACCCCGATTGCAGGAAGGAAAGAAAGGTGGGCAATGCAAATGGCCAAGGGGATACTCTCTGTGCAGAGCACCAAGATAAGAAAATCTTCCACGTTCTGTGGTAGATCTTAGCAGACGTTGACTTCCTAGCTTGTCTCATTGTGGCTACGACTCCTTGAGATAATCCTGCAGACGCTAGGATCCAGGACTCAATGGCCACACAGTCAGGTTCAGGGCCGCAGAATTCTGATGGAAAAACGGCCCTTGGGACAGTAAGTCTGGTCGGTCTGGCAGTGACCACGGTCGACCGACCGTGAGATGCCACAGATCCGGATACCACGATCTCCTCGGCCAGTCTGGGGCGACGAGTATGACGCGGCTGCAATCGGATCTGATCTTGCGTAACACTCTGGGCAAGAGTGCCAGAGGTGGAAAGACGTATGGGAGCCGGAACTGCGACCAATCTTGAACCAATGCGTCTGCCGCCAGAGCTCTTTGATCGCGCGACCTCGCCATGAATGCCGGGACCTTGTTGTTGTGCCGGGACGCCATTAGGTCGACGTCCGGCACTCCCCATCGGCGACAGATTTCCTGAAACACGTCCGGGTGAAGGGACCATTCCCCTGCGTCCATGCCCTGGCGACTGAGGAAGTCTGCTTCCCAGTTTTCTACGCCGGGGATGTGAACTGCGGATATGGTGGAGGCCGTGGCTTCCACCCACATCAGAATCCGCCGGACTTCCTGGAAGGCTTGCCGACTGCGTGTCCCCCCTTGGTGGTTGATGTATGCCACCGCTGTGGAGTTGTCCGACTGAATTCGGATCTGCCTTCCTTCCAGCCACTGCTGGAAGGCTAGTAGGGCAAGGTACACTGCTCTGATTTCCAGAACATTGATCTGAAGGGTGGACTCCTGCGGAGTCCACGTCCCCTGAGCCCTGTGGTGGAGAAACACTGCTCCCCACCCTGACAGACTCGCATCTGTCGTGACCACTGCCCAGGATGGGGGCAGGAAGGATCTTCCCTGAGACAATGAGGTGGGAAGGAGCCACCATTGTAGAGAGTCCTTGGCCGTCTGGGAAAGAGAGACTTTCCTGTCCAGGGACGTTGACTTCCCGTCCCATTGGCGGAGAATGTCCCATTGAAGTGGACGCAGATGAAACTGCGCAAAGGGAACTGCTTCCATGGCTGCCACCATCTTCCCGAGGAAGTGCATGAGGCGCCGTAAGGGGTGCGACTGGCCCTGAAGGAGGGATTGCACCCCTGTCTGTAGTGACCGCTGCTTGTTCAGCGGAAGCTTCACTCTCGCTGCTCGAGTATGGAACTCCATGCCAAGATACGTTAGTGACTGTGTCGGAGACAGATTCGACTTTGGAAAGTTGATGATCCATCCGAACGTCTGTAGAGTCTGCAGTGTAGCATGTAGACTGAGTTGGCATGCCTCTAGAGAGGGTGCCTTGACAAGTAGATCGTCTAGGTAAGGGATCACCGAGTGTCCCTGAGAGTGCAAGACCGCTACCACTGCCGCCATGACCTTGGTGAAAACCCGTGGGGCTGTCGCCAGACCGAATGGCAGAGCTACGAACTGAAGATGTTCGTTTCCTATCACAAAACGTAGAAAACGTTGATGTTCTGTAGCAATTGGCACGTGGAGATAAGCATCCTTGATGTCTATTGAGGCAAGGAAGTCTCCTTGAGACATTGAGGCCACGACAGAGCGGAGGGTTTCCATCCGGAACCGCCTGGCGTGCACATGTTTGTTGAGCAGCTTTAGATCCAGAACAGGACGGAACGAGCCGTCCTTTTTTGGAACCACAAAGAGATTGGAGTAAAACCCTCTCCCTTGTTCCTGAGGCGGTACAGGAACCACTACTCCTTCCGCTCTTAGGGAGTCCACCGCCTGCAGCAGGGCATCTGCTCGGTCTGGATGTGGGGAGGTTCTGAAGAACCGAGCTGGAGGACGAGAACTGAACTCGATTCTGTACCCGCGAGACAAAATGTCTGTCACCCACCGGTCTTTGACCTGTGACATCCAAATGACGGAAAAGCGGGAGAGCCTGCCCCCGACCGGAGATGCGGAGGGGGGGAGCTGGAAGTCATGAGGTAGCCGCTTTGGAAGCGGTTCCTCCATTTGCTTTCTTGGGGCGCGCGTGAGCCCGCCAGGAATCTGAGCTTCTTTGCGTCCTCTGAGTCCCTTTGGACGAGGAGCATTGTGTCTTGCCCGAACCTCGAAAGGACTGAAACTTCTGCTGCCATCTTTTCTGCTGAGGTTTGCTTGATCTGGGCTGGGGCAAAGAAGAGTCTTTACCCTTGGACTGTTTAATGATGTCAGCCAATGGCTCGCCAAACAGTCTATCTCTAGATAAAGGCAGGCTGGTTAAACATTTTTTGGAACCAGCATCTGCTTTCCAGTCCTTTAACCACAAGGCTCTGCGCAAAACTACCGAATTGGCGGACGCCATTGAGGTGCGGCTGGTAGATTCTAGGACCGCATTGATAGCGTAAGACGCAAACGCGGACATCTGCGAGGTAAGGGACGCCACTTGCGGCACCGCTGGATGTAAGATAGCATCCACTTTTGCTAACCCTGCTGAAATAGCTTGGAGTGCCCATACGGCTGCGAATGCTGGAGCAAACGACGCGCCGATAGCTTCATAGACAGATTTTAACCAGAGGTCCATCTGTCTGTCATTGGCATCCTTAAGTGAAGCGCCATCCTCCACTGCAACTATGGATCTAGCTGCAAGTTTGGAAATCGGGGGGTCAACTTTTGGACACTGGGTCCAGCGCTTGACCACATCAGGGGGGAAAGGAAAACGTGTATCCTTAGAACGTTTAGAGAAACGCCTTTCTGGATGAGCGTCGTGTTTCTGGATTGACTCTCTGAAGTCAGAGTGATCCAAGAAAGCACTTAATTTACGCTTGGGATAGAGAAAACGAAACTTCTCCTGCTCTGCAGCTGCCTCCTCTGCTGAAGGAGCTGGGGGAGAAATATCTAACAGTCTATTGATGGCTGAGATAAGATCGTTTACCATGGCGTCCCCATCCGGGGTATCCAGATTGAGAGGGGTTCCAGGATAAGACTCCTGATCACTCTCATCAGACGCATCACAGAGCGACTGATTGCGCTGAGACCCTGAGCAGTGTGATGACGTTGAGGGTCTTTCCCAGCGAGCTCGCTTAGGGTGGCTGGGGCTATCATCTGAGTCATAATACTCAGCCTGTGAAGCCGGGGACCCCCTTGCAGTCTGGACTAATTCCAACTGAGGGGGATTAGAGGACAGAGACCTCGCCGTGTCCCTAGACTGAGCCCCAGGCATGGATTGCAAAGTTTCAAGGATTTTTGCCATAGTCACAGACATATTATCAGCAAAAACTGCAAAGTCTGTCCCTGACACCGGGGCAGGACTTACAGGCGTCTCAGCCTGGGTCACTATCTCTCCTAACTCCGGCTGGCGAAGCAGCACCGGATCTGAGCATTGCACACAATGGGGGTCCTTGGAGCCTGCTGGTAGAGCAGCCCCACATGCAGCACACGCAGTGTACACAGCCCTAGCCTTGGCAGCCTTGCGTTTTGTGGATGACATGTTGCTGCCTCCTCAGAGCGATCTGGGTATACAGCCAGGAAGCGACCTCACAGTGCAAGCAATAAGGAAATATATATATGTCCAGTGACACAGTACACTAATACACACTGAGGCACTAGAGGGGCCAGCTGAAAAGCCGCTTACCGCCCGCTTAAGAGCGGGTGTGTGATCTCCAAAGCCCCCTAGTCCAGGTCTCCCAGAGCCTTGCGTCCTTCCTCCAGCCAGACATGCATGTAATGGCTGCCGGCGTCCTGAGAGAGGAGGGGGGGCGGGCCCTGGGCGTTCCTGACTAAGAGCGGGAAGCCTGCTTCCCTCTGTGCCTAGTGAGAGGGCTGGAGCATGTAAATCAGGCTCCAGCCCTCGTCGCTGCCGTGAAACAGCGTCTCTCCCCTACCCTGATTGACAGGGTGGGGGCGGGAACGAATCGGAGCTGCCGGCGTCCTAGGCCGCAAAAGCCGGGGACTAGATTTATAAACGCCACCGCCGTAAAAGCGCGGTCGGCGTGTCCCCGGCGAACTAAAAGTCACAGCAGCGCCGCCGGTCCAGCGGGGGTCGGCGCTGCGTTCCCACAACACAGAAAAAAGTCCCCCAGTAAACTGTAGGAACACTAGCTCTAGCGTTACGGTCCCCGGCGCACTACAACACCCAGCCAGCCCGGAGTGTGTCTGTGCCTGCCGGGGACACAGAGTACCTGTATGATGCAGGGCCTTGTCCCTGATGGTACTCCTGCTCGGCATCCACCAGGTGCTATGGGTCTGTGGATGGAGCCCGGCGTCAGAGCTTAGAGGCCGGCAGGATCCCACTTCCACAGAGCCCTACAAGGGGATGTGGAAGGAAAACAGCATGTGGGGCTCCAGCCCCTGTACCAGCAATAGGTACCTCAACCTTACAACACCATCCACGGGTGAGAAGGGAGCATGCTGGGAACCCTATATGGGCCCTCTTTTCTTCCATCCGAAATAGTCAGCAGCTACTGCTGACTAAAATCTGTGGAGCTATGCATGGAATGTCTGACCTCCTTCGCACAAAGCTTGAAAACTGGAGTACCCGTGATACCACGGGGGGGTATAGCCAGAAGGGGAGGGGCCTTGCACTTTTTAGTGTAGTGCTTTGTGTGGCCTCCGGAGGGCAGTAGCTATACCCCAATCGTCTGGGTCTCCCAATAGAGCGCTGAAGAAATGGAGAATAAGTGGAGAAAAAATGGAGAAAAAAATGGAGAAAAAGTGGAGAAAAAGTGGAGAATAAGTGGAGTAAAAGTGGAGAAAAAGTGGAGAATAAGTGGAGAAAAAATGGAGAATAAGTGCAGAAAAAAGGAGAAAAAAATGGAGAAAAAGTGGAGAAAAAGTGGAGAAAAAAAAGGAGAAAAAGTGGAGAAAAAATGGAGAAAAAATGGAGAATAAGTGGAGAAAAAAAGGAGAAAAAAATGGAGAAAAAGTGGAGAAAAAGTGGAGAAAAAGTGGAGAAAAAGTGGAGAAAAAAATGGAGAAAAAGTGGAGAAAAAATGGAGAAAAAGTGGAGAAAAAGTGGAGATTAAGTGGAGAAAAAATGGAGAATAAGTGGAGAAAAAAAGGAGAAAAAAATGGAGAAAAAGTGGAGAAAAAGTGGAGAAAAAGTGGAGAAAAAGTGGAGAAAAAAGTGGAGAAAAAATGGAGAAAAAGTGGAGAAAAAGTGGAGAAAAAGTGGAGAAAAAATGGAGAAAAAGTGGAGAAAAAGTGGAGAAAAAGTGGAGAAAAAGTGGAGAAAAAATGGAGAAAAAAATGGAGAAAAAGTGGAGAAAAAGTTGAGAAAAAGTGGAGAAAAAGTGGAGAAAAAGTGGAGAAAAAGTGGAGAAAAAGTGGAGAAAAAGTGGAGAAAAAGTGGAGAAAAAGTGGAGAAAAAGTGGAGCACCCTTTGGTGCCTTTCATGTGGCACTAAGGGTTGCTTAGCTTTGTATTTAGCCAAAAAATGAAAAAAAAAATGACGTATAGTTCCCCCTAGTTTTGTAGCCAGCTAGGGTAAAGCAGACGGCTGCAGCCTGCAGACCACAGCTGGCAACCTCACCTTGGCTGGTAATCCAAAACTGAGGGCACCCGACGCTGTTATTTTAAATTAAATAAATAATTTAAAAAAAAACACGTAGGGGTCCCCCAAAATTGGATCACCAGCCAAGGTAAAGCAGACAGCTGGGGCCTGATATTCTCAGACTAGGGAGGTCCATGGTTATTGGACTCTCCCCAGCCTAAAAATAGCAGGCCGCAGCCGCCCCAGAAGTGGCGCATCCATTAGATGCGCCAATCCTGGTGCTTCACCCCAGCTCATCCCGCGCCCTGGTGCGGTGGCAAACGAGGTAATATATGGGGTTAATACCAGATGTGTAATGTCACCTGGCATCAAGCCCTGGGGTTGGTGAGGTCAGGCGTCTATCAGATACCCGACATCACCAACCCAGTCAGTAATAAAAAAAAATAGACGACAAACACATTTTTATTTGGAAAAACACTCCCCAAAACATTCCCTCTTTAACCAATTTATTAGAATGAAAAACAAATCCAGGTCTGGCGTAATCCAAGGGGTTGCCATGACGATCCACACTGTCCCAGTCAATGAAGAGCAGGATGTTCCCCATTGGCTGGGAGAGCAGTGCAGTGACCTGAGCTAACATCAATGGGTCAGCCCAGGTCACTGCAGGGGGGTGACAAGTGCTGCTGTCAGCGAGGTACATTACCTGTGCTGATCTCCAGCACTGCCGACCTTTCACTGAGTTCAATGACCGCCGCCTTCACAGCCAAATATCGCGAGAGGCCCGTGACGTCACCGCTAGTCAGTCTCGGGTCGGAAGCGAGAGGTGATGTGACAAGCGGCGGCCATGGAGGACAGTGACAGTGCTGAGGTCGGGATGGCGGGACTTCATCACCGCAGGTAAGCCGAGCGGGGCCATGTGTGCAGAGAGTGTGTGTGTGTGTGTGTGTGTGTGTGTGTGTGTGTGTGTATGTATGTATGTATGTGTACATGCCGCGGGCAGGAGGGGGCGGAGCGAGCTGAGCGGGGAAGTGTGGGCTTCCTGCACATAACTAGGATAAACATCGGGTTACTAACCAAAGCGCTTTGGTTGGATACCCGATGTTTATCTTGGTTACCAGCTTCTGGCAAGCTGCCAGCGATGGCTCCTGCACACTGTAGCTGTAAAAAGCCCTGCTATTTGCTGCTAGAACCATTCTCGAACATATCTAGAACTATCGAGCTTTTGCAAAAAGCTCGAGTTCTAGTTCGATCTCGAACAGCCCCCAAAATCACTCGAGCTTAGAACTGGAGAACCTCGAACCGCGAACCGTGCTCAACTCTAAACACGATGAATAAAATATCCCGAAAAAAATCATGCAATCACATTTTTTGGTATTTTTTCCGCACTTGGATTTTTTTTTGCCATATTCCAGTACTTTATATGGTAAAATGTATGGTTTTATTTAAAAGTTCAACTCATCCCACAAAAATAAGCCCTCATATGGCAAGATTGATGGAAAAATAAAAGTTACAGCTCTTGGAATAAAGGGAGAAAAAAAACAAAAACGGAGAATCACCCTGGGGGTGTACTATTGGGACCATAATCCAAAAGTGGAAAAAACTAATTTTACCAAAAACAGACTAAGACCATGTGCTTCAGACACAGGAGTGAAAGAAATTATCAGAAGAGTTGTCCAAAAGCCAAGGACCACCTGTGGAGAACTACAGAAAGATCTGGAATCAACAGGTACAATTGTTTTGAAGAAAACAATAAGTAATACATTCAACATCTATGGCCTGCATTCACGTTCACCACACAAGACTCCATTGCTGAGAAAAAGACATTCCAAGTCTGTTTAAACTTAGCTCAACAACATTTAAACAAGCCTTTAAAATACTGGGTTTGTATTGCCTGATCAGATGAGACCAAAATTAAGTCATTGAATGCCATAATACACACCATGTTTGGAGGCCAAAAGTCACTGCATATCACCCAAAACACCATACCAACAGTGAAGTTTGAAGAGGAGAATATCAAAGTGTGGGGCTGTTCTTCAGCATGCGGACCTACAAACTTCATAGAGTTGAAGGAAGGATGAATGGACGAATGTACCAAGAGATTCTTGATAATCTTCCAAAATGATGAAGATGAAGTGAGGATTGACATTTTAGAAAGACAATGATCTCAAACACACAGCCAAGGAAACTCTGAATTGGTTTCAGAGAAAGAAAACAAAATTGCTAGAATGGCCAAGCCGATCATCGGACCTGAACCCATTTGAAAATGTATGGAAAAAAACAACTCTCAGAATTCATAGAAGAAGCCCACAGGACCTTCAGGATTTGAAGAGTGCTTGCTTGAAACAATGTGTCAAAATAACAACTTACTAATGCCTGCAAATTGTTGCTTGATACAGAAGGGGTCTTGAACCAACAAAGGTTTTTGAACAAATTATTAAAGAAATTTCAGTAAGCGTGCTCAAAACATTTTCCTGTGTCATTTCTAATTATTACAAATCACTAAATTTATGGAAATGTATGGTTTGACTCATTTCTCTGTGTGGAATGGATGGGTTGTTGCCAACATCTGGTGAGAAATTCATGTCAATTGCACCTTTAGGGTAAAGTCACACTGGCGTATGACTTAAATCCTGCATTGCACTTGGCCCCATGTAAGACAACGTTGCAGGTCACATCTGCGAGTTTTTCCTCAACCTTAATCGAACTAAGGAAAAAATCCTAGCATGTCTCTCATCACTCACACCCATACAAGTTTATGGGTGCGAGTGAAATATCGGACTGCACTCATTTGATATCCAAGTGTAGTTTTATATTCGCACAGGCAGACAATGGAGGAGATGGAAAGATCACTCTCTCCCTCCTCTCCACATCTGTGATCCAATCTCAAGATCGGATCACAGTTGAATGACACTCGGCTCACGCTCGCAGGAGAGCAGTATATCAGCATATCACATCCGATGCTCTCGCATTGGATGCGATACCTTAATGTGGCTCCAGCCTTAGAAATATATTTACTTAGAAAATTGGTCAGATATTCAATACTCTTTTCACTCACTGTATTTGATTGTTTCTAGAAATTGATTTACTTTCTATAATTCATTATGAAAAATTAAATAAAAGTTAAAGGGGTTATCCGGCTTCTTTGACTTTTTTTTTTTATTCCTCTATTGGGCTACATTGGGGCATTGCCCTGCTGTCAGCCCCTCTCCCCCGGCTCAGAGTGGTCATGTGACCGCTCCTGCCGCGATTTTGTTGTTTCCGGTCATTTCATGTCAACATGGGCAGGGTCATGTTGACATGCAAATGTGGAACAGCTTGTTGCCGCCCTGCTGGGCTGTACAGTGCGAGGAGTCCCCGCCCCCTTCCCTGCACCCTCCCACACATTCCCCCGCACCTCTTTTGCTCTCCAGTAACCTCCCCCTGCACTGCTGTGGGGTCCGTGACCTGGGGGAGGGGCCTGGCGGCGGCTGCCGTGGTGTCAGCGCCAGCACCAGGCCCCCTGCTCAGGATCACACATTCAAATGAACCGGCATCACAGATCACAGATCACAGATGCCGGTACATTTGAAAGTGCTGATGAGAGGGAGCGTTGCGCTGCTTCTCATCACTGTCCCTCCCGCTGTCTGTGCTCTCTTCAGCACAGCGGTGACGTCACTACTGTGCTGATATGTCCAGAGCACAGACAGCTGGCAAACGTGCAGGAGCGGCGGGGACCAAGGACGGGTGAGTATGTACTCCCTACATGTGTTCCCTATGCCGGGGGGGGGGGTGCAGAGCCATATGTGTGCGTGTGCAGAGCCATATGTGTGCGTGTGCAGAGCCATGTGTGCGTGTGCAGAGCCATATGTGTGCGTGTGCAGAGCCATATGTGTGCGTGTGCAGAGCCATGTGTGCGTGTGCAGAGCCATATGTGTGCGTGTGCAGAGCCATATGTGTGCGTGTGCAGAGCCATATGTGTGCGTGTGCGGTGCAGAGCCATATGTGTGCGGTGCAGAGCCATATGTGTGCGTGTGCGGTACAGAGCCATATGTGTGCGTGTGCGGTGCAGAGCCATATGTGCGCGTGTGCGGTGCAGAGCCATATGTGTGCGTGTGTGGTGCAGAGCCATATGTGTGCATGTGCGGTGCAGAGCCATATGTCTGCGGTACAGAGCCATATGTGTGCGGTGCAGAGCATACGTGTGCGGTGCAGAGCCATATGTGTGCGTGTGCGGTGCAGAGCCAATGTGGGGCTGTTATTTGCAATGCTGTAGTGATACCAGGTCAGGTGCTGGGGAAGAATACTGACAGGGAATGTGTCTGCAGGGGGCGGGCAGAGGGCGAGGCTGGACACTGGGGTGGGTGGTGACAGCTCTGACTGAGGTTTTGCACAGGAAGTGGTCATGTTTGTTGGATCTGAATGTAAACAAGAGCTGCAGAGAATAAAGGGTGAATTCAAGAGGAACAAAAGTTAGAAAACAAAAAATAACAATGTAGGTGGGATTTATATGACAATACAGCACAGATAAACTCAAACATTTTTGTTAAGCTAATGTCGGACAACTCCTTTAAGTTTTAAAAATACTCTGTTTTACATATTAGCTTATTAGTGATCCTATGGGAACAAAGGTAGGCTTATTAGTTGTGATATATATACACAAGGGGCTGCTGATAAGTCCTTGGCTTTACCCAGAGAGAATCGAGATAGGATGGTGAAACTTTAAATTTATTCCACATACTCTCCACTGATGTCAACACACCTCTTACATAGGCGGTATTCCAAGTTCTGAAAGCCTAGCAAAAAGAAGGATTTTGGCTGTACCTCAAACCAGGCATTCGTAGCAGCCATGCCATCAGAAATGGTGTGAAATTTGGTACCCTTAAGTAGAGATGAGCGAACCGGTCGTGGAGGCCGCGTTCGAGTTCGGTTCGGCGAACGGAGGCCGCGTTCGAGTTCGGTTCGGCGAACGGAGGCCGCGTTTCAGTTCGGTTTGGTGAACCGTTCGACGAACCATTCGAACCCCATAGGAAACAATGGGAAGCAATCACAAACACATAAAAACACCTAGAAAACACCCTCAAAGGTGTCCAAAAGGTAACAAACAACTCACAAGACAACACAAACACATGGGAAAGTGACAAGAACAAATTCTCATGCAAAAACAAAACAGCTTGACGAGGAAAAAGAGGACGAGACACAGATATAGGCATGGCATGCCCTTCTAAAATCATGCAAAACACCGCAAGGGGACTCCAAACGGAGTCTCCCTTTTTTCCAAAAAATGGGCCACACAGACACCCCTTCAGTGGCAGCACTTGTGCCCCAGTTGTACACTTCACAGGTAGATTTACATCAAGCACATTCAAAAATACGCCATCCTTAACTATCCCCAGGATGACACCGGGGTAGGTAGCAAAGTCTTTGCTGATCCCAGATCTGTTCATCTTGGATCATTTTTAGAAACACTTCAAGCAAGAGTTACTTCAAGCGGAGTCTCCCTTTTTTCCAAAAATTGGGCCACACAGACACCCCATCAGTGTCAGCACTTGTGTCCCAGTTGTAAACTTGACAGGTACATTTGCATCAAGAACATTCCAAATCCACAAGCCTTTACTCTCCACAGGATGACACAGGGGTAGTAAAGTCCTTGCGGATCCATGACTTGTTCATCTTGATGAACGTTAGTCTGTCCACATTGTCACTGGACAGACGCGTGCGCTTATCTGTCAGCACACACCCAGCAGCACTGAAGACACGTTCTGAGACAACGCTGGCAGCTGGACACGAAAAGATCTTCAAGGCGTAAGTTGAGAGCTCTGGCCATTTTTCAAGATTTGAAGCCCAAAATGAGCAAGGCTCCATTTGCAAAGTCATGGCATCGATGTTCATTTGGAGATACTCCTGTATCATATATAACATAAATAATTTCCCAAGCAGTATTAGGCTAAAAATGTTGGATACTTTATTAGAAAAATTTGACATACAAAATACAACCATAGACATAATAAAAGACAGATACAGTACTGCTAGAAACCAGTAGGTGGCAGGTTAATTGTATAATTCTACGGAAATGACCATATATGGCATACCAATATAGCACAATAGTTGTATTAGTGTGCAAAAGTAGGTCAATGAGCCTAAGGTGGCAACCCTATTTTATATAGGTCTAGGGACAAACTGTGGTGATATAAATCATTTAATTGAAGATGTATAGTCATACAGGGATATAAAGGTAATTATAGCACATATATTTGTAAATAAAATGTGGTATTTTAATTAGTGTGTTATAAAACAGTACACAACCAGTGCTCAACTTGTATGACTATATATTGTAGGTTAAAGTGTGCAAGGCTTAGTATAAATACTTTAGAGAGATAATATATTTAGCAAAGTGCATAAAGAAAGCCATTGCATAAATCACCCTGCAAATATATAATAACAGTTGTCCAGTGAAAGGGTTAAAGCAACTTACACAGAGAGTAGTCCTGCCACGTCTGGTCACCTCAACATATGTTTCAACAATGATATCCTCATCAGGAGGTGTGACCTGTATCATCCCTTCCAGCCATTGACTATGTGTCAGACTTCTTGTCTCTTGTGGCCTTGCAAAGGATGGTCTAAAAAAATTATGAAATGATTGTACTATGCGCCCTTGTTGATCCCTGTCCCCCATGGTCCCATGCCTGCCGCGTTGGTGATGATGAACGTCTGGACCTTGGTGATGTTGTTGTGTCTTGCGCATATGAATCCTCCTGTAGTTCTTCCCCTTCCTGTTGTCCCACCCCCTGACTCCAAATAGTGTTTAGCTTGTGCTCCAGCATGTAAATGACTGGAATTGTCATGCTGATAATGGCATTGTCAGCGCTAAACATATTCATCGCCATATCGAAACTTTGCAGAAGGGTGCATAGGTCATTGATCTGAGACCACTCCATCAGGGTGATCTGCCCCACCTCTGCATCTCGTTGGCCCAGGCTATACGTCATGAAGTATTGCACCAGTGCTTGGCGGTGCTGCCACAGTCGCTGTAACATGTGGAGAGTCGAATTCCAGCGTGTCGGCACATCGCATTTCAGGCGATGAACCTGCAGGTCGAAAGACTTCTAGAGAGATGCAAGTCACTCAGCTGCGGCGCTTGAACGGCTGAAGTGAGCAGACTGTTTTCGTGCCCTGTGCAGAAGGCCATCTAGGCCGGGATAGTGTGTTAAAAATTGCTGGACAACAAGGTTCAACACGTGAGCCATACAAGGCACGTGTGTCACCTTGCCCAGGCGAAGGGCCACACCCAGGTTTGCAGCATTGTCGCACACGGCCTTACCTGGCTGCAGGTTGAGTGGAGACAACCATTTATTAAACTCGGTCTCCAGAGCTGCCCACAACTCAGCCGCTGTGGGACTCTTATTTCAAAGACATTTCAAGCTAAAGACCGCCTGATGCCGTTGCGCTCTGCTGCCAGCATAGTAATGAGGTGTGCGTGATTCCTTGTGCGTAGTTACAATGCTGGTGGCCTGACCAGGCAGGCTTGGGGCGGCGGTGGAGGACCCAGACGAGGTTGAGGAGGCAGAAATGTTGGAGGAACTAAGACAGAAAGAGGATTGATGCACAAGTCGTGGGGACGGTAAGACTTGTTCAGCAGACCCTTCTCCATCTATCACCATAGTTACCCAGTGCCCAGTCAGCAACATGTAATGTCCCTGTCCATGCTTACTGGTCCAAGTATTGGTGGTGAAATGCACCCGGTCACACACAGAGTTTCTCAAGGAAGGTGATGTTGTGTGCGACATGCAGGTGTAGCGCAGGCACACCTTTCTTAGAGAAGTAGTGGCGACTGGGCATCTGGTACTGGGGCACAGCGACGGACATAAGGTCTCGAAAATCCACTGTGTTCACCAGGCGGAAAGGCAGCATTTCGGTAGCCAAGAGCTTACAGAGGGATAAAGTCAACCTCTTAGCTTTGTCATGGGTCAGAGGAAATTACCTTTTATTTGTCCACATCTGAGGGACAGAGATCTGGCTGCTGTGTGGAGACGGTGGTGAGTAGGGTGTCCATGGAAAAATGCAGGTTTGTGAGGAAAGTGCAGGCGGAGACATGATGTTGCCTTCATCCAAAGTTGGTGTTATCGATGTCTGAGAGAGCTGTACATCTGCACTTGTTTCCCTTTCCAAACCAACTGACGACCTGCCAAGCAAACTGCCTGTTGTGGTTAAAGAGGTGGAAGGTCTGCGTGGAAGAACAGATGTGCCAGCTGTCCCCACAGTCATAGAAGATGAAGAGCGCGTGGATGCACTGGAAGGGGCAGGCAGTGGTTGGCCCGCTATGCTAGGCCGCATTGCAGCACAGTGAGCTTCCCACTGGGACTTATGATACCGTGTTTCCCCGAAAGAAAGACAGTGTCTTACTTTCTTTTTACCCCCAAAAGTGCCACTATGTCTTACTTTCGGGGTATGTCTTATATTGGAAAAAATCCCACAGCAATCGCAGCAAGTCTCCATGCAATGTACCGTATGGGGACTTGCCGCGATTGCGCCCTAAGTGTACCGCAAGTTAAGGAAACTTAACCACCAGCGGCTGCACATGAGGGCACTGAGGCTGCGTGATTTTGTATGTTGCCCATGGTCCTGATGGACCACGGACAACATTACTGCAACATTTCAACATTTCTCAGTAGCCGAGCGTTCAGCTGAGCGCCAGACCGCCGGCATGTGTCAACTCTCAGCTGAGCGCTAAGCCGCCGGCATGTCAGGGCGCTCAGCTGAGCGCTTTGCCACCGGCATGTCAGGGCGCTCAGCTGAGCGCTAAGCCGCCGGCATGTCAGGGCGATCAGCTGAGCGCTTTGCCGCCGGCAAGTCAGGGCGCTCAGCTGAGCGCTTTGCCGCCGGCATGTCAGGGCTCTCAGCTGAGAGCTGTCACATGCCGGCGGCATGTCAGGGCGCTCAGCTGAGCGCTCGGCCGCCGGCATGTTAGGGCGCTCAGCTGAGCTCTTTGCCGCCGGCAAGTCAGGGCGCTCAGCTGAGCGCTTTGCCGCTGGCATGTCAGGGCTCTCAGCTGAGAGCTGTCACATGCCGGCGGCATATCAGGGCGCTCAGCTGAGCGCTCGGCCGCCGGCATGTTAGGGCGCTTAGCTGAGCGCTTTGCCGCCGGCAAGTCAGGGTGCTTAGCTGAGCGCTTTGCCGCCGGCATGTCAGGGCTCTCAGCTGAGAGCTGTCACATGCCGGCGGCATGTCAGGGCTCTCAGCTGAGTGCTCGGCCGCTGTAACTGTACTGTAAAGAAGAAAAAAAATAAATAAATACATTTTTACTACGTCTTACTTTCGGGGTATGTCTTACATTAGCTGAGCCCCCCCAAAACCCCCACTATGTCTTACTATCGGGGGTGTCTTACTATCGGGGAAACACGGTAGCTATTCATGTGAAGATTCATGGAAGAAGTTGTCAAACTGCTGAGGTTTTTGCCTCTACTTACAGATTCCCGACATATTTTACAGATCACATGATTTGGGCGATCCTTTGCAAGGTCAAAAAAGGACCAAGCTAGGCAAGGCTTAGAGGACATGCGACCTGCTGAGCCACCCCGACTGGTGCTCAGAGGCATAGTGGTGGCTGAGGATGCAGTTGTAGACGTGCTACCAGTCAGTACTCCTCCTCTGTCCAGGAAGGCTCAAGGTAACTTCGTCGTCAGTTGCATCGTCCTCCACCGCCTCTGTTGACCTCGAGTGCCTGACTGTGGGTTGATAGTAGGTGGGATCTAGAACTTCATCATCAAGCATTGTGTTTGCACTCCCCTCGCCCTCAGACCTAGCCTATTCCTGACCTGACCGAATATTTAAGTTGTCATCAAAATCTGGTATCTGTGTCTCATCGTCATCAGTATGGTCCTCATTGTCTCCACCAACAGGTGTTACAGATTGTAAATGAGGGTCTACATTATGCTCAGAAACTTGGTCATCAGGGCCTGAATCTGAGTCACAAAGCTTCTGGGCATCACTGTAGACCATTTCCTGGTCTGTACTCACTGTAGCTTGGGAGCAGACCTCTTATTCCCAGCCTATAGTGTGACTGAACAGCTCTGCAGACTCAGCCATCTTTGATATTGAGAGCTGGGAGATAGCAAGTGCAATTGTGATGACAACTCAGAGGACTGTTATTTTTTGGATTTAGAACTTGAGGTGGAGGAGAGGCCACTTGTTGGAGCACTTGAGATCCATTCAAGCATGTGCTTTTTTGTGCATCATCTACCTTTGTTCCAGTTGTTTTGTTCCGTAACAAAGGGAGCACATCAGATTGTCCACGGAAAGTAGTAGACATCTTACTTTTGCTGGAAGATGGCCTATCTTCAGCAGATGTTAATTTAGCTTTCCCACCTTCCCCACGGACACAAACTTTTTTCATTTTCCAACACGCCTGTTCCCCTTTCCACCAGCATCTGTCCTTTTGCCACTCATTTTGTTAGCGGCACGATTGGCCACTTAAAATGTGGTAGCAAAAATTGAGAAGTGGTGTAGATTGCATAGGTGGTCTAGCTTTATTGACAGCTGAAGAAACAACACTGACTAACCCTGACAATGCAACTATGGCCCTACAACTGGCAGCACTCTTTGCTATTAAAATAGCTTTGCAAAAAAGGGCAGCAGGGTACAATGCAGAGGTGGTGGGATTTGCTTGGCACAAGTGGGACACTAATGGAGTACAGCAGCCACTTTTTGGATGGCACTAACTGGCAGCACCCTTTGCTATTAAAATAGCTTTGCAAAAAAGGGCAACATGGTACAATGCAGAGGTGGTGGGACTTGCTTGGCACAAGTGGGACACTAATGGAGTACAGCAGCCACTTTTTGGATGGCACTAACTGGCAGTGTGGCGCCCCTGACCTGGTCAGGCACCACTGAGTACTGCACCCATGCTGGGGACAGTACAAAACAGGTAATCCAGAAGGCTGACCGAGGTGTGACTACACAGGCGCATAGTGATCAGGTCTCACACATTTACCTTTGAGAGGACCCCTGGGGATCCCAGGAGGGGGCGAAGCCTCCATCTCCACTCGAGGGGTGTGGTAGAGAGCCTGGTTGTTAGGTGACGTAGGCAAGAACAGGAGAGGAGGGAAGAGTGAGCCGAAGACAGTTGAGTGGTGAAGTTCAGGGAGGGCAGAAGCAGACCCTGTAGCTCTACACAATTCTGACAAACGTACGCGCAGTGACTACCGACGGGGGAGATCGGTCACCTGGTAGTGCTGCCCGAAATCCACCCACGACTCAAGAGAGAGCAACGGAGTGGAGGGTAAGGAGACTGTCAGGGAGATACCAGGCCCAAACGGGTAACAGGTCCCGGTGCAGGGATAGATCCACCTGTCCTTTGCCAAACCTGCATGAGGGGGCACTTTACACCCCCAAGACAACACCCCAGAGTCCGCAGCCACGTAGCCAAAGTGAGGGCCCATAGCTCACAGGAGGCAAGCAGCCGGAGTGACCTGGTCCAGGCTACAAGCAAACGGGCCAAAAAGAAGGGGAGAGAGGCACCAGCAACTTCCCTGGGCGACCCCAGCAGGGCTTCAAGCAGGGGTTACCCCAAAACACAACGGGCTAAGGAAGGCGAGTTGGTAGCCACCCTCACCAGTCAGCCTGAAGGACACCTGGTTCCAGCCTGGTTCATCCCAGCTACGCCCGGGTTACTCACCCTGCCACCATCAGTGAGTAAAAACCCCTGAAAGACATCCTGCTTGTGCGTGTGAGTCATTCTGCGACTTGTAGTTCCACACACCTACACGGGACCCTGGGGCATGCCTCACTCTCAGGAGGCTATTACAACTGACTGCACCTACTATCAGCCCCAGGCACCCCCTAACCTGCAGTGGCGGTCTCCACTGACCGCAATTCTGAGAGTGGCGTCACGACAATCAAAATAGAGGATTTCCTACCTGTGACAAGATCCAGCCGCGTGGAGTCCCTGAAGGTAATGCACCGCTGCACCGACATCGAACCTCGGGGCCCCACACATCTGGCGTCACGAACAGGATAAGGACTAGACCTGTTCAGACAGGTGACCATGTGCCTGGGCGGTCCGCTTGGAAAATTGGAAGCGCCGCCATATTGCCACCATGAAAAGCGCGCTGAAAAACAATGTGAAGCCCCACAAGTATTGTGTCGGTGCATTACCTTCAGGGACTCCACACAGCTGGATCCTGTCACAGGTAGGAAATCTTCTATTTTGATTGTCGTGACGCCACTCTCAGAATTGCGGTCAGTGGAGACCGCCACTGCAGGTTAGGGGTGCCTCTCTCCCCTTCTTTTTGGCCCGTTTGCTTGTAGCCTGGACCAGATCACTCCAGCTGCTTGCCTCCTGTGAACTATGGGCCCTAACTGTGGCTACGTGGCTGCGGACTCTGTAGTGTTGTCTTGGGGGTGTAAAGTGCCCCCTCATGCAGGTTTGGCAAGGGAAAGGTGGATCTATCCCTGCACTGGGACCTGCTACCCGTTGGGCCTGGTATCTCCCTGACAGTCTCCTTACTTTCCACTCCGTTGCTCTATCTTTAGCTGTGTGTGGATTTCGGGCAGCACTCCCAGGTGACCGTTCTCCCCCGTCGGTAGTCACTGCGCGGACGCTGTTAGACTGCCACAGCTCCAGGGTCTGCTCCTCACGTCTGCTTTCCCTGAGCTGCACACTAAACCGGCTCACTCGTGGGACCTGCACTGCTGCTCCTGTCTGAGCTCCACTTCCATGCTCCTCACTCCTCCACACTCTGCTTCAGACTGCTCTTCTCCTCCTCCTTCCTCTTTTCCCTTTTGTGCCTGCCTACGCCACCTAGCAACCAGGCTCTCTACCACACCCCTTGAGTGGAGATGGAGGCTTCGCACCGGCTTCGCCCCCTCCTGGGATCCCCAGGGGTCCTCTCAAAGGTACATGTGTGAGACCTGATCACTATGCGCCTGTGTAGTCACACCTCGGTCAGCCTTCTGGATTACCTGTTTGTACTGTCCCCAGCATGGGTGCAGTACTCAGTGGTGCCTGACCAGGTCAGGGGCGCCACAACAACAGCAGCCCGCGCTGGGAGAAGTTACCGCCCACGAAGAGGTGTGGCTACCCAGAGATCCCCTGAAGGGTCCTGGCCTCGCAAGTGATGAGAGCGGAGGCGTTCAGAGACGTCGGGAAAGAAAGGGAGCCGGAAGCCTGCTGCTGAGAAAAGATCTGCAGAACAGCGACGACACGGTGAAGATGGCGTCTGAAGATAGGAGCCCAGAGCCAGGTTCCGCTGCCTGGTGGTCCTGGGAGCTTGCCCAGTTCAGTAACCGACTGGAAGCGAGGATCGTGCAGCAGATCCGGGAAGGACGTGCGGAGCTGCAGGAAATCGCTGAGGCAGTTGAGGCCTATGAGGAGAGAGCCGCGCTACGAGTGCCCCACAGGACGGCTCAGGTCCCGATGGTGGCCCTGATGGGTGAGTCCTATATTGCCCCTGCCAGCGCGAGTGCCCCGACTCCTGCTGCCACGCCCGCGGTCCCTGAAGAGGCGCCC
Source organism: Anomaloglossus baeobatrachus (assembly GCF_048569485.1). Lineage (NCBI taxonomy): Eukaryota > Metazoa > Chordata > Amphibia > Anura > Aromobatidae > Anomaloglossus > Anomaloglossus baeobatrachus. Next base: position 98,282,362 of record NC_134356.1, on the reverse strand, counting down.
GGCGCGGCAACGCTGAATCAGGCCGCAGAAGCGCCCAGCCCGGCCCGCACAGATCCCATCACAGCTGCGACGCCAATCCAGGCCGCAGAAGCGCCCAGCCCGGCCCGCACCGATCCCATCGCAGCTGCGACGCCAATCCAGGCCGCAGAAGCGCCCAGCCCGGCCCGCACCGATCCCATCGCAGCTGCGACGCCAATCCAGGCCGCAGAAGCACCCAGCCCGGCCCGCACCGATCCCATCGCAGCTGCGACGCCAATCCAGGCCGCAGAAGCGCCCAGCCCGGCCCGCACAGATCCCATCGCAGCTGCGACGCCAATCCAGGCCGCCGCAGCGATGCCCTGCTCGGCCCGCCAAGACAAGACTGTACAATTATTTACCCCGGCCTGCCAGGTCAGAACAGACACCGCTCCCCAGCCCAAGGAAGTCCCTGCTAGGAAGTCCCTGCTGGGGGAGGACCCCGAATACTGGAAGCTGAAGGCTGATCTAGAGGCCCACTTCCCAAAGGAGATGGTGGACCGGTATCTGCTCCCTCCGCATACTCACAGGAAGACTCCTGCAACATTCATGCCAAAGGGTCCCCCGCCCTGGCCTGCTGATGAAAATCCATCCCTAGCGCTGCCACAAGAGGAGTGCCCAGAAGAACTAAGGGGGAGGGGAGGCCAGGAAGCTGAGAAGCTGACCCCAGAGCCATCAGCAGTGGATGCAGCACCAGTCCAAGAGCCCGAGATGCTGCCGTACTCCCGCTGGGATGAAGAGAGCCCGACATCCTCCGCTGAGGAAGATTTGTCCAGATACCTCACCTGGGAGCCTGCAAGCGGTGAGATGGCAGCCAGGCAGGACCCAGCCCGCAGGACACGGCGCCGCAGCAGGACAAGGGATCCACCTGCACAGCAGTCTCCCGAGGAGAAGGACGAGGTCACGGCCAGAGACTTAGAGGAAAAGCGGTCCTTGAGAAGGGCCAAATCGCAGGTCAGAGGCCCACTTTGTCGAGGAGTTGTAGAAGACTTCAGTCTAAGGTCTGGATATGGCTTTATAGTAGCATCTGGTGTAAAGGAGGGCATATTTGTAAGCAGGAGAGACGTTAGAGCCCATTTGCCCAGAGGACACCCAGGAAGAGACCTACGGAAGGGAGATTTGGTCGAGTTCACAAAACATCAAGGAGAAAGAGGGTGGTACGCACTGGATGTCATACCATGTACCAGGAACCCCTACAGAGATCCTGCTATTTCTACAACAGATGATGACGACAGGTGCCAAAGCCCAATAGGCAAGAGCCCTGGTAAACAAAAGTAAAGTTAAATACGAAAGTACAGCAAGTTAAAGTTTGAAGTTTGCAACGTTATAGAAAAGTTTAAGAAATGTGCCCACATGAACTGATGTGAGAAAATCCTTTTGCACCTCGTGTATGGACCATAGGCTATGAACTGTCTATAGCCACAAACTCTCGCAGTGTTTATAGTTACCCCAGAGGTACAACCACTACCAGGGAGCACGCCTGTTCATGGGGCCTGGCTCTCCACCACAAAGAGGGTACCTGGTCAGCACCAACTGTGGAGGCCGCCTCTACATCCTGCCAGAAGAGGCTGAAGGCGCGGCTCCACCGGGCCAGGTATACCCTGAAACCACCAGACCATGAAAGCCGCCTTTACATCCTGCCAGAAGTGGCTGAAGGCGCGGCCAACGGGAGAGGCAGATGGGAAGAAAGGTCTGGGGAAGCTGATGGCCCAGACCTGGTTACCAAAAGAAACCGGTGACCTGCCGCCTGAGAGGGTTTAGGGTGGGTTAACGGACTTGTGGGTGGAGGGTGGTGATGTATGGTACCTGATGGTTTTAAAACGTTTTACTATGTTTTACTGTTTTACGCATTTTAAAATGTTGTCTTGCAGCCCGAGGACGTGCTGGTGATAACTAAGGGGGAATGTGGCGCCCCTGACCTGGTCAGGCACCACTGAGTACTGCACCCATGCTGGGGACAGTACAAAACAGGTAATCCAGAAGGCTGACCGAGGTGTGACTACACAGGCGCATAGTGATCAGGTCTCACACATTTACCTTTGAGAGGACCCCTGGGGATCCCAGGAGGGGGCGAAGCCTCCATCTCCACTCGAGGGGTGTGGTAGAGAGCCTGGTTGCTAGGTGACGTAGGCAAGAACAGGAGAGGAGGGAAGAGTGAGCCGAAGACAGTTGAGTGGTGAAGTTCAGGGAGGGCAGAAGCAGACCCTGTAGCTCTACACAATTCTGACAAACGTACGCGCAGTGACTACCGACGGGGGAGATCGGTCACCTGGTAGTGCTGCCCGAAATCCACCCACGACTCAAGAGAGAGCAACGGAGTGGAGAGTAAGGAGACTGTCAGGGAGATACCAGGCCCAAACGGGTAACAGGTCCCGGTGCAGGGATAGATCCACCTGTCCTTTGCCAAACCTGCATGAGGGGGCACTTTACACCCCCAAGACAACACCCCAGAGTCCGCAGCCACGTAGCCAAAGTGAGGGCCCATAGCTCACAGGAGGCAAGCAGCCGGAGTGACCTGGTCCAGGCTACAAGCAAACGGGCCAAAAAGAAGGGGAGAGAGGCACCAGCAACTTCCCTGGGCGACCCCAGCAGGGCTTCAAGCAGGGGTTACCCCAAAACACAACGGGCTAAGGAAGGCGAGTTGGTAGCCACCCTCACCAGTCAGCCTGAAGGACACCTGGTTCCAGCCTGGTTCATCCCAGCTACGCCCGGGTTACTCACCCTGCCACCATCAGTGAGTAAAAACCCCTGAAAGACATCCTGCTTGTGCGTGTGAGTCATTCTGCGACTTGTAGTTCCACACACCTACACGGGACCCTGGGGCATGCCTCACTCTCAGGAGGCTATTACAACTGACTGCACCTACTATCAGCCCCAGGCACCCCCTAACCTGCAGTGGCGGTCTCCACTGACCGCAATTCTGAGAGTGGCGTCACGACAATCAAAATAGAGGATTTCCTACCTGTGACAAGATCCAGCCGCGTGGAGTCCCTGAAGGTAATGCACCGCTGCACCGACATCGAACCTCGGGGCCCCACAGCAGCACTCTTTGCTATTAAAATAGCTTTGCAAAAAATGGCAGGATGGTACAATGCAGAGGTGGTGGGACTTGCTTGGCACAAGTGGGACACTAATGCAGTATAGCAGCCACTTTTTGAATGGCACTAACTGGCAGCACTCTTTGCTATTAAAATAGCTTTGCAAAAAAGGGCAGCAGGGTACAATGCAGAGGTGGTGGGACTTGCTTGGCACAAGTGGGACACTAATGGAGTACAGCAGCCACTTTTTGGATGGCACTAACTGGCAGCACTCTTTGCTATTAAAATACCTTTGCAAAAAAAAGGCAGCAGGGTACAATGCAGAGGTGGTGGGACTTGCTTGGCACAAGTGGGACAGTAATGGAGTACAGCAGCCACTTTTTGGATGGTACTAACTGGCAGCACTCTTTGCTATTAAAATAGCTTTGCAAAAAAGGGCAGCATGGTACAATGCAGAGGTGGTGGGACTTGCTTGGCACAAGTGGGACACTAATGGAGTACAGCAGCCACTTTTTGGATGGCACTAACTGGCAGCACTGTTTGCTATTAAAATAGCTTTGCAGAAAATGGCAGCATGGTACAATGCAGAGGTGGTGGGACTTGCTTGGCACAAGTGGGACACTAATGGAGTACAGCAGCCACTTTTTGGATGGCACTAACTGGCAGCACTCTTTGCTATTAAAATAGATTTGCAAAAAAGGGCAGCAGGGTACAATGCAGAGTTGGTGGGACTTGCTTGGCACAAGTGAGACACTAATGGAGTACAGCAGCCACTTTTTGGATGGCACTAACTGGCAGCACTCTTTGCTATTAAAATAGCATTGCAAAAAAGGGCAGCAGGGTACAATGCAGAGGTGGTGGGACTTGCTTGGCACAAGTGGGACACTAATCGAGTATAGCAGCCACTTTTTGGATGGCACTAACTGGCAGCACTCTTTGCTATTAAAATACCTTTGCAAAAAAAGGGCAGCAGGGTATAATGCAGAGGTGGTGGGACTTGCTTGGCACAAGTGGGACACTAATGGAGTACAGCAGCCACTCTTTGGATGGCACTAACTGGCAGCACTCTTTGCTATTAAAATAGCTTTGCAAAAATGGGCAGGAGGGTACAGTGGCCGGGTTGTGGGTCAGTGTAGAGGAAAGGAAGCCTCACTTTCTATCCCTCCTAATGGTGAAATGCAGCAAGGAATTCCCTGAGCTTAGGTACACAGAAGCTGTTATCTGAAGCTGTATACAGCATTTCCATGGACCTGACACTCACCTATGGCTCTGAGCCTGAGAAAATGAGCCCTGAAAAGGGCTGAAATAAACTTCTGTCCCTATTCTGTAAAGCACTGTGTGTATAGCGTACACAGCAGGACCGTCGACAGGAGCTGCATGAGCGGTGACTGTCACCCAGATGCAGAAGGCAGATAATGGTGCCGTGAGGGAAAATGGCCGTGTTTATAATGCAAGGACATGTGACATTCACAACCTATGACACATGCCCTTGCTTGTCTGGCAAAAAGTCCACTTACCTATGTGTGTGTCTGGGATTGGCTGACATGCTGGCCCGCCCCACTGCACACGCTCTTAGGGAAGAAAAAAAAAATGGCGATCGGCATTTTCTCAACAAGACAGATTTAAACCCCGTCTTCCCCGCACACTATACAGTATGCTGAAATTAGATAATAGTGTGAATCACAGAGTGACTCACACTATTATAGTGAAAAGCCAGCTAGTAATTAGCTAGGCTTTTTGCTGATAGAACCATTCTCGAACATAAATCCAGCTGCCGAACTTTTAGCAAAAAGCTCGAGTTCTAGTTCGATCTAGAACACCCCCCAAAATCAATCGAACATGAAATTGGCGAACCTTGAACAGCGCTCAACTCTACCCTTGAGGTGTTTCTTCAGGTTTGTAAATAGATGATAGTCAGAGGGAGCTATATCCTGTGAATAAGGTGGGTGGTCATCCAGCTGGAAGCCCAGCTTTGCCAGTTTTGCCGTGGTCGCATGTGCAGTGTGAGCGTAGGTGTTGTCTTGCAGGAACAAGATTCCTTTGGACAGCTAGCTGCGCCTTTTGGCCTTCATAACTGTATAGCTTCATCTGCTTCATCACTCTGTATAGACGCTGCCTGTATAGAGTGATGAAGCAGAGCTGACAATGCTCTACCTGTGAACTACGTCAGAAGTTCATAAAAGGATTTTTTTATAATAAAAATGGAGTCTCTAAATTAATTTTTGTTTTATTTCTAATAAAAAGATTTTTTCTTTGTGTTGGATTTTTTTTTTACTGTTTACTAGAAATTCATGGTGGCCATGTCTAATTTGGCGTGACACCATTAATTTCAGGCTTAGTACCAGCTGAAAATACAAAGCTGGTATTAAACCCTTTATTACCACCGCCATCAGGGCCCGCTGAATGAGTCAGGTAAAGCACCTGGAAATGGTGCCAAGAAACAATGCGCCATTTCCAGAGGAGGCTGCGGGCTGCGTTTTTTAGCGTGGGGGCCACAGAACGCTTGGGCCTTACCACGCTGAGAATCCCAGCCCCCAGCTGCCTGGTTTTACCTGAATGGCGATCAAAATACAGCATGATCCCACCCATTTTTTTCTTGAATTATTTTTTAAAATAATAAAAAAAAACTAATAGACTTCCTGTATTTTGATTGCCAGCCAAGGTAAAGCCAGGCAGATGGGGGTGGCAGCCGATAGCCGTCTGCTTTTATCTGTGCTGAGATTCAAAAATAGCGCAGAGCGCTATGTCATTTTTTTAATGATTTATTTTTATACAACTATACAGTATATATATATATATATATATATATATATACACGTACAGCTCTGGCAAAATTTAAGAGACCACTGCAACATTTTCAGTTTTTCAGATTTTTCTCTTTATAGGTATATTTTTAAGTAAACTGTAAATTGTTGTTTTATTCTATAAACTACTATTTGCAGAAATTAAATACAACAAAAATATACCTATATATCTATAAAGAGAAAGATCAGAAAAACTGTCAATTTTGCAGTGGTCTCTTAATTTTTGCCAGATATATATATATATATATATATATATATATATATATATATATACACACACACAATATATAGTTGTATAAAAATAAATCATTTAAAAAACGACGTTGTGCTCTGCGGTGTTTTTGATTCTCAGCGCAGATAAAGCGGACGACTATGGGCTGCAACCCTCATCTGCCTGGATTACCTTGACTGGCGATCAAAATACAGGGAAGCCCATTAGTTTCTTTAATTATTAAAAAAATAATTAAAAAAAATTGTGTGGGCTCCCGCCATATTTTGATCGACAGCCAGATAAAACCAGGCAGCTGGGGACTGGGATACTCCACAACCCCTGGAGGTGGCGCATTGTTTCTTAGCACCATTTCCAGGCGCTTTACCTGGCTCTACCAACGGCCCTGATGGTGGTGGCACGCTTGGTAATAAAGAGGTTAATATCAGCTTTGTTTCTTCAGATGGTACTAAGCCTGAAATTTATGGTGTTACACCAAATTAGAAATGGCCACGATGAATTTCTAGTAAACAGTAAAAAAAACACAAGACAGAATATTTTTTTTATTAGAAATAAAATAAAAAAAAACATTTAGAGACTCCATCTTTATTATAAAAAAAATCCTTAGCCTGACGTAGTTCAAGGTAGAGCATTGTCAACTCGGATTCATCACTCTGAACAGACAGCGTCTATACAGAGTGAGAAGCAGATAGAGCCCTGTCAGCTCTGCTTTATCAGTCTGTACAGAGTGAGGAGCAGGCTGACAGTGTGGGTATAATTCCACTTGCATCTCGCATTGCATCACCCACACGCCCTGATGCTCTCATGACAGGAACTCCTCAACTGCATGGAAATACATGCAGCCGACCCCCTGCTGTCAGGAGAGTGTGCTCCGTACTGGGTGATGCGATGCGACACTCACACAGTAACAACGTGCAGTTAATAGGACCTTCGATGACTTCATAGCCATGTGATCAGTCTGTAGGCCAATATCTGTATATCATTCACACCAGACTGGTCACATGGCTATGATGTCATGCAAGGTCTTTCAGACAGTGGTGGTTACCGAGCGGCACAGCAATAATCGGACATGGAAGCAGAAGCGGCCGGGAGACAGAGTCTGCAGGATGCGTCACGGGACTTGTAAGTATTATGACAATGTTTATTATTAACTATGTTGTTTATTTTACAGCCCCCTTGCCCCATCCCATAACTGTGAAGTCCAAGTTCGGTGTTCGGACGCAAGTTTGCATTACCTTGATCCCGATCTCAATCTTTACAAAACGTTCGGGTGAGTCTCCCGATCCCGAACACCAGGGGGATCATCTATCACTAGCATTCACCTTAGTGGCTGATTTTTTCACCCTGAACTTCTTTAGACAAGGAGAACCACTGTGCCTCCATTTTTTGACTGCTCCTTGTTTTCAGGGTCCTACAAATAAATCTGGGACTCATCCATAGTGACCAGTCAATACAGGAAGTTCTTATCTGTCCATACACGCTGACAAATGGACCGGGAAGTTTTCACTCGCATGCTTCTTTGATCTGTTGTTAAACATTTGGGGACCCACTTTGCAGATAGCTTCCTCATGTCCAAATTTTCATGGATAATGACACAAACACATTCACGGGATATCCCCATGATGCTTGTTATTGCTTTAGCTGAAATTTGTGGATTCTCCAGTATAAGGTTGTGCACAGCATCAATGATCTCTGGAACAACAACCACTCTTGGTCGTCCAGGATGTTCCTCATCATTGGTGCTGAAGTGGACGTTTTAAATTTGGCAACCCAGTTCTTAACTGTGGAATATGAAGGGCATTGATCCTACAATGTCTGCGACATATCACCAAGAATATCCTTTGTGGACTGTCCTCGCAGAAACAGGAATTTTATCACTCCTCTGCTCTCAGTTGCTGTGAATATTGCATTAGACTCCGAGATTTAGTTTTTCTGCTTGCATAGAACACTGTTGCCATAAGCAACAAACACAACATTTTGAAAACATATATATATATATATATATATATATATATATATATATTAAAATTGTTACCAATTAAACATTATGGATTGAGGGGCTGTATTGTTTCTGCAGTCTTCTGTTAAATACAGGACCTGACGGTCACTCATTATTCACCTATCCTAAGTAATATAAATTCCTGAAAAGTAGATCTTTAAAAAAGAAATATACTAATGAGAATACTGCTTTTCTCTTATCCGCAACCTCAAATTTGATGTTTGCTAAAGATTACTTAATATGAAGATTTAAAAAGAACTTGGTGGAATTATACTTAATCTTATCATCTTGTCATTATTAAACTATATAATGTATATATTGAAGAATAAAATTGAGCATTGTTCTTGAACAGGCATATTAATAGGGAGTGCAGCAATTTATTTTAAAAGTCATCATATCCTTTTCAAGGGCAATTCTGTCTTTGGCAGTCAAATGCCTTCTCTTGCAAGATTCTTATCTTTAATAGCCTTTAATCTTTTTTTGGTTTTGTTTAAGCAACGTTTTCACTGCCCCCTCATTGAACAGGTGCTTCTTCCTGAAATTTTCACAATTCTCATCACAGTCAATAACAAGATAATTGAAATTCCACAGATCAATATGGTTATTTTTATTGATGAGCCTTATCTTGTTTATACAAACATGTCTTCATTTACCTGTTCTTTCTTTTTTTTATTAAAAGTCTCTTGTAACCTTCCTTATGTTATTGATTAAGGTTATTTTCTCCCTTAATTAATAAGAATGTTATCTGTCAGATTAATTATTTTCATGTATCCACAGGAATCTCCAATTACAAAAAGTTTCCAATGCACGTGCTTTATAGCTTTTAATTATGAACAAAAATAAAACATTTAAATGAATAAATACATTAACAAATATTTAATTTTCTTTGTCTTTATTTTCAGCGCAAAATACTACCATGGTCTTTTTGAAGTATGTCATGCTAGCGTCAGAGGTCATCAGCTGACCCTGCACTACCATGGCAACATATTGGCGCCTCGTGATCGCATCATGAGGCTGCCGATGGCAGTGGGGAACGGCACGATCCTTGCTGTGGCCATTTAAATTTAGCAGTCAGATTTTGACAGCGTAATCTAAGTGGTAAGCAGATGCGGATGGATCTCTGTTAGATGCACGTCTTCTGATCAAATCAGCAGACATGTACTGGGATTGCCGCAGGCTTGCCGCCAGAGCCCGCTGTTACTGGGGTCATGACCTAGGACGTATAAATGTCCAAGGTCGTGAAAGGGTTAAATGAAGGCATCTTCAGCTTGATATTTTTAGTGGATAACTACACCAAATCCCCCACACACAAGTCCAGGCACACATCAGCCACATGTTTATACCTAGAAGCCATACTAAAAAAGTGCTGCTGCACTTTTCTCCATGTAGACAATAAAGCTGACCCTACCTAGTCCTCTTCAGGTATCCTGGAAGAATGACCTTTATGCAAAGTACAGAACTGTGGATGTTGACCATAGACACAGAGAAAAAAAGACACACCAGAGAAATCATGACTGGTTATTAATAGCGAATTCAGCTAAAGGAAGAAACAAAGACAACTTATTCTGATTAGTAGTAGAAGTGTTAATGTGGTCCATAAATTTACTGTGATGCAATCTAATCATGCATCCCTCTTAAACTGTCTGCAGTCCAAATTATGAGTCACTTGTGGTAGCATGCATACCACTCTCTTTCATACACACCAGAGACGTACTCGGATATGAATAGAAAGTAAGACTGATTTAATCCGGAAGTGAAAATACATTTAAACGGACTTATTGGCTAGCAGCCAATAATACGTAACACGTCTCCTATTGGATAAAGTAGAACAGCTCATTCTGTGATATACAATATACTGTAATGTGCTTGCTTCCTCATTTATATTAAGCAATGTCAGCATGATTCACTCATCACATGAATAGTCCAGACTGTCTGAGTCTTATGTCCAAATGCAGAACTAGGTGTGGTACACAGTTTGAAACAGCATCTTAAATCCTGTTTTTTGGATATCTTCATATATACTCCTAATAGTTCATAATCTTGTCCTTAACAGTCCCCCCTTTGGAGATAGCCAAAAGTTTTTCCTTACTTTCCCAAGTCTATTGATCTGTCCTAATGCCGATGGTTACCTCACTCACATACGAGGTAACCCATCCCTTGTGGATGAATCTCCCCATCCAACAGACTATTCATAGGAAGCCAAATCCTGACCATATTCTCTAGACTGTCCTCATGGCTATGTTCCACTTGCACACGTTATTCAGGAAGGGGGAACGTGTCAGTAGTCCTTTAATTGGCTAATATTTATCAGTGTTGGTTTCAACCAAAGTCTCATGCTCTTCAGTCCTCAGGCGGTAATGGTGGGACATCATCAAAGGTGAGATGCTCAGTCATCAGTCATCTGTTGAGCCACAGGCTTGGATATCATCTTCTTGGCACAAAGTATCGGGTAGAAGAGGGAAGACAGCCATCTCCTGATCTCAGGCAGGTTCGACATCTCTTTGTAGTGGAATGCATGGATCTTCGTCCGAAAGAAAAAGAGTGAGAGAAGAGAGAGGAAGAGAGAGAGAAAGATTGAGAAGAGAGGAAGAGAGAGAAAGATTGAGGAAAGAGAGAGAAAGAGAGGAAAAGAGAGAGGAAAAGAGGAGAGAGAGAAAAGGAAAAGAGAAAAATCTAGATCTGGTTGGATCTGGAGGAGAAAACTCAAAAACGTATATTAGGCAAATGTTTAGTCAAACAAACAACAAGCTTAGTTGAAGTATCTGGGGGTACTTCTAAACAGGATTTCATAGGGTCTCAACCTAGTGGTCCCTGCTGGGGTGTGTCTGACACTGAACAATTCAAGGGGAAGACTCTCATGCCCTTGCTTTCTACACTGCCCCATCCTCCCAACCTTCCCTCTATTCTGTGGCTGGTATGGGGTGTGTAGAGTCAGTTCTGTGTCTAAGGCCTGCCATATCTCTTTAGCTTGCAGTGAAAGCAGGTCCCTAGCCACTTTCTATGGTCTCCTGGAGCCCACAGCTGCACCCTATCTCAGTCCTCTTCTTCTTCTGAGACTTGCTCTTATAGGGTCAGGACAACGTTTTCTCAAGACTTTCCATCTTTCCTTTCTTCTTCACATCGGGGTCATTCAAAGAGCACAGATTGACTGACTGTTTCTTTGGTAAGTGGTCTTGGGGCTTCTTTGGATGTTCTGTCAGTGAGGGCACTTCTTACTGCTTCCCTTGACTCCTCCAATGTAGGCCTCAACCCTGCTCACCGCGACTCTGTCTGGCAATAGCAAAGCTTCCATCCGTTCTTCTATGGCCTCATGTCGACATACAGTTCCATTGGCAGTGATCAAGTCTCTTGTCTTCCATACAGAGTAGATGCTGGCTGCCATCTTGCAGGCTTCAGCGAGAGCACATACATCTGCTTCTTCACAGACAGGCGTGCGGGTAGCAACTGCTCTATCAGCACAGCGTCTTCTGCTACCACCACCATACCCATGTGGAACCGTCTTCTTGATGCACATCTTGATCCATCCGCAAAGGGGTTAAGTCAGGGTCCAAAGGTGTATCCGTCACTGTATCGAATCCAGAGTTTCCTCAGCTATGCCAGAGTCAACTACCTCTTCCACCAAGGTGTCAGAGGTGGGACACTCCTCCCCCCTTGGAAGAGGAAGAAGTTTAGCAGGATTAAGGACCGCACACCAGGAGATGATGACTTTGTCAGGGAGCAGTGATGTCATACAGGCATTGATCTTCAACTGGTGCTTTAGGTAGGTGTTCAATCTGGCTGAATAGTGTTCAAAGGGCTGCTGTCTTCCTCCATGGCAAACAGGTAGAATGACTTCTGGGCTGGAGATGACGTGATGATACTCTTCAGGTGACTGTGAATGCAGCACATCTGTATGTGGGGTGATCTTGTAAGCTGCTAGATTCATCTCCATACGTCTTGCCACTTGAAGGAGGGTGTCTTGGTCCTTCACTTCTGTAATCAGGAGTTACCAGTTGTAGTTTTTTGCATATGGGCTCTCGGAGACCTGACACAAAGGACTACACCTAGGTTTCTCTTTCCCCTAAAACCCCGGGGAAAGAGAAAAGAGCACAAGAGGGTTTGGAAACTACCAAGCAGCATCCCCTGACTACATATACACAGCTAGGAAAAAGCAGTGGAGCGTATCTACCCTACCTCTCCTGTGCTGACCCTGTAACTGGGGGCCCTGCACTCTCCCTCATCCCGACGGTAGACCTGATGGTGGTCAGGGTCGGGCCTCCAGCGTATCCCTCTCTCCTGTCAGACCCTGCAAACTAAGACACAAAGGATTACTGGGAGTTGGGGGTTGGGCTGTTCCAGTCTAGACACCTAATGACCGCCATCTCGCATGAGATAAGCTGTCCTAAGGGATCCCACACCACGGTGGTCAGGTTCACCTTAAGCTGTCTGTATAAATGTAATTCTAAATCACATAATGTAATGTGGTTTGGGGTTTTTGTCTGCTCTTTGGAGAAAGCAGAAGTTTTAAGTTTCGTTTTTCTCTAACGGTAGAGAAAAATGAGGAAGTTGTTATATACGCTGGTTATATGGATATATATATGGTTATATCTGCAGGTGAGATCAGCCACCTGGATGATATATATAGTGTCCTTATTGGGTGTCCTTATTGTTATGTCATTGTGTTTACCTGTGTCTACCTGTTGAAATGTCTGTTTATTTGCAGGAGGCGGAGTACTTGCTGGCTTACGAGAAACGGGAAGTTCTGTTTTGTTCGTACGGCAGAAAAAGGGGAAGTGTCACGATAATGTATAGAGCTGTCTTTTGAGTGAAAAAAGAAGAAAAGGAAAAAAAAAACTGCAGCTTTACTTTGAGAAGGTTAACTGTTTATGTATACTGTTTATGTATACTGCGAGATACACTGGTATGTGACATGTCCGGTCGATAGTCAGTAGTTGATAAGGGTGAGGGCCAGGTATAGAGTTATGGTAAGAGCCTTGACTGTATCCTGGTACGTCTCCCAAAGAGAGGAAACGATAAGGGGGATTGACTTTGGTTTTGGCCAGTACAGAGTTATGGTAAGAGCCCTGACTGTATCTGGTGGAATGTGTTCTCCGCGATCCTAGGTAGGAGGAACATTGGCAGAATCCCTTGACTTTGGTCTTAATCAGTGTTATTGATGTTCTGGACGGACCGTTCAAATAAGGTGTATATAGTGTGAACAGAGGTTACTAGTACTTGAAGTAAGAGATAGTGAGGGTGAATTTAGTTCCTTATCACCCACGTGACACTTCTTGGAAAGACAACCCGTTTGTGTTGTTGTTTTGTGGACTGAGAGATAAATCTGTGTATTCTGTGGATGTGTATAGTCGCTGGTCCAGGAGAGAAAGTGTATAACGGCACAGACCAGACATCCAGGTTGATGTATTAGTTTTAGATTGGTTGCAGATGGGGGTCTAATCAATCTACACCAGTCAAGTTAACGGCAGATGAATTAGTAAGCGAGCAAGAAGGTAAAAAAAAAAAAAAAATGTGAAAAATATGAAGTCGCTCCTCAAGGTGGCAGGGATCACTGCCAAGTGATGGAGATAGTAGATATTTCTATATTGCATCAGCTCAGAAAATGGCACCTCAGGAAGTGGCCAAGCCCATTAGGAAATAATGCCCCCCTCTTCATCAGTCGTCCCCAGAGGGTTGTCTAACGCCCTCCCTAGCCTGCCCAGACGCCATTTCAGGTCAAGCCGCACCTAGTTCCCTGTTCCAGCCATCTTAAGTCCCAAGGCCACTGGCCTATTTGTGGCTGGAGCAACCGAAGCCACCGAGGCGGGGGGGGACAGGAAGATGACAATCATTTAACAATGATCCACCCCACCACCAAAACTGTCCCTAGTAGAGATAAACCACAGGTGCTGTCCTTATTTGAGGACGTCAGCCCACACATGGCATCGCACCATTATTCCTATAGTCCCGGACAAGAACGCCCTAAATATGTGACATGGAAGCCTCAAGAGGCTGCAGTCCTTGTGAAGGAACACTGAGATATATACACCTATGAGTGACGTGTCATCAATAATTGATGTTTGATAATTCTCTCCATGATCCTGATTTGCATCCCATGCCTTTTTATAGGAAGATGTGCCAAATCCAGAAAACCCACTCTGCCACATATGCTGATTTGTATGGGCTCACCCAGATTAAAGCTGGGGATTCTTTGTGGCCGGTAATGGAACCAGGTTCACAGTGTTACAGTAAGGGTGAGTGGTGCGTGTACTTTATTATCACCCAAGTGACCCTGGTGCTCTAGGTTTTTCTGGAAGACGTTTGTATGTATAATGTACGCAGTTTTTGGTGTGAAACACCGTAAGAGAGTTGAAATGGGAAAAAAAAATAAAAAAAGAGAAGTGTTAGTTTCTATTTCATCTTCTGTGAAGTTTAATTGTAATGACACACGTATGTTAAAAAAGAGAATTCTCCCAAGGGGGGAGATTAGATGAGAATTGATTGAAGGTACAGGATGTTATATTGAATGTCAATATAGTGAAAGTATTGAGATGATTTAAAGAGATGTAATTCTGAATCTAGTAACTACACTATTGTCACGCTTCCTGGTCCCCGTGCCCCGCTCTCCGGTCCCCGTGGCCCGCTTCCCGCTCCCCGGCGGCGTCCCCTGCTCACCACTCCGGTCCCGGTCTCCTCTTCCCTGCCTGCGCCCTCCATGCGTCCAGCTCCCCGCTCCCGGCGCCCCTCTGCGACGTGGGACACCCAGCCGGGCACTCCTGCTTCCTCTGCACCGCTCCCTGGACTGGCTTCTGGTACACGGGCCTCGCGCATGCGCATTAGGGCGCGCGCGCGGTCATTGACCCTTTCTTAAAGGGCCAGCACCTAAAAACAGGAAATTGCATAGACAGGTACAGGGTATATTAAGATTCTCTTTCCTGGTGGGCGGGGCCTGTTCTACGTGTTTAACAAGCTAGAAGTTCAGGTCCCCGTATTGCTGTGTCCTGTATTAATCCCTGTCTGTCTCGCAGAGCCTGTCCTGCCACGCCAGCCGCTCCGGACCACGTCCGTTCCTGTACCCTGACGGTGACTTAGGCGGATATTCCACCACCTCTGCAGCTCCGCCAGTCTCCAGTCCCTGGCTCCGTTTGGTGACCCGTCCCATCGCTCAGCAGGTTCCGGATTCCGCCTGACCCTACCACCCGGCCTCGGACCCTGAGCCTCGTCACCCGGGCTACCGTCTAGAACTCCGTGTTCCCAGCAACATCTACCTTCCGGCTCCCCTACGGACTGTCTTACTACCAATAGTGCTTCGGCTGCCGTGCATCAAGACGCTCTGGCGGGGTGACCGACCTGGCTGCCTCCCCAAGGGAACCCGGTGTACGGTCCAGTGTTTCCACCACTCGGACGTAACAACTATGTGTATTTTACCTGTCTGTGAAAATAAGATGATATAAGCTAATAATAGGGTGGACTTGTGTGCTGTCTGTGGAGCACTGTGTCCACGTAAGCCCACCCCATTATTTCCTGTCCTGAATGTAGATTTCTTTCTGTCACTCAGTGTTTTGCCCGGCCCTGGGTGGGGTATGGTATGGGGATAGTTACAGGGTCAGCCCAGGGGTCCCTATATAATCTGTATTCCCAGTGACAGATTGAATAGCTCCTGGATGTAGATGTCGCAATCCATGTCACTCCCTCCCAGGCCTCTTCAGACGCCATTTTTGGCCAACACCTACTTCCTCTTTTAGCGACTGTTTCTTATCGGTAATTATCTTTAGCGGCCGTTTTTAACTCAGACACTACATAGTTCATCTTTTGACGCCATTTTAGTCCAGCCGAAACCCAGTTCCCCATTTTTGTTTCAGCAACCAAAGCCACTGCTCTGTTTTTTGCTGATGTAACAGAGACTAGAGAGGGGGGACATAGGGACCTGAAACACACGCTCCGTTTTTGGTCATATATGCAGTTGTGCCCCATTGTGTTCCCACTAATGAACCTTAGCAGAGGTTATTGCTGATAGTCCTGTGGAAACCTTTTCCCTTTACTTTTGCATGTTTGTTTTTGCTGTATCTAGTATACAATTTAGTAGACGATATAGACTGCTCATTATTAGTCCTGGTGGACAGTGAATATTATTCTGCCTATGGCAGTTGCTGCTTAGCCTGGTTTTGAGATATTTTCACTTGTATGTTATCCTGCCTGGTATCTTGCACAAGAGTTCCCTGATAGAGAGGGTGGAGGATCATGTGGTCCCAAGGGGACATTGATCATCAGGAGTTGGCATATATTAGAGTTTTCGTTGGCAGCACCCAGTAATCCTTTGTGTCTTAGTTTGCAGGGTCTGACAGGAGAGAGGGATACGCTGGAGGCCCGACCCTGACCACCATCAGGTCTACCGTCAGGATGAGGGAGATTGCAGGGCCGCCAGTTACAGGGTCAGCACTGGAGAGGTAGAGTAGATACGCTCCACTGCTTCTTCCTAGTTGTGTATATGTAGTCAGGGGGTGCTGCCTGGTAGTTTCCAAACCCTCTTGTGCTCTTTTCTCTTTCCCCGGGGTTTTAGGGAGTCTTAGTTTTTAGAATTTCAGTGTTCTCCTGACCCCAAGTTACACTCATTGCTCTTTCTTACAAACCTAGGTATAGTCGTTTGTATCAGGTCTCCAAGAGCCCATATGCAAACAACTACAGCTGGTAACTCCTGATTAAAGAGTGAAGGACCAAGACACCCTCCTTCAAGTGGCAAGACGTGTGGAGATAAATCTAGCAGCTTACAAGATCACCCCACATACAGATGTGCTGCATTCACAGTCACCTGAGGAGTATCGTCACGTCATCTCCAGCCCAGAAGTGATTCTACCCATTTGCCATGGAGGAAGACAGCAGCCCTTTGAATACTACTCAGCCAGATTGGACACCTACCTAAAGCACCAGTTGAAGATCAATGCCTGTATGACATCACTGCTCCCTGACAAAGTCACCATCTCCCGGTGTGCGGTCCTTAATCCTGCTAAACTTCTCCCTCTTCCAAGGGGGGAGGAGTGTCCCACCTCTGACACCTTGGTGGAAGAGGTAGTTGACTCTGGCATTGCTGAGGAAACTCTGGATTCGATACAGTGACGGATACACCTTTGGACCCTGACTTAACCCCTTTGCGGATGGATCAAGATGTGCATCAAGAAGACGGTTCCACATGGGTATGGTGGTGGTAGCAGAAGACGCTGTGCTGATAGAGCAGTTGCTACTCGCACGCCTGTCTGTGAAGAAGCAGATGTATGTGCTCTCGCTGAAGCCTGCAAGATAGCAGCCAGCATATACTCTGTATGGAAGACAAGAGACTTGATCACTGCCAATGGAACTGTATGCCGCCATGAGACCATAGAAGAACGGATGGAAGCTTTGCTATTGCCAGACAGAGTCGCGGTGAGCAGGGTTGAGGCCTACATTGGAGAAGTCAAGGGAAGCAGTAAGAAGTGCCCTCACTGACAGAACATGCAAAGAAGCCCCAAGACCACTTACCAAAAAAACAGTCAGTCAATCTCTGTTCTTTGAATGACCCCGATGTGAAGAAGAAAGGAAAGATGGAAAGTCTTGAGAAAACGTTATCCTGACCCTATAAGAGCAAGTCTCTCAAGGAAGAGGACTAAGATAGGGTGCAGCTGTGGGCTCCCGGAGATCATAGAAAGTGGCTAGTGACCTGCTTTTACTGCCAGCCAAAGAGATATGGCAGGCCTTAGACAAACAACTGACTCTACACACCCCATACGAGCCACACAATAGAGGGAAGGTTGGGAGGATGGGGCAGTGTAGAAGGCAAGGGCATGAGAGTCTTCCCCTTGAATTGTTCAGTGTCAGACACACCCCAGCAGGGACCACTAGGTTGAGACCCTATGAAATCCTGTTTAGAAGTACCCCCAGATACTTCAACTAAGCTTGTTGTTTGTTTAAACATTTGCCTAATATACGTTTTTGAGTTTTCTCCTCCAGATCCAACCAGATCTAGATTTTTCTCTTTTCTTTTTCTCTCTCCTCTTTTCCTCTCTCTTTTCCTCTCTTTCTCTCTCTTTCCTCAATCTTTCACTCTCTTCCTCTCTTCTCAATCTTTCTCTCTCTTCCTCTCTCTTCTCTCACTCTTTTTCTTTCGGACGAAGATCCATGCATTCCACTACAAAGAGATGTCGAACCTGCCTGAGATCAGGAGATGGCTGTCTTCCCTCTTCTACCCGATACTTTGTGCCAAGAAGATGATATCCAAGCCTGTGGCCCAAAAGATGACTGATGACTGTGCATCTCACCTTTGATGATGTCCCACCATTACCGCCTGAGGACTGAGGAGCATGAGACTTTGGTTGAAACCAACCCTGATAAATATTAGCCAATTAAAGGACTACTACCACGTTCCCCCTTCCTGAATAACGTGTGCCAGTGGAACATAGCCATGAGGACAGTCTAGAGAATACGGTCAGTATTCAGCTTCCTATACATAGTCTGTTGGGTGGGGAGATTCATCCACAAGGGATGGGTTATCTCGTATGTGAGTGAGGTAACCATCGGCATTAGGACAGATCAATAGACTTGGGCAAGTAAGGAAAAACTTTTGGCTCTCTGCAAAGGGGGGACTGTTAAGGACAAGATTATGAACTATTCGGAGTATATATGAAGATATCCAAAAACCAGGATTTAAGATGCAGTTTCAAACTGTGTACCACACCTAGTTCTGCATTTGGACATAAGACTCAGACAGTCTGGACTATTCATGTGATGAGAGAATCATGCTGACATTGCTTAATATTATTGAGGAAGCAAGCACATTGCAGTATATTGTATATCACAGAATAAGCTGTTCTACTTTATCCAATAGGAGACGTGTTACGTATTATTGGCTGCTAGCCAATAAGTCAGTTTAAATGTATTTTCACTTCCGGATAAAATCAGTCTTACTTTCTATTCATATCCGAGTACGTCTCTGGTGTGTGTGAAAGAGAGTGGTATGCATGCTACCACGATTGACTCATAATTTGGACTGCAGACAGTTTAAGAGGGATGCATGATTAGATTGCATCACAGTAAATTTATGGACCACATTAACAGTGGCGCCCAACGTGGTGTTAATGTTGGCCATAAATTTACTGTGATGCAATCTAATCATGCATCCCTCTTAAACTGTCTGCAGTCCAAATTATGAGTCACTTGTGGTAGCATGCATACCACTCTCTTTCACACACACCAGAGACGTACTCGGATATGAATAGAAAGTAAGACTGATTTAATCCGGAAGTGAAAATACATTTAAACGGACTTATTGGCTAGCAGCCAATAATACGTAACACGTCTCCTATTGGATAAAGTAGAACAGCTTATTCTGTGATATACAATATACTGTAATGTGCTTGCTTCCTCATTTATATTAAGCAATGTCAGCATGATTCACTCATCACATGAATAGTCCAGACTGTCTGAGTCTTATGTCCAAATGCAGAACTAGGTGTGGTACACAGTCTGAAACAGCATCTTAAATCCTGGTTTTTGGATATCTTCATATATACTGCTAATAGTTCATAATCTTGTCCTTCACAGAAGGAGGCAGATCTTTGATGAAATCCATAGAGATATCCGTCCAAGGTTTGCTAGGTACACTTAACAAAAAACAGACACCCAGAATGGACGAGAGTGTGATGGGTTAGAAAGTGCACAAGTGGTGCATGTGGAGACATAGGAGATCTTAAATCAAAGTTGCAGAAATGCATTGTGCTTTGATTGATATGTGGGCAGGCCTTTTTAGGTCGGGTCCTCGACGTTTTTTCTCCTCCAGCATCCTCCTGGCTTGCCCCTTTTTTTTAATTTGAATATCGCGCTGTGCCACCATTGTTGTTGTTGGCGTGTGCGCGTTGCCACAAAAATTATATATTTATTAAAATGGTGCCTGAGTCTGCACTTGCGCATACTGTGATCTCCTGTGGCATTTTATTAAAGACACTGTGGTGAAGACTATGAGAGGCATCTGTGCACGCGCTGATGCCTCTCATAGACATCGCAGTGTCTTCAATAAAATGGCAACATGCCACCAACAACAGCAATGGTGGCACAGTGCAATATTCAAATAAAGAAATTGGGGCAAGCCAGAAGGACGCGGGAGGAGGAATAAATGCCAAGGACCCAACCTACAAAGGCACATGTCAATCAGAGTATTGTGCATTTCTGCCACTAATACTATGTTTGCACATTTGCAAACACCATTAGGAATATAGGTACCATGTCCACTTTCTTCTCCCAACGCAGCGTCCAGCTCTCTCTACCCCAGGCCTTGGAGTCCAAGCAGTAATATGCTGCCACCCACCCACAGGTCAAAACAATAAACGGCCACATGTCTATGTCAATGTCTATGTCTTTTTAATTGTCTCTTCAGGGAGGAAGGAGATGAACTCTAGTGCCACCTATAGGAAGTAGCAATCATAAAAGTCAAACGTGGCCCTTTAACGAGCATTTTCATAAGACTTTGGATTTATGCCAGATCAGAACCTCAATTTGCAGACATAGTGTTTTGGGCTGATTGCCCCTCTTCAATGCAAAGTATGAGATGTGATCTGATTATGTGGTGCCCTGTGCCTAGTCGCCACAAATAATATCACACAATTGCATGTGTATTGCCATCTGTATAACATGTAGTGTAAGCCTTAGTGAGGATTTGTTTTTCTCTGCTACTTGTCAGGGCCAGGTGGACGGGCAGACCCAGGAGGTGGATCCACTGGGCCGAACTCCTAGATGGTGGTAAGGGGTCCGGTAGCTGAAGCACTATAGGCAGCAGAACAGTCCGTGCACACGAGTATAACGGAGAAGTCCCTGGGACCACGGAGTCACTGATGGTAGTCCGGGTGACGCAGCTCAGGTTCGGAAGCCGAGAAGATGTCAGGCGGGGTCCGGAACCTTTGGAGCGAGATGACGGGTCACCGCAGGGATCCGAGATGGTACGGACTGTCAGGATGGCAGATGGACAACGTTCGGGGTTCGGGATTCGGCAGGACCGGATGGCGAGGCAGGCACGGCTCTACAAGAGAGATAGGTGAGTATATCATAGAGACACCAGGAGACCTGACTCCTAGCTTAAGAAACACGAAGATCAGGCCCTGCCCCCTTGAACATTAAACCCCTTTATACCCTGTACCTGTTTTGCATCATTTCCTGTTAATGGATGCTGGCCCTTTAAGAAAGGGTCAATGACCGCGCGCGCGCCCTAATGCGCATGCGCGCGGCCCGAGTGCCAGAAGCCAGAGCAGGAAGCTGCGAGGAGGAAGCAGCAGGGCCGGGCTGGGGCTGAGAAGCCGACGGGCGCCGGGAGCGGGGACCAGGACGCCGGGGACGCGCCGGCAATGGCTGCTGGAGAGCGGGGAGCGGCGGTGACCGGACCGAGGAACCGGGAAGCGAGGCAGGGGAGCCGGGGAGCGTGACAGGTGAGCCGGAGGGCAGCGCAGGGGACCCAGGGAGCATGACAGTACCCCCCCCCCACGCCCCCCTCCCCGCAACCGGGACAGGAAGGCACGGATCAGCGGAGTACCCACATTCTCCCGGGGCTCCCAGGACCTATCCTCAGGACCATACCCTGCCCAGTCCACCAGGAAGAACTGTCGACCCCGTACGGTCTTCATGGCCACGATATCCCTTACCGCATAGATGTCATCATCGGCAATAGGAGGAGGAGCCGAACTGGCAGCAGCGGAGAAGGGACCAAGGACAACCGGCTTGAGCAGGGAGACGTGGAATGAGTTGGGTATCCTCATCGTGGCCGGGAGCTGTAGCTTGTAGGAGACCTCATTGATCTTGTTGAGGACTTTAAACGGCCCGATGTAGCGAGGACCCAGCTTGTAGGATGGTATCTTCAATCGGACGTACTTGGAAGCAAGCCAGACTAGATCTCCAGGAGAGAAACATGGAGGGTCTAGACGTCTCTTGTCTGCGTGTCTCTTCATCCGCAGGGAAGCACGCCCAAGGGACGCCTTGACAGAGTCCCAAATGGTTGCAAAGTCACGGGCTACAGTATCGGCAGCAGGGACATCCGAAGAAGGGGATACAGGCAATGGGACGGAAGGCTGAAGTCCGTAAACGACATGGAAGGGAGAGCTGGAGGAGGACTCACTGATGTGGTGGTTATGGGAGAATTCAGCCCAAGGAAGAAGCGTGGACCAGTCGTCGTGATGGGCGTTGACATAGTGACGTAAGAAGGAGGTCAAGATTTGATTGACCCTCTCCACTTGGCCATTAGACTGAGGATGGTAGGCAGAAGAAAAGTCCAGAGTCACTCCCAGATGTTTGCAGAGAGCCCTCCAGAAGCGGGAGGTGAACTGAGTTCCTCTGTCGGATACGATGTGTGATGGAAAGCCATGCAAGCGGAAGATGTGATGTATATAGGCGTCTGCGAGTTCCTGAGCAGAGGGCAGTCCAGCCATAGGGACGAAATGAGCCATTTTAGAGAACCGATCCACCACGACCCATATGACTGTGTGTCCGGAGGACAATGGCAAGTCCGTAATAAAGTCCATCGCTATGTGTTGCCACGGAACTGAGGGTATCGGCAGAGGCAGAAGACGGCCATATGGCAGGTGTTTGGGCGTCTTGTTCCTGACACAAGAGGAGCAGGCAGAGACAAAAGCAGCGACGTCCGTGCGAAGGGATGGCCACCAGTAATGACGTACAATCGCACCCCATGTTCTCTTCTGACCAGCATGACTGGCAGTTTTCGAGGCATGACCCCAGTGTAACACTTTTTGCCTGTCAGTCTCAGAGACATAGGTCTTCCCGGGCGGTATCTGGGCCAGGGTGACAGGGGCCACCGGAATGATTTTGCTAGGACAGATGATGGGTTGGGTAGTCTCCTCCTCCTGCTCCATGGGCATGAAAGACCTGGACAAGGCATCAGCGCGTACATTCTTGTCCGCGGGTCGGAAATGGAGCTGGAAATCAAACCTGGCAAAGAATAAGGACCACCTGGCTTGCCGTGGGTTCAGTCGCTGAGCGGACCGCAGGTATTCCAGGTTCTTGTGGTCCGTGTAAATAATCACGGGGTACACTGCTCCTTCCAGAAGGTAGCGCCATTCCTCCAGAGCCAGTTTGACTGCCAAAAGCTCTCGGTCACCGATGGTGTAGTTGCGTTCAGGCGCTGAGAAGCTCTTGGAGAAAAATCCGCAAGTCACCATCTTCCCGGAGGAGGACTTCTGCATGAGCACTGCTCCGGCTCCCGAGGAGGAGGCATCCACCTCCAAGGTGAACTGGCGGTTTAACTCCGGACGGTGGAGCACAGGAGAGGAGGCAAATGCCCACTTCAGAGAGCCAAACGCGGCGTCGGCCGCAGGTGACCAGTCCTTTGGATTAGCCTCCTTCTTGGTCAACGCGGAGAGAGGAGCAGTCAGAGCAGAGAAGTGAGGAATGAACTGGCGGTAGTAGTTGGCGAATCCCAGGAAGCGTTGGATTGCCTTCAGTCCAGAAGGAGGAGGCCAGTTGAGAATGGAGGAGACCTTCTTTGGATCCATCTGCAGTCCGGTATCAGAGATGATGTACCCCAGGAAGGGGAGAGAAGACTGCTCAAAGACACACTTCTCGTACTTGGCGTACAGACGATTCTCTCTCAGTCTCTGTAGAACCAGCTGTACGTTCTCTCTGTGGGTCTGGAGGTCCGGAGAGAAGACAAGGATGTCATCCAGATACACTACCACACAGACGTAGAGAAGGTCCCGGAAAATGTCGTTCACCAGTTCTTGAAAGACGGCTGGAGCGTTACACAGGCCGAAGGGCATCATGCAGTATTCATAGTGCCCATCGCGAGTATTGAACGCGGTCTTCCATTCGTCCCCAGAGCGGATGCGTACCAGATTGTAAGCACCCCGAAGATCCAGCTTGGTGAAGACACGAGCTCCTCTAAGCCGGTCAAACAATTCGGGGATGAGCGGCAGAGGGTACTTGTTTTTTACGGTGATTTGATTCAATCCCCGGTAGTCTATGCATGGGCGTAAGTCGCCCTCTTTCTTCTTGACAAAGAAGAAGCCTGCTCCAGCAGGAGAGGAGGATCTCCGAATGAATCCCCTTGCCAGGCTCTCTGTGATGTAAGTAGACATGGCCCTTGTTTCGGCTGGAGACAATGGATATATCCGTCCTCGAGGTGGTGTTGTTCCTGGGAGCAGGTCGATGGCACAATCGTAAGGACGATGTGGCGGAAGTACCTCAGATTCCTTTTTATCAAAGACGTCTGCGAAGGACCAATAGGCCGAGGGCAGTCCTGGTAGGTTCTCTGGAACCGGAGGTCGTCGGATGGGTTGTATGGTCTTTAGACACTTCTCCTGGCACGAAGAGCCCCATCGGGTGATTTCGCCAGTGCCCCAGCTGACTGATGGTTCGTGTGTCCGCAACCAGGGAAGTCCCAGCAGGATTTGATGGGACTTGTGTGGGAGGACGTAGAGAGCGATGTTCTCGGTGTGCAGGGCACCGATACGCAGTTCGACCGGCCTGGTGATCCAGGAGATGGTGTCAGAGAGGGGTCTCCCATCCACAGAGGCAATCACTAGGGGCTTGTCGAGTGGAGTAACAGGCACCTGGTACTTGTCCACCGTGGCCTGCTGGATGAAATTGCCTGCTGCCCCTGAATCGAGGTATGCCTCAGCCGTGAACCGCGTCTCTCCCGTTGTCACTTGCACAGTCCACGTAACCGGGTCTGAGAGAGTCCCAGCACCTAGGGTGGCCTCTCCTACCAACCCTAGGCTTTGGAGTTTCCCGGCCTCTCTGGACAGGAGCGTAGCAGGTGTGTGCCCTCTCCGCAGTAAAAGCAGAGACCCTTGGCGAGCCGCTCTGCTCGACGTTGTTCAGACTGCCGCACTCGGTCGATCTGCATGGGCTCGTGGACGGGGGCCCCAGCTGTCGATGACTGAAGTACGGAGGGCTTCTGCGGAGGAGAGGAATGCTGTACCGGACGTCTCTCACGGGACACTTCCTTGGATCGCTCCTGAAAGCGAATGTCCACTCGAGTCGCTAGGGCAATCAGGGCATCCAGGGTGGTCGGTACGTCACGACCCGCCAGCTCATCTTTAATTCGCCCCGAGAGTCCTTCCCAGAAGGCGGCGGTTAGGGCCTCGTTGTTCCAGCCGAGTTCCGAAGCCAAGGTGCGAAACCGGATTGCGTATTGACCCACTGTCAGAGTCCCCTGACGTAACCGGAGAAGAGACGAAGCAGACGCGGAGGCGCGTCCGGGCTCATCAAAGGTGCCACGGAATGCCTGCAGGAACTCCTGGATGTTCGTGGTCACAGGATCCCCCTTCTCCCACAAGGGGTTCATCCACGCCAGTGCCTCACCCTCTAGATGGGACATGATGAAGGCGACCTTGGCTTGGTCGGAGGCAAACAAATGCGGCAACTGCGTGAAATGGAGGGAGCATTGGTTTAAGAATCCCCTGCAGGTCTTGGGGTCTCCGGCGTACCGGGGTGGTGAGGCCAAACGAAGTCTGGAAGTATCTGAAGAAGTCGCCACGGGAGCTGGAGCCGTGGATTGACTAGTGGAAGCCCGGGATGTTGAAGACGTAACTGCCGCTTGTAGCATGTTCAGGCGGGCGTCCACAGAAGACATGAATTGCAGCATGCGGGTCTGAGTCTCACGCTGGCGTTGGAGTTCCTCCTGTACGGCTGCTAGTGCTGCAGCGGGATCCATGGCCTGATCTTACTGTCAGGGCCAGGTGGACGGGCAGACCCAGGAGGTGGATCCACTGGGCCGAACTCCTAGATGGTGGTAAGGGGTCCGGTAGCTGAAGCACTATAGGCAGCAGAACAGTCCGTGCACACGAGTATAACGGAGAAGTCCCTGGGACCACGGAGTCACTGATGGTAGTCCGGGTGACGCAGCTCAGGTTCGGAAGCCGAGAAGATGTCAGGCGGGGTCCGGAACCTTTGGAGCGAGATGACGGGTCACCGCAGGGATCCGAAATGGTACGGACTGTCAGGATGGCAGATGGACAGCGTTCGGGGTTCGGGATTCGGCAGGACCGGATGGCGAGGCAGGCACGGCTCTACAAGAGAGATAGGTGAGTATATCATAGAGACACCAGGAGACCTGACTCCTAGCTTAAGAAACACGAAGATCAGGCCCCGCCCCCTTGGACATTAAACCCCTTTATACCCTGTACCTGTTTTGCATCATTTCCTGTTAATGGACGCTGGCCCTTTAAGAAAGGGTCAATGACCGCGCGCGTGCCCTAATGCGCATGCGCGCGGCCCGAGTGCCAGAAGCCAGAGCAGGAAGCTGCGAGAAGGAAGCAGCAGGGCCGGGGCTGAGAAGCCGACGGGCGCCGGGAGCGGGGACCAGGACGCCGGGGACGCGCCGGCAATGGCTGCTGGAGAGCGGGGAGCGGCGGTGACCGGACCGAGGAACCGGGAAGCGAGGCAGGGGAGCCGGGGAGCGTGACAGGTGAGCCGGAGGGCAGCGCAGGGGACCAGGGGAGCGTGACACTACTCAACAGAACATACATGTACATACTCTCCCTTACTGGGGTTATTTTCTTGAGAGAAAACCAACTCTTAAGGGAGATTCCAAGAAGGAAAAAAGGGAGGAGTTTAACTCTGAGGTAAATTTTAGGCAGTCTGAGCCAGTGTGAGTTGAAGTGAGGAGCGTACTGAGAACTCCTGTCCTGAGGTGATTTCTGGAAATCTCTGGAGGGGCCAGCTACACTCGTTAGGGTAGCAGTCCTTAGGTCATCGGTGCCTTCGGTGAAAACAGAGAGGCTGCAGCCTTTTAAGAAAAGGCAGTGACATTTGCCTGGGAGCATAGTGGCATGTGTGAGTCAGGAAACTTCTAGAAGGAGTAGAAAGTTTTCCTACAGGTTTCCAATCACCTGCTCGCTAGAAGGGAGTACAAATCCAGATGATTCTTGTCTTGGAAATCCAAGGATACCAACATACCCATACCCAGGTAGAGAAATTGTAGCAGTGGAGGAGCACACTATCACCACACAGCAGAGAAGCCAAACTCTCATCAGGGCAATAAGAAAAACCACCCTCATTGTGATGGTGGTAAATAATGTTCTGGACTGTTATGCAGAGCTTCAGTAAAAGGTAAAAGCTCCCTGTCCTGTCTCTGGCTGATTTATTCCCTGCTGCACAATCCCTGCCTCAACACATACCCAGGACCCAGCCCTAGTTGCAGGGGCAAAAGGACAATCCTCTGGCACTGTGCATCACTACCAGTAGTGCATGGCCATACCACAGCCGAACATCCCAACTGGCGTCACAAACGTTTTATTTATTTTCTTCTTTTTTCCCTTTTTTAAATATATTATTTTTACTCCCCATTACAAAAAGCCTGTCGCTCGCTCCCAGTATGGCCACATCACCACTCGGAGCCACCGCTGTGACATCAGAGGCCTCCAGGGTTTGAACAATTGCCCCTCGTCAGTGCAAAGTATGAGATACAGTGCTGGCCAAAAGTATTGGCAACCCTGCAATTCTGTCAGATGATAGTTTCTTCTTGAAAATGATTGCAATCACAAATTCTTTGGTATTATTATCCTCATTTAATTTGTCTTCAATAAAGTTGAGCGTGGTTCGCAGTTCGCGGTTCTCCAGTTCGCGGTTCGAGTGATTTTGGGGCTGTTCTAGATCGAACTAGAACTCGAGCTTTTTTGCTAAAATTCGATAGTTCTAGATACGTTCGAGAACGGTTCTAGCAGCAAAAAGCAGGGCTTTTTACAGCTACAGTGTGCAGGAGCCATCGCTGGCAGCCTGCCACAAGCTGGTAACCAAGATAAACATCGGGTATCCAACCAAAGCGCTTTGGTTAGTAACCCGATGTTTATCCTAGCTACGTGCAGGAAGCCCACACTTCCCCGCTCAGCTCGCTCCGCCCTCTCCTGCCCGCGGCATGTACACACGTACACACACACACACACACACACACTCTGCACACACACTCTGCACACATGGTCCCGCTCGGCTTACCTGCGGTGATGAAGTCCCGCCATCCCGACCTCAGCGCTGTCACTGTCCTCCATGGCTGCCACTTGTCACATCACCTTCTCTCGCTTACGACCCGAGACTGACTAGCGGTGACGTCACGGGCCTCTCGCGATACTTGGCTGTGAAGGCGGCGGTCATTGAACTCAGTGACAGGTGCTGTCAGTGTGCTGGAGATCAGCGCAGGTAATGTACCTCGCTGACAGCAGCACTTGTCATGCCCTGCAGTGACCTGGGCTGACCCATTGATGTTAGCTCAGGTCACTGCATTGCTCTCCCAGCCAATGGGGAACATTCTGCTCTTCATTGACTGGGACAGTGTGGATCGTCATGGCAACCCCTTGGATTACACCAGACATGGATTTGTTTTTCTTTCTAATAAATTGGTTAAAGAGGGAATGTTTTGGGGAGTGTTTTTTCTAATAAAAATGTGTTTGTCGTCTATTTTTTTTTATTACTGACTGGATTGGTGATGTCGGGTATCTGATAGACGCCTGACCTCACCAACCCCAGGGCTTGATGCCAGGTGACATTACACATCTGGTATTAACCCCATATATTACCCCGTTTGCCACCGCACCAGGGCGCGAGATGAGCTGGGGCGAAGCACCAGGATTGGCGCATCTAATGGATGCGCCACTTCTGGGGCGGCTGCGGCCTGCTATTTTTAGGCTGGGGAGAGTCCAATAACCATGGACCTCCCTAGTCTGAGAATATCAGACCCCAGCTGTCTGCTTTACCTTGGCTGGTGATCCAATTTTGGGGGGACCCCTACGTGTTTTTTTTTTAATTATTTATTTAATTTAAAATAACAGCTTGGGGTGCCCTCAGTTTTGGATTACCAGCCAAGGTGAGGTTGCCAGCCGTGGTCTGCAGGCTGCAGCCGTCTGCTTTACCCTAGCTGGCTACAAAACTAGGGGGAACCCTACGTCAATTTTTTTTTCATTTTTTTGGCTAAATACAAAGCTAAGCACTCCTTAGTGCCACGTGAAAGGCACCAAAGGGTGCAAAATTACAAAATGCAGGAGAGTGGGACATTATGTGTCATTCTGCCATTATAATGACAGAAAAGACTGATATGAAGTGCACAAGCACAAGAAAATCACCAGAGCGCTCTACGCTGTGAAAAGCAGTAGAAAATGGCACTGGAGTGAACATGTGACCGCCTCATGTAGGATGAAGCTATGGATCCTGGGTAAATTTATGCATTTACCCTCCTTCAGTTTTTTTGCAGTACACAAAAAAAACGGAAGGCACACCGATGACAAACAGATGACATACGGACTGTCTATGGAAACGGATGCCACACGGATGCACCCGTGAAAATAAACGGACTGTTTTTTGCAGACCGCAAAAATGGATTGGTCGTGTTAATGTAGCCTTATTCTGATCTGCCATTTATAAACAGCAGGCAGAAATAAGTGAATAACGCCCCCCGGCGTCAGAAAATCTCCGGGGTTTCAGGGCTAGCTGAGACCCTGGAGATCATGATTCAGGACGGTTTTTCCGGTCCCCGCACACGTGATCACAGGTATACACCGTACACCGATGATCACGTTACAGTAAATGACAGCGCCGGTAAAAAATTATTTATCTCCCATCTGGCATGAACAAACACTTCTTCTCCACTTCTTCTCCACTTCTTCTCCACTTCTCCACTTCTTCTCCACTTTTTCTCCATTTTTTCTTCACTTTTTCTCCACTTTTTCTCCATTTTTTTCCACTTTTTCTCCATTTTTTCTCCACTTTTTCTCCACTTTTTCTCCACTTTTTCTCCACTTTTTCTCCACTTTTTCTCCACTTTTTCTCCACTTTTTCTCCACTTCTTCTTCACTTCTTCTCCACCTCTTCTCTACTTTTTCTCCACCTTTTCTCCACTTTTTCCCCATTTTTTCTCCACTTTTTCTACATTTTTTCTCCACTTTTTCTCCACTTTTTCTCCACTTTTTCTCCATTTTTTCTCCACCTTTTCTCCACTTTATCTCCATTTTTTCTCCACTTTTTCTCCACTTTTTCTCCACTTTTTCTCCACTTTTTCTCCACTTTTTCTCCACTTTTTCTCCACTTTTTCTCCACTTCTTCTCCACTTTTTCTCCACTTTTTCTCCACTTTTTCTCCGTTCTTTTTCTATGGTCGGTCTACCCATTAGCTCTGCCATGCATAGTGTAGCTCTACACCTACTGCACATGTTACTTTATGATTGACATCTCTTTTGTACCAGAGCTGT
The DNA here is from genome assembly GCF_048569485.1 of Anomaloglossus baeobatrachus. Classification (NCBI taxonomy): domain Eukaryota; kingdom Metazoa; phylum Chordata; class Amphibia; order Anura; family Aromobatidae; genus Anomaloglossus; species Anomaloglossus baeobatrachus. Next base: position 98,252,103 of record NC_134356.1, on the reverse strand, counting down.
CTAAGACTACTCTGACCCCATATTTGTCATTACTATATTGTCCTTGTACTGTATTATGACATTTGTATCATGTGTTTCATTTTTTGCTGTGTTGCAATTTTTTTGCTGCATCCCAATTGTACCTCTACATTGTTCGAGTTTATGTTATTGTTCTCTCACTCTTATGTGATACTGATTATTGTCATTTTTCATGATTACATGCAGATAAGTCCAATCTGACGAAGGCTCAGGCCGAAACGTCATTTGTAACTTGTTTTGGACAAAAACATATATGCTTATGAAAAAAATTTTTTTCTTAATACGGACCAATAAAGAGTGATTTTGCATTACTATCCGTTGTGACTTACTGACTTAGTCTGGGAGATTTAGAGTGCCGAGGTTACTCACTAATTTTATCTATTATTACTAGTGATGAGCGAGTATGCTTGTTACTACTCGGTACTCGCACGAGTATCACTGTACTCGGGCTACTCGGCGGGGACCGAGTAATCTCGCGATACTCGTGCTGTACTCGTGGTCTTCATCCCTGCATGTTGGCGCTCTTTTGAGAGCCAGCCCTCATGCAGGGATTGGCTGGCAGACCACTGCAATGCCACAGCCCTGTTAGTTGTGGAATTGCAGTGATTGGCCGGCCCGCACAGCGTGACCGAGCCTTTATACCGGCGGGCGCGCTGTGCTCTGCACACAGCCATCCAGACAGTCAGTGCAGGGAGAGGGTCGCTGCTTCAGGGAAAGGTTTGCGGCCCTTTATAGTTAGTTCCGGAGCAGGGCTGCAAACAGTGTGACCAGAAGTCCTTCTCAGGACTATTATAGTTGTATACAGGCAGGCAGGGTATAGCCAGGTCAGAGTACAGTAGCAGAGTCCTTCTCAGGACTATTGTTGCTATATACAGGCAGGGTATAGCCAGGTCGGAATACAGGCTAGTGACCAGAAGAGTCCTTGTCAGGACTATTGTAGCAGTATACAGGCAGGCAGGCAGGCAGGGTATATAGCCATTCCTAGTGGTGACCGTATACCAGCCTTCATCATATCTGGGGCTGGTGTACACAGTCTAAAACAGTCCAGATAGTGTCAGACTTCTCAGTAATTTTGTCTCCTAAAAACCTGTTAGGTTCTTAGTGCGTCCGTGCTTGCATTTAAAAACCGCACGTGTGTGCCTGTCGGTGGCAGGTACAGGTGCACTTGTGTGCGTTTTTCACAAACTATTATATAACGCACAAGTCTAGTGAATAATACACGTCAGTCAGCAGTGTCTGATAGTGTCAGACTTCTCAGTAATTGTCGCTCCTAAAAACCTGTTAGGTTCTTATTGCGTCCGTGCTTGCATTTAAAAACCGCACGTGTGTGCCTGTCGGTGGCAGCGTACAGGTGCACGTTTTGCACAAACTATTATATAACGCACAAGTCTAGTGAATAATACACGTCAGTCAGCAGTGTCTGATAGTGTCAGACTTCTCAGTAATTTTGTCTCCTAAAAACCTGTTAGGTTCTTAGTGCGTCCGTGCTTGCATTTAAAAACCGCACGTGTGTGCCTGTCGGTGGCAGCGTACAGGTGCACTTGTGTGCGTTTTTCACAAACTATTATATAACGCACAAGTCTAGTGTATAATACACGTCAGTCAGCAGTGGCTGATAGTGTCAGACTTCTCAGTAATTTTTTCTCCTAAAAACCTGTTAGGTTCTTAGTGCGTCCGTGCTTGCATTTAAAAACCGCACGTGTGTGCCTGTCGGTGGCAGCGTCAGGCTCCATATTGTCCCTGGATAGAGACGTGCATGATGGCCTGTAAACCTGAAGTGCCCATTGTAAGGAAGTGGGTCTATTGTAGTATAGCCCTTAGGCAGGGCAGCCAAAAATTTGGAGGCTCCACATTGTCCCTGGATAGAGATGTGCATGAGGGCCTCAAAACATTGTTCCCATTGCAAAGGAGCGGGTCTCCTGTCGTTGTAATGCCCATTCTGAAAGAATGGGCGAAAAAATTTACCACTGGGGGTATACCTGAAACAACGGCCTAACTATTGTAACGGTCATCATGGTGGCGCATGAGGAGAAGGAGGAGCAGTCCAGCGATTAGCCAAAGTCCAGAAGTGTGTTACCATGGGTGAGTGGAGGTACATGGCAAATTCCCGTTACAAACTTTAAATTCCGCTGTCATTTGCTGGTGGTGTGGTGAAGTCTGGCCCAATCCAACCCTTGTTCATCTTGATCAGAGTCAGCCTGTCAGCATTTTCAGTTGACAGGTGGGTGCGTTTATCTGTAATGATTCCACCTGCGGCACTAAAAACACGCTCTGACAAAACGCTAGCGGCAGGGCAGGCCAGGACTTCCAAGGCGTAGAGAGCCAATTCATGCCACGTGTCCAGCTTGGATACCCATTAATTGTAAGGCACAGAGGAATGTCGAAGTACAGTTGTTTGATCTGCAAGGTACTCCTTGAGCATCTGGGCAAACTTAGGATTTCTTGTGGCACTACCCCGCACCTCAGGGGCTGTGGTATGTGAGGGGCTGAGAAAACTGTCCCACATCTTAAAGACTGTTCCCCTACCTCTGGCGGATTGGACTTGTGCCCCTCTCGGCTGTACGCCTTGGTTGTCCACTGATTCCTGACCTATGCCGCTAGCGTTTTGTGAGGGGAATGCTTTGCCTACTTCCGTGACTATGGCCTTCTGGAACTGCTGCATTTTGGCTGACCTCTCCGCCTCGGGAATAAGAGACATAAAGTTCTCCTTTTAGCGTGGGTCTAACAGTGTTACCAACCAGTAATGATTGTCGGCCAAGATGTTCTTAACGAGAGGGTCACGAGACAGGCAGCTTACCATAAAGTCAGCCATGTGTGCCAGACTCTTAACAGCCATCACTTCAGTATCCTGACCAACACGATGACTGAACATGCTGTCCTCCTCCTCCTCTTCCTCCTCCTCCTCATCATCTACCCTGTCCTCTGGCCAGCCACGCTGAACCGAGGATATGACTGCATGTCATATCCTCAATTTGGCCAGAGAGTTGCTCCATGTCTTCATCCTCCTCCTCGTCATAGTCCTCCACTGCACGTTGTGATGAGACGAGGCTGGGCTGTGTGTTATCACCCACACCCACTACTGTTTCTTGCTCAATCTCATCGCGCTCCGCCTGCAATGCATCATTGTTGTTTTTTGAGCAGAGACCATTTTAGAAGGCAGAGAAGCGGTATGGTGACGCTAATAATGTCGTCATCGCCGCTCACCATCTTGGTGGAGTCCTCAAAGTTTTGGCGGATGGTACATAGGTCGGACATCCATCTCCACTCCTCAGGTGTTATGTGTGGAGTTTGACCCATTTCCCGATGGCTTAGGTGATGCAGGTACTCAACAACTGCCCTCTTCTGCTCACATATCCTGACCAACATGTGCAGAGTTGAATTCCAACGCGTGGGGACATCACACACCAGTCTGTGAGCCGGAAGATGCAAATGGCGCTGAAAGCCGGCAAGGCCGGCTGAAGCAGTAGGTGACTTTCGAAAATGTGCAGACAGGCGGCGAACGTTTACCAGCAGATCAGACAGCTCTGGGTATGACTTTAGAAACCACTGAACCACGAGGTTGAGCACATGGGCCACGCATGGAACATGTGTCAGCTGGCCTCACCTCAAAGCCGCCACCAGGTTCCGGCCATTGTCACACACAACCTTTCCTAGCTTTAGGTTCAGAGGTGTGAGCCAGTGATCTGCCTGCTGTTTCAGAGCTGTCCACACCTCTTCTGCATTGTGGGGTTTGTCACCTATGCAGATTAGCTTCAGCACAGCCTGTTGCCGCTTCGCCGAGGCAGTGCTGCAGTGCTTCTGTGTCGCCCTGGACAAGCCAGGGGCCACAGAGCACAACACTTACACACCCCACACTCCCTGCAGGCATATCATAGTCAAAACACAAAATCCTTGTTGCCTTCCCCAGGGGCTGTTGTCCACACCAGGGGGTGGAGCCAGGTGGTTGGTCTCCACCCACCAAGGAGGAGGGAAAACACAGGCAGTGAGAGTTAAGCTAAGGAAGTGGAAGGAGGAATGTAGTAGAGAGGAGAAAAGTGACAGCAAAGAGCCTGAAGTTGGTCCGGGTGTGTGGCCCGGACAGGACAGCAAGGTTGGCAGGATGTGGTGACCGTCTGCAGTGGAGGCCGATTGGAGTCTGCCGTAAGGACCGTGGACGGGTGGTGACCCGGCCGTACCGGACCGGTATACAAAGAGAAGCCAGCACCATTGGCTGAGGCCTTTTGGATCCCGGCAAGGCTTGGTGTCGCCGTGAATTTGCCAAATTCGTTAGTGAAGGGGACCTCAGGCTTTCCAAACAGCCAAGTCACGATAGAAGGCAACCGTACAACCGTGAAGGAGAGACACCGCCACCGCCAATGGCAACCGTCTCCCAGGGCCAGCGCCTGTGGGCAAAAGGGGCTCCTCCGGCCCATATCCAGGTCGGGGAGCGGGTTACCGGTGGGAAACCATCACTACCAACACTGAACTTAGGTGCAGGGAGAGACAGTCATCACTAACCTGCAAGGAGGAACAACCGCAGCCGTCCGAGGGACCCGTCCATCCAGCCACTTGTTTTACCGTGAACTGTGTCATCATCATTGGGCTGAGTGAGTACCTCCGTGCCGTGCGGCACAGCGCTGCCCCTGCGACCCTGCACCTCATCAGGCCCCGCAACCCGCCTGTCATCCATCTCTACCCCACCACCGGGCCCCGGGACAACCAACCCCCCTACCCACGGAGGGGAGAAATAACAACAAAGCTGCTCCCTGTCACAGGCTCCCGGGATCCCCGTCCAGAGCAGCGGTGGTGTCCACACAATCACCACAACCGTGGGTGGCGTCACGGACAATATCCCCAAAACCCAAACGACCCCTTTTCACTCACGGGCGATGAGCGCCGCTCGAGTCCCCTGGATCCGGCCATCGCTCGAGCCACCGAGCAGCAGCAGCCATAGAGCAGCGGCAGCCGGACCCGAGCAGTGGGAGAGCGCAGCGTCCCCTCCTCCGCCCGCGACACTTCCAGCTTGGGACTGGTGTGGAGGGTAATGTGGATGAGGATGCGCAGGAGGAGGAGGAGGCTGAGGAGCATGACATTCCGGAGCTGTAGAGTATGGGTGAAACCCTGACTGAGGTAGGGCCTGCAAAACTTGGTGTGTGAAGGACGTGTTCCGTCCCTCGCTCAGACTGAGTCCCAGCTTCCACAATATTAACCCAGTGTGACGTCAACGAGATGTAGCGGCCTTGCCCACATGCACTTGTCCACGTGTCTGTGGTTAGGTGGACTTTGGCTGAAACAGCGTTGTTCAGGGCACGTGTGATGTTTTGTGACACGTGGTTATGCAATGCGGGGACGGCACACCAGGAGAAATAGTGGCGGCTGGGGACCGAGTAACGTGGGACAGCTGCCACCATCAGGTCGCGGAATGCTTCTGTCTCAACCAGCCTAAAAGGCAACATTTCCAGCGCAAGCAGTCGCGAAATGTTAGCATTTAGAAGTGTGGCATGTGGGACGTTGGCAGTGTATTTGCGCCTGCGTTCAAAGGTTTGCTGAATGGATAACTGAACGCTGCGCTGGGACAAGGACGTGCTTGATGATGGTGTTATTTCTGCGTGGGCAACTGCAGGAGCAGGGCCGGAGGAGGCTTGTTCGCGGGCAGCATGGACAGGGGATTGGCTCGCATGCACAACAAGCGAAGACGTAGCAGTGACATCAGCAAGTACTGCTCCTCGACTCTGTTGTACATCCCACAAAGTCGGGTGCTTGGCTGACATGTGCCTGATCATGCTGGTGGTGGTCAGGCTGCTAGTTTTGGTACCCCTGCTGATGCTGGCACGGCAGGTGTTGCAAATGGCCTTTTTAGAATCATCTGGAGCCAACTTAAAAAACTGCCAGACTCGGGAAGACCTAACATTTGTACAGGCACCTTGTGTCGTGTTGTTCCGGGGAACGGTTGCCTGACGTCTGCCTGGGGCCACCACCCTGCTTCTTACTGCCTGTTGGGATGCTACGCCTCCCTCCCCCTGTGCACTGCTGTCCTCGCTCTGCATATCCTCCTGCCAGGTTGGGTCAGTTACTGGATCATCCACCACGTCGTCTTCCTCTTCCGCACCCTGCTCCTCCTCCTGACTTCCTGACAATTGTGTCTCATCATCGTCCACCCCTTGTTGAGACACGTTGCCAACTTCGTGAGAACGTGGCTGCTCAAATATTTGGGCATCTGTACATACAATCTCGTCATGGCCCACTTCAACAGGAGATGGCGAGAGGCCAGAATGTGTGAATGGAAACGTGAACGAACAGCTCTTCCGAGTGTCCAAGTGTGGGATCAGTAATGTCCGTGGACGTGTACTCGGCCTGGTGGTGGGAAGGAGGATCAGGTTCTGAAATGTGCGGTGCAGTATCACGGCTACTGACACTTGACCGTGTGGAAGACAGAGTGTTTGTGGTGGTGCCAATCTGACTGGAAGCATTATCCGCTATCCAACTAACAACCTGTTGACACTGGTCTTGGTTCAAGAGCCGTGTACTGCTGCGGTCCCCAAGAGTTTGGGACAGGACGTGCGAGCGAGTAGATGTGGCCCTTTGTTGTGGCGAAATTAGAGCTTGCACACGACCTCGGTCTCTGCCTGCACCACCATCACGTCCACTTCCTTGTTCGTTGACAACACCTTTGCGCATTTTGCAATGCTGTGCTGATGTGTATTCACTAGACTTGTGGGTTATATCCAAGTTTTTGCAAAACGCACACAAGTGCAGCGGAAAGCTGCCACAAACAGGCACACACGTGCGGTTTTTAAATGCAAGCACGGAGGTACTAAGAACCTAACAGGTCTCTATCCAGGGACAACGTGGAGCCTCCCAATTTTTGGCTGCCCTGCCTAAGGGCTATACTACAATAGACCCACTTCCTTACAATGGGCACTTCAGGTTTACAGGCCATCATGCACGTCTCTATCCAGGGACAACGTGGAGCCTCCCAATTTTTGGCTGCCCTGCCAAAGGGCTATACTACAATAGACCCACTTCCTTACAATGGGCACTTCAGGTTTACAGGCCATCATGCACGTCTCTATCCATTGACAACGTGGAGCCTCCCAATTTTTGGCTGCCCTGCCTAAGGGCTATACTACAATAGACCCACTTCCTTACAATGGGCACTTCAGGTTTACAGGCCATCATGCACGTCTCTATCCAGGGACAACGTGGAGCCTCCCAATTTTTGGCTACCCTGCCAAAGGGCTATACTACAATAGACCCACTTCCTTACAAAGGGCACTTCAGGTTTACAGGCCCTCATGCACGTCTCTATCCAGGGACAACGTGGAGCCTCCCAATTTTTGGCTGCCCTGCCAAAGGGCTATACTACAATAGACCCACTTCCTTACAATGGGCACTTCAGGTTTACAGGCCCTCATGCACGTCTCTATCCAGGGACAACGTGGAGCCTCCCAATTTTTGGCTGCCCTGCCAAAGGGCTATACTACAATAGACCCACTTCCTTACAATGGGCACTTTAGGTTTACAGGCCCTCATGCACGTCTCTATCCATGGACAACGTGGAGCCTCCCAATTTTTGGCTGCCCTGCCTAAGGGCTATACTACAATAGACCCACTTCCTTACAATGGGCACTTCAGGTTTACAGGCCATCATGCACGTCTCTATCCAGGGACAACGTGGAGCCTCCCAATTTTTGGTTGCCCTGCCAAAGGGCTATACTACAATAGACCCACTTCCTTACAATAGGCACTTCAGGTTTACAGGCCCTCATGCACGTCTGTATGCAGGGGCATTGGTGAACCTCACAATTTTGGACTGCCCTGGCAAAGGAAAATACTACAAAGACTCACTTCCTCAAAATGGGCACATTAGACTCAGAGGCCTTTATGTACGTCTCTTCTCAGGGACATCGGAGTGCCACACAATGTTTTACGTAAAATCTTTCATGTATTAATCTCAAAAAGTAACATACATTATCTCTATCTCACTATTGGGTATGTGCCCTTAACATTTCCGCCATGAAAATTCATTTTGGTGTCATTTTGGAAGGTTTTCTGGTGAGTCCGTAAAAATGGCGTAAAACGCGGACAAAATTGTTCACAGCTGTGACTTTTCAGTGATAAATGCTTCAAGGGTCTTCCCCATGCTGTTGCCATGTCATTTGAGCACTCTTCTGAGACTTTTGTGCCATTTTTAGGGTTTCTACATGCTGCCGGGGGTCATTTCACAAAAATACTCGGGTCTCCCATAGGATAACATTGGGCTCGGTGCTCGGGCCGAGTACACGAGTATCTTGGGATGCTCGGCCCGAGCCTCGAGCACCCGAGCTTTTTAGTACTCGCTCATCACTAATTATTACCTCTGAGTACCTATATACCAGTGAGCAGAGCTTCCTCTACAGTAGTTCTCCTGATTAGGCATGCCCTTACCTCATGAGCAGGGCATTGCAGCTTTGGTAGCAACCATTACGACATGGACTCTGCTGCTGTGGACCCGGGGAGAGTGAGTGCAGATTCATTGCACCCACACTCCTCACATGAAGGGTCCGCACTCCTAGAAAATGGGGGATACGTTCCCTGAGTGTCTCCCCCCATATTCTAAACGGTCCAGAGTCGTCGTGGGACCCCTTTATTTTTTTTCTTACAATAAATTGGTGAAAGAGGAAATGTTTTGGGGACTGTTTTTTCAAATAAACTTCTTTTGTCAATTTTTTTTTTTTTGTTAATACTGACAGTTTATAATGTTGGGTATCTAATAGATGCCATGCAGTCAGAAAGAAAAAGTCCTGCACCGCCTGCCCTCAGGTTACCTCTTGACTCAGTGGCACATGTGCTGGAGATTATGATGTAGCGCTCAATGAGCTTCAGGCGCAGCGTGCTGGTCAGACAGACAGGATAGCCAGGAAATCCAACGAAGGAGAGGAAAATAGACCGCAAACAGCTGCTATGCTGAAGGATTTTTATTCAAACATGTTTCTTCATCGGTGCAGGTAAAAAGCGGGGGGTGGCTTGGATGCGAGTCCCTCCTGGAGGGACTCGCATCCAAGCCACCCCCCGCTTTTTACCTGCACCGATGAAGAAACATGTTTGAATAAAAATCCTTCAGCATAGCAGCTGTTTGCGGTCTATTTTCCTTTCCTTCGTTGGATCTAATAGACGCCATGACATCACAATCTGCTGGGCTTGATCTCAGGTGACTTTACAGCTAGTATCAACCCGATTTATTACCCCGTTTGCCACTGCACTAGGGCACGGGATGAGCTGGGGTGAAGCGCCAGGATTGGCCTGCGGCCTGCTATTTTTAGGCTGTGAAGGCCCAATAACTATGGACCTTCCCACCCTGAGAATACCAGACCACAGTTGTCCGCTTTACCTTGGCTGGTGATCCAATTTGGGGGGGACCCTACTTTTATTGTGTAATTATTAATATTTATAAAATAATTATAAAAAAGAGCCTGAGGGGACCTCCACATTGGATCCCCAACCACGGTAAAGCTGCCAGCTGTGGTTTTCAGGCTACAGCCGTCTGCTTTACCCTAGCTGGCTATCAAAAATGGGGGGACCCCAAGTCATTTTTTTTTTTAACTATTTTTAAATAGAAAAAATTAATGGGCTTCCCTGTATTTTGATTGCCAACCAAGGTAACGGCAGGCAGATGGGGGTGGCAACCCATAGCTGTCTGCTTTATCTGCGCTGAGAATGAAAAATACCGCGGAGCGCTATGTCATTTTTTTAAAGATTTATTTTTACAGCACTGTGATGTCCAGCAATTAAAATACAGGGAAGCCCATTTTGTTTTTAGTTATTTAAATAAATAATTAAAAAAAATATATATGGGCTCCTGCTGCATTTTCTGTATTGCTAGCTAAGGGTAATCCAAGCAGCTACTGGCTGCTAACCCCCACTGCTTGGTGTTACCTTCACTGGCAATGGAAAATCCAGGGAAGCATTTTTTATTTTTTTTGCTAAAAAACTACAAAAAAAGGACGTGACCTTCGCCATATTTTTGTATGCTAGCCAGGTAAAGCAGGCAGGTGCTGGAAGAGTTGGATACAGCGCCAGAAGATGGCGCTTCTATGAAAATGCCATTTTCTGAGGCGGCTGTAGACTGCAATTCGCAGCAGTGGGGCCCAGAAAGCTCAGGCCAACCTGTGCTGCGGATTCCAATCCCCAGCTGCCTAGTTGTACCTGGCTGGACACAAAAATGGGGCGAAGCCTACGTCATTTGTTTTCTAATTATTTCATGAAATTCATGAAATAATAAAAAAATGGCTTCCCTTTATTTTTGGTTCCCAGCCGGCTACAAATAGGCAACTGGGGGTTGGGGGCAGCCGTACCTGCCTGCTGTACATGGCTAGCATACAAAAATATGGCGAAGCCCACATAATTTTTTCAGGGGGCAAAAAACTTCTGCATACAGTCCTGGATGGAGTATGCTGAGCCTTTTCATTCTGCAGCTGCTGTCTGTCTGTATGGAGAAGAGCAGACAGCAGCTGCAGAACTACAAGGCTCAGCATACTCCATCCAGGACTGTATGCAGAAGTTTTTTGCCCACCAAAAAAATGACGTGGGCTTCGCAATATTTTTGTATGCTAGCCAGGTACAGCAGGCAGCCACGGGCTGCCTCCAACCCCCAGTTGCCTATTTGTACCCGGCTGGGAACCAAAAATATAGGGAAGCCCGTTTTTTTTAATTATTTCACTTATTTCATGAAATAATTAAAAAACAAATGACGTGGGCTTTGCCCCATTTTTGTGTCCAGCCAGGTACAACTAGGCAGCTGGGGATTGGAATCCGCAGCACAGGTTAGCCCGAGGTTTCTGGGCGCCTCTGCTGCGAATTTCAGTCCGCAGCCATCCCAGAAAATGGCGCTCTCATAGAAGTGCCATCATCTGGCGCTGTATCCAACTCTTCCAACAGCCCTGGAGCCGGGTGGCTTGTTGGGTAATCATGAGTTAATACTGGCTTTGTTTTACTAGCCAGTATTAAGCCAGAGATTCTTAATGTCAGGCACGTTTGACCCGGCCATTAGGAATCTCCAATAAAGGGTTAAAAAAAAGACACCACACAGAGAAAAAATACTTTAATAGAAATAAATACACAGACACATTAGAGACTCCATCTTTATTACCCCCTGTCAGCCCTCCACGATCCTGTTCTTTTGTCTTTCTCGTTCAACAAATGCAGCTCTGCTACATCACTGCTGCATGGGGGAAGACGCTGCTTCCCGTGGAGCATTCACTCCGTGAAAGCTGCACGAGAAGCAGCGTGCAGCCTTCACTCCGTGAGTGATCAGTGCTGCTAGCGGTAACAGCGGTAACGCTGACAGACGCGTTACCATAGCAACGGTGCTCCCGGAGCAGCGGTTAGCGGTGACATCACCGCTAACTGCGTTGCTATGGCAACGGTGATCTCCGTTAATGACCGGCTGTGTCAGCCGGTCCCTAACGGAACGGGAAGTCGACCGTGTGCTAGAGCATGGCGATACACAAATGTGCACCGTGTACCGGAGAGATGCACTCGCAGGTCCTACATGACGCGTCATAGTCATGTGACCAGTCTGTAGCCAATGAGATAATAGCAACGTGACTGGTCACATGGCTTTTTTGACGTCACGATAGGTCCTGCATCTCTGCTGGCAGTGCCGGTCACCGGGAGGATTCAGCGATCATCGGATGGAATAGCGGCAGGAGACAGAGTGCAGAAGGGATCGCGGGGACCGGTAAGTGTTATGGCAATGTTTATTAACTGTTTGTGTACATTTATAATGCATTTTTATGTGTTTGTGATTGCCTCCCATTATAGCCTATTGGTTCGAGTTCGGTTCGTTGAACGTTTGACGAACCGAACTCGAACGGGAGCTCCGTTCGGCGAACCGACCTCGAGCCGTACGCGACCGGTTCGCTCATCTCTAGTCTTCAATGAAAAAAAAAAAAGTTGTCATAAAGCCAAATTGGATATAATTCCATACCAAACATAAAGAAGGGGGTGAACAAAAGTATTGGCACTGTTTGAAAAATCATGTGATGCTTCTCTAAATTTGTGTAATTAACAGCCCCTCTAACTTACCTGTGGCACCTAACAGGTGTTGGCAATAACTAAATCACACTTGCAGCCAGTTGACATGGATTAAAGTTGACTCAACCTCTGTTCTGTGTCTTTGTGTGTACCACATTGAGTATGGAGAAAAGAAAGAAGACCAAAGAACTGTCTCAGGACTTGAGAATCCAAATTGTGAAGAAGGATGAGCAATCTCAAGGCTACAAGTCCATCTCCAAAGACCTGAAAGTTCCTGTGTCTATGGTGCGTAGTGTCATCAAGAAGTTTAAAGCCCATGGCACTGTGGCTAACCTCCCTAGATGTGGAAGGAAAAGAAAAATTGACGAGAGATTTCAACGCAAGATTGTGCGGATGGTGGATAAAGAACCTCGACTAACGTCCAAACAAGTTCAAGCTGCCCTGCAGTCCGAGGGTACAACAGTGTCAACCCGTACTATCCGTCAGCGTCTGAACGAAAAGGGACTGTATGGTAGGATACCCAGGAAGACCCCACTTCTTACCCCAAGACAGAAAAAAAGCCAGGCTGAAGTTTGCCAAAACTTACTTGAGAAAGCCTTAAAACATTTTGGAAGAATGTTCTCTGGTCAGATGAGACAAAAGTAGAGCTTTTTGGGAAAAGCCATCAACATAGAGTTTACAGGAAAAAAAAAGAGGCATTCAAAGAAAAGAACACGGTACTTACAGTCAAACATGGTGGAGGTTCCCTGATGTTTTCGGGTTCTTTGCTGCCTCTGGCACTGGACTGCTTGACCGTGTGCATGGCATTATGAAGTCTGAAGACTATCAACAAATTTTGCAGCATAATGTAGGGCCCAGTATGAGAAAGCTGGGTCTTCCTCAGAGGTTATGAGTCTTCCAGCAGGACAATGACCCAAAACACACTTCAAAAAGCACTAGAAAATGCTTTGATAGAAAGCACTGGAGACTACTAAAGTGGCCAGCAATGAGTCCAGACCTGAATTCCATGGAACACCTGTGGAGAGATCTCAAAATGGAAGTTTGGAGAAGGCACCCTTCAAATCTCAGGGACCTGGAACAGTTTGCCAAAGAAGAATGGTCTAAAATTCAAGCAGAGCATTGTAAGAAACTCATTGATGGTTACCGGAAGCGGTTGTTCGCAGTTATTTTGGCTAAAGGTTGTGCAACTAAGTATCAGGCTAAGGGTGCCAATACTTTTGTGTGGCCCATTTTTGGAGTTTTGTGTGAAATCATCAATGATTTGATTTTTGTTTCATTCTCTTTTGTGTTTTTCATTGCAAGCAAAATAAATGAAGATAATAATACCAAAGAATTTGTGATTGCAATCATTTTCAAGAAGAAACTGAGTATTATCTGACAGAATTGCAGGGGTGCCAATACTTTTGGCCAGCACTGTATACTGGCAGCTAGACTGGTTTGTCAGGTCTCCGCAAGAAGAAAAGTTTTCCCCTTAGACCCCACTAGAGTTTCTTGTAAAGCCAGATCATATCTCATACTTTGCACTGCTGAGGGACAATCACCCCAAAACACTGTGTCTGAAAATTGAGGTTCTGATCTGGCATAAATCCTAAGTCCTATGAAAAGGCTCGTTAAAGTGCCACTTTTGACTTTTAAGATTGCTACTTCCATTAGGTGGCACTAAAGTTCATCTCCTTCCTCCCTGAAGAGACAATTTGAATATTTCCCAGAGGAGAATTGTAGCTATAACACTCCTCACTGGCAGCCAGTCTGGTTTGTCAGGTCTCCACAAGGAGAAAGGTTTTCGCTCTAGACCCCACTAGAGCTTCTCCTAAAGCCATATCACATCTCATACTTTGCACTGAAGAGGGTCAATCAACCCAAAACATCGTGTCTGCAAATTGAGGTTCTGATCTGGCATAAATCCTAGGTCTTATGAAAAGGCTTGTTAAAGGGACACTTTTGAGTTTTAGGATTGCTACTTCCAATAGGTGGCACTAGACTTTGAAAAAAAGATATTTTTAGCTTATGTATTGGCCAATTGATTTAAGCCCAATAACTTTGAAAAGATGATCTCATTATATCAGGAACCTAACTTTAAATGCCTCTATGTGTGATTAAAAAGCTGCTGTCTGGGCAGATAGGTCCATGGCTAAATAAGATGGTGGATACACTCTGGCTATGGGGCAGAGTGCTAGGTCAAAATAAATGCACTACAACTGTATCAGAAAACTAACCAGAAGCTTTTACAAATGTGAACAGGTGCCAACCAAAAAAACAACATAAACTGCAAAAGCATATCCAACGGCATTAAATAATATAAGGATACATTGGCACTGTATTAGTGCTATAAGAATATTGGAAACTAAGAGAAAAATACATAGCTAATGTAAAAACTGAGTAAAATGACATAGACATTGCACTACTGCCTTGGAAATATTGACAAAAAGAGATTCTTAGCTTGGCTAATGGCCAATCCATATGAGCCCGATACCTTGACAAGGTGATGTCATTTTTTTTCTTCTTTCTCTTTTTTCTAATATTTTTATAGCAGTAATGCAATGTGAATGTATCCTTATTAGTGTTGAGCAAGTATGCTTGTCACTACTCGGTACTCGCACGAGTATCACTGTACTCGGGCTACTCGGCGGGGACCGAGTAATCTCGCGATACTCGTGCTGTACTCATGGTCTTCATCCCTGCATGTTGGCGCTCTTTTGAGAGCCAGCCCTCATGCAGGGATTGGCTGGCAGACCACTGCAATGCCACAGCCCTGTTAGTTGTGGAATTGCAGTGATTGGCCGGCCTACACAGCGTGACCGAGCCTTTATACCGGCGGGCGCGCTGTGCTCTGCACACAGCCATCCAGACAGTCAGTGCAGGGAGAGGGTTGCTGCTTCAGGGAAAGGTTTGCGGCCCTTTATAGTTATTTCCGTAGCAGGGCTGCAAACAGTGTGACCAGAAGTACTTCTCAGGACTATTGTAGTTGTATACAGGCAGGCAGGGTATAGCCAGGTCGGAGTACAGGAGCAGAGTCCTTCTCAGGACTATTGTAGCTGTATACAGGCAGGCAGGGTATATAGCCATTCCTAGTGGTGACCGTATACCAGCCTTCATCATATCTGGGGCTGGTGTACACAGTCTAAAACAGTCCTGATAGTGTCAGACTTCTCAGTAATTGTCGCTCCTAAAAAGCTGTTAGGTTCTTAGTGCGTCCGTGCGTGCATTTAAAAACCGCACGTGTGTGCCTGTCGGTGGCAGCGTACAGGTGCACTTCTGTGCGTTTTGCACAAACTAGTATATAACGCACAAGTCTAGTGAATAATACACGTCAGTCAGCAGTGTCTGATAGTGTCAAACTTCTCAGTAATTGTCGCTCCTAAAAACCTGTTAGGTTCTTAGTGCGTCCGTGCTTGCATTTAAAAACCGCACGTGTGTGCCTGTTGGTGGCAGCGTACAGGAACACGTTTTGCACAAACTAGTATATAACGCACAAGTCTAGTGAATAATACACGTCAGTCAGCAGTGTCTGATAGTGTCAAACTTCTCAGTAATTGTCGCTCCTAAAAACCTGTTAGGTTCTTAGTGCGTCCGTGCTTGCATTTAAAAACCGCACATGTGTGCCTGTCGGTGGCAGCGTACAGGTGCACTTGTGTGCGTTTTGCACAAACTTGGATATAACGCACAAGTCTAGTGAATACACGTCAGCACAGCATTGCAAAATGCGCAAGGGCGTTGGCAACGAACAAGGAAGTGGACGTGATGGTGGTGCAGGCAGAGGCAGAGGTCGTGGGCAAGCTCTAATTTCGCCACAACAAAGGGCCACATCTACTCGCTCGCACGTCCTGTCCCAAATTCTTGGGGACCGCAGCAGTACACCGCTCTTGAACCAAGACAAGTGTCAACAGGTTGTTAGTTGGATAGGGGATAATACTTCCAGTCAGATTGGCACCACCACAAACACTCTGTCTTCCACACGGTCAAGTGTCAGTAGCCGTGATACTGCACCGCACATTTCAGAACCTGATCCTCCTTCCTATCACCAGGCCGAGTACACGTCCACGGACATTACTGATCCCACACTTGGACACTCGGAAGAGCTGTTCACGTTTCCATTCGCACATTCTGGCCTCTCGCCAGCTCCTGTTGAAGTGGGTCATGAGGAGATCGTATGTACAGATGCCCAAATATTTGAGCAGCCACGTTCTCACGAAGTTGGCAATGTGTCTCAACAAGGGGTGGACGATGATGAGACACAATTGTCAGGAAGTCAGGAGGAGGAGCAGGGTGCGGAAGAGGAAGACGACGTGGTGGATGATCCAGTAACTGACCCAACCTGGCAGGAGGATATGCAGAGCGAGGACAGCAGTGCACAGGGGGAGGGAGGCGTAGCATCCCAACAGGCAGTAAGAAGCAGGGTGGTGGCCCCAGGCAGAAGTCAGGCAACCGTTCCCCGGAACAACAACACGACACAAGGTGCCTGTGCAAATGTTAGGTCTTCCCGAGTCTGGCAGTTTTTTAAGTTGGCTCCAGATGATTCTAAAAAGGCCATTTGCAACACCTGCCGTGCCAGCATCAGCAGGGGTACCAAAACTAGCAGCCTGACCACCACCAGCATGATCAGGCACATGTCAGCCAAGCACCCGACTTTGTGGGAGGTACAACAGAGTCGAGGAGCAGTGCTTGCTGATGTCACTGCTACGTCTTTGCTTGTTGTGCATGCGAGCCAATCCCCTGTCCATGCTGCCTGCGAACAAGCCTCCTCTGGCCCTTCACCTGCAGTTGCCTATGCAGAAATAACACCATCATCAAGCACGTCCTTGTCCCAGCGCAGCATTCAGTTATACATTCAGCAAACCTTTGAACACAGGCGCAAATACACTGCCAATGCCCCACATGCCACAGTTCTAAATGCTAACATTTCGCGACTGCTTGCGCTGGAATTGTTGCCTTTTAGGCTGGTGGAGACAGAAGCATTCCGCGACCTGATGGCGGCAGCTGTCCCACGTTACTCGGTCCCCAGCCGCCACTATTTCTCCCGGTGTGCCGTCCCCGCATTGCATAACCACGTGTCACAAAACATCACACGTGCCCTGAACAACGCTGTTTCAGCCAAAGTCCACCTAACCACAGACACAAGGACAAGTGCTTGTGGGCAAGGCCGCTACATCTCGTTGACGGCACACGGGGTTAATATTGTGGAAGCTGGGACCCAGTCTGAGCGAGGGACGGAACACGTCCTTCCCACACCAAGGTTTGCAGGCCCTACCTCAGTCAGGGTTTCACCCACACTCTACAGCTCCGGAATGTCATGCTCCTCAGCCTCATCCTCCTCCTGCGCATCCTAATCCACTTTACCCTCCACACCAGTCCCAAGCTGGAGGCACTGCAGCACTGCCTCGGCGAAGCGGCAACAGGCTGTGCTGAAGCTAATCTGCATAGGTGACAAACCCCACAATGCAGAAGAGGTGTGGACAGCTCTGAAACAGCAGGCAGATCACTGGCTCACACCTCTGAACCTAAAGCCAGGAAAGGTCGTGTGTGACAATGGCCGGAACCTGGTGGCGGCTTTGAGGCGAGGCCAGCTGACACATGTTCCATGCGTGGCCCATGTGCTCAACCTCGTGGTTCAGCGGTTTCTAAAGTCATACCCAGAGCTGTCTGATCTGCTGGTAAAAGTTCGCCGCCTGTCTGCACATTTTCGAAAGTCACCTACTGCTTCAGGCGGCCTTGCCGGCTTTCAGCGCCATTTGCATCTTCCGGCTCACAGACTGGTGTGTGATGTCCCCACGTGTTGGAATTCAACTCTGCACATGTTGGTCAGAATATGTGAGCAGAAGAGGGCAGTTGTTGAGTACCTGCATCACCTAAGCCGTCGGGAAATGGGTCAAACTCCACACATAACACCTGAGGAGTGGAGATGGATGTCCGACCTATGTACCATCCGCCAAAACTTTGAGGACTCCACCAAGATGGTGAGTGGGGATGACGCCATTATTAGCGTCACCATACCGCTTCTATGCCTTCTAAAACGGTCTCTACTCAAAAACAAACTTTTTGCTGTGTATTTAATCTGGGACCCAGCTAACCACCTTACCATCCATATTGAAGTTTTGACATGACACTAGTCAGGTACAGAATATGTTTTTAACTTTAGTAGGTTAGGGACTGTCTCAGATGGGTACACCGTGACGAGGTGAGACAGCTTCTTACCTTTTTGCAAAAATGTACATACTAAGTACCCTGTTTATTAAGCACTTGCAATTTATTTATTTATAGTCAGGGTATTTTTTCTACAATTTTCTCCTTGGTTTTTTCTAGTCTTGAGTCTGCAATTCACATGCTTGTAATGTTGCATGTTTATTGAACATTTGTCACAGCTCAGTTTTTTGTTTTTTTTGTCTGTTATCTTGCTTTAATGCAAGTTGGGGGTGCAGCCCTCCTGATACTGAGGCTGAACAATTACCTGCTTCTCACTTTTTGCTGTGTATTTAATCTGGGACCCAGCTAACCACTTTACCATCCATATTGAAGTTTTGACATGACACTAGTCAGGTACAGAATATGTTTTTAACTTTAGTAGGTTAGGGACTGTCTCAGATGGGTACACCGTGACGAGGTGAGACAGCTTCTTACCTTTTTGCAAAAATGTATATACTAAGTACCCTGTTTATTAAGCACTTGCAATTTATTTATTTATAGTCAGGGTAGTTTTTCTACAATTTTCTCCTTGGTTTTTTTCTAGTCTTGAGGCTGCAATTCACATGCTTGTAATGTTGCATGTTTATTGAACATTTGTCACAGCTCAGTTTTTTGTTTTTTTTTTTTGTCTGTTATCTTGCTTTAATGCAAGTTGGGGGTGCAGCCCTCCTGATACTGAGGCTGAACAATTACCTGCTTCTCACTTTTTGCTGTGTATTTAATCTGGGACCCAGCTAACCACTTTACCATCCATATTGAAGTTTTGACATGACACTAGTCAGGTACAGAATATGTTTTTAACTTTAGTAGGTTAGGGACTGTCTCAGATGGGTACACCGTGACGAGGTGAGACAGCTTCTTACCTTTTTGCAAAAATGTATATACTAAGTACCCTGTTTATTAAGCACTTGCAATTTATTTATTTATAGTCAGGGTATTTTTTCTACAATTTTCTCCTTGGTTTTTTTCTAGTCTTGAGGCTGCAATTCACATGCTTGTAATGTTGCATGTTTATTGAACATTTGTCACAGCTCAGTTTTTTGTTTTTTTTTTGTCTGTTATCTTGCTTTAATGCAAGTTGGGGGTGCAGCCCTCCTGATACTGAGGCTGAACAATTACCTGCTTCTCACTTTTTGCTGTGTATTTAATCTGGGACCCAGCTAACCACTTTACCATCCATATTGAAGTTTTGACATGACACTAGTCAGGTACAGAATATGTTTTTAACTTTAGTAGGTTAGGGACTGTCTCAGATGGGTACACCGTGACGAGGTGAGACAGCTTCTGACCTTTTTGCAAAAATGTATATACTAAGTACCCTGTTTATTAAGCACTTGCAATTTATTTATTTATAGTCAGGGTATTTTTTCTACAATTTTCTCCTTGGTTTTTTTCTAGTCTTGAGGCTGCAATTCACATGCTTGTAATGTTGCATGTTTATTGAACATTTGTCACAGCTCAGTTTTTTGTTTGTTTTTTTTGTCTGTTATCTTGCTTTAATGCAAGTTGGGGGTGCAGCCCTCCTGATACTGAGGCTGAACAATTACCTGCTTCTCACTTTTTGTTGTGTATTTAATCTGGGACCCAGCTAACCACTTTACCATCCATATTGAAGTTTTGACATGACACTAGTCAGGTACAGAATATGTTTTTAACTTTAGTAGGTTAGGGACTGTCTCAGATGGGTACACCGTGACGAGGTGAGACAGCTTCTTACCTTTTTGCAAAAAAGTATATACTAAGTACCCTGTTTATTAAGCACTTGCAATTTATTTATTTATAGTCAGGGTATTTTTTCTACAATTTTCTCCTTGTTTTTTTTCTAGTCTTGAGGCTGCAATTCACATGCTTGTAATGTTGCATGTTTATTGAACATTTGTCACAGCTCAGTTTTTTGTTTTTTTTTTGTCTGTTATCTTGCTTTAATGCAAGTTGGGGGTGCAGCCCTCCTGATACTGAGGCTGAACAATTACCTGCTTCTCCCTTTTTGCTGTGTATTTAATCTGGGACCCAGCTAACCACTTTACCATCCATATTGAAGTTTTGACATGACACTAGTCAGGTACAGAATATGTTTTTAACTTCAGTAGGTTAGGGACTGTCTCAGATGGGTACACCGTGACGAGGTGAGACAGCTTCTTACCTTTTTGCAAAAATGTATATACTAAGTACCCTGTTTATTAAGCACTTGCAATTTATTTATTTATAGTCAGGGTATTTTTTCTACAATTTTCTCCTTGGTTTTTTTCTAGTCTTGAGGCTGCAATTCACATGCTTGTAATGTTGCATGTTTATTGAACATTTGTCACAGCTCAGTTTTTTGTTTGTTTTTTTTGTCTGTTATCTTGCTTTAATGCAAGTTGGGGGTGCAGCCCTCCTGATACTGAGGCTGAACAATTACCTGCTTCTCACTTTTTGCTGTGTATTTTAATCTGGGACCCAGCTAACCACTTTACCATCCATATTGAAGTTTTGACATGACACTAGTCAGGTACAGAATATGTTTTTAACTTTAGTAGGTTAGGGACTGTCTCAGATGGGTGCACCGTGACGAGGTGAGACAGCTTCTTACCTTTTTGCAAAAATGTATATACTAAGTACCCTGTTTATTAAGCACTTGCAATTTATTTATTTATAGTCAGGGTATTTTTTCTACAATTTTCTCCTTGGTTTTTTTCTAGTCTTGAGGCTGCAATTCACATGCTTGTAATGTTGCATGTTTATTGAACATTTGTCACAGCTCAGTTTTTTTTTTTTTTTTTGTCTGTTATCTTGCTTTAATGCAAGTTGGGGGTGCAGCCCTCCTGATACTGAGGCTGAACAATTACCTGCTTCTCACTTTTTGCTGTGTATTTAATCTGGGACCCAGCTAACCACTTTACCATCCATATTGAAGTTTTGACATGACACTAGTCAGGTACAGAATATGTTTTTAACTTTAGTAGGTTAGGGACTGTCTCAGATGGGTACACCGTGACGAGGTGAGACAGCTTCTTACCTTTTTGCAAAAATGTATATACTAAGTACCCTGTTTATTAAGCACTTGCAATTTATTTATTTATAGTCAGGGTATTTTTTCTACAATTTTCTCCTTGGTTTTTTTCTAGTCTTGAGGCTGCAATTCACATGCTTGTAATGTTGCATGTTTATTGAACATTTGTCACAGCTCAGTTTTTTTTTTTTTTTTTTGTCTGTTATCTTGATTTAATGCAAGTTGGGGGTGCAGCCCTCCTGATACTGAGGCTGAACAATTACCTGCTTCTCACTTTTTGCTGTGTATTTAATCTGGGACCCAGCTAACCACTTTACCATCCATATTGAAGTTTTGACATGACACTAGTCAGGTACAGAATATGTTTTTAACTTTAGTAGGTTAGGGACTGTCTCAGATGGGTACACCGTGACGAGGTGAGACAGCTTCTTACCTTTTTGCAAAAATGTATATACTAAGTACCCTGTTTATTAAGCACTTGCAATTTATTTATTTATAGTCAGGGTATTTTTTCTACAATTTTCTCCTTGGTTTTTTTCTAGTCTTGAGGCTGCAATTCACATGCTTGTAATGTTGCATGTTTATTGAACATTTGTCACAGCTCAGTTTTTTGTTTTTTTTTTTGTCTGTTATCTTGCTTTAATGCAAGTTGGGGGTGCAGCCCTCCTGATACTGAGGCTGAACAATTACCTGCTTCTCCCTTTTTGCTGTGTATTTAATCTGGGACCCAGCTAACCACTTTACCATCCATATTGAAGTTTTGACATGACACTAGTCAGGTACAGAATATGTTTTTAACTTTAGTAGGTTAGGGACTGTCTCAGATGGGTACACCGTGACGAGGTGAGACAGCTTCTTACCTTTTTGCAAAAATGTATATACTAAGTACCCTGTTTATTAAGCACTTGCAATTTATTTATTTATAGTCAGGGTATTTTTTCTACAATTTTCTCCTTGGTTTTTTTCTAGTCTTGAGGCTGCAATTCACATGCTTGTAATGTTGCATGTTTATTGAACATTTGTCACAGCTCAGTTTTTTTGTTTTTTTTTGTCTGTTATCTTGCTTTAATGCAAGTTGGGGGTGCAGCCCTCCTGATACTGAGGCTGAACAATTACCTGCTTCTCCCTTTTTGCTGTGTATTTAATCTGGGACCCAGCTAACCACTTTACCATCCATATTGAAGTTTTGACATGACACTAGTAAGGTACAGAATATGTTTTTAACTTTAGTAGGTTAGGGACTGTCTCAGATGGGTACACCGTGACGAGGTGAGACAGCTTCTTACCTTTTTGCAAAAATGTATATACTAAGTACCCTGTTTATTAAGCACTTGCAATTTATTTATTTATAGTCAGGGTATTTTTTCTACAATTTTCTCCTTGGTTTTTTTCTAGTCTTGAGGCTGCAATTCACATGCTTGTAATGTTGCATGTTTATTGAACATTTGTCACAGCTCAGTTTTTTGTTTTTTTTTTGTCTGTTATCTTGCTTTAATGCAAGTTGGGGGTGCAGCCCTCCTGATACTGAGGCTGAACAATTACCTGCTTCTCCCTTTTTGCTGTGTATTTAATCTGGGACCCAGCTAACCACTTTACCATCCATATTGAAGTTTTGACATGACACTAGTCAGGTACAGAATATGTTTTTAACTTTAGTAGGTTAGGGACTGTCTCAGATGGGTACACCGTGACGAGGTGAGACAGCTTCTTACCTTTTTGCAAAAATGTATATACTAAGTACCCTGTTTATTAAGCACTTGCAATTTATTTATTTATAGTCAGGGTATTTTTTCTACAATTTTCTCCTTGGTTTTTTTCTAGTCTTGAGGCTGCAATTCACATGCTTGTAATGTTGCATGTTTATTGAACATTTGTCACAGCTCAGTTTTTTTGTTTTTTTTTGTCTGTTATCTTGCTTTAATGCAAGTTGGGGGTGCAGCCCTCCTGATACTGAGGCTGAACAATTACCTGCTTCTCCCTTTTTGCTGTGTATTTAATCTGGGACCCAGCTAACCACTTTACCATCCATATTGAAGTTTTGACATGACACTAGTAAGGTACCGAATATGTTTTTAACTTTAGTAGGTTAGGGACTGTCTCAGATGGGTACACCGTGACGAGGTGAGACAGCTTCTTACCTTTTTGCAAAAATGTATATACTAAGTACCCTGTTTATTAAGCACTTGCAATTTATTTATTTATAGTCAGGGTATTTTTTCTACAATTTTCTCCTTGGTTTTTTTCTAGTCTTGAGGCTGCAATTCACATGCTTGTAATGTTGCATGTTTATTGAACATTTGTCACAGCTCAGTTTTTTTGTTTTTTTTTGTCTGTTATCTTGCTTTAATGCAAGTTGGGGGTGCAGCCCTCCTGATACTGAGGCTGAACAATTACCTGCTTCTCCCTTTTTGCTGTGTATTTAATCTGGGACCCAGCTAACCACTTTACCATCCATATTGAAGTTTTGACATGACACTAGTCAGGTACAGAATATGTTTTTAACTTTAGTAGGTTAGGGACTGTCTCAGATGGGTACACCGTGACGAGGTAAGACAGCTTCTTACCTTTTTGTAAAAATGTATATACTAATTACCCTGTTTATTAAGCACTTGCAATTTATTTATTTATAGTCAGGGTATTTTTTCTACAATTTTCTCCTTGGTTTTTTTCTAGTCTTGAGGCTGCAATTCACATGCTTGTAATGTTGCATGTTTATTGAACATTTGTCACAGCTCTGTTTTTTTTTTTTTTTTGTTTTTTTTTTTTGTCAAAAACAAACATGATGCATTGCAGGCGGAGCGCGATGAGTTGGAGCAAGAAACAGTAGTGGGTGTGGGTGATAACACACAGCCGAGCCTCGTCTCATCACAACGTGCAGTGGAGGACTATGACGAGGAGGAGGATGAAGACATGGAGAAACTCTCCGGCCAAATTGAGGATATGACATGCACACCAGTCATATCCTCGGTTCAGCGTGGCTGGCCAGAGGACAGGGTAGATGAGGAGGAGGAGGAGGACAGCATGTTCAGTCATCGTGTTGGTCAGGATACTGAAGTATTGGCTGTTAAGAGTCTGGCGCACATGGCTGACTTTATGGTAAGCTGCCTGTCTCGTGACCCTCGCGTTAAGAACATCTTGGCCGACAATCATTACTGGTTGGAAACACTGTTGGACCCACGCTACAAGGAGAACTTTATGTCTCTTATTCCCGAGGCGGAGAGGTCAGCCAAAATGCAGCAGTTCCGGAAGGCCATAGTCACGGAAGTAGGCAAAGCATTCCCCTCACAAAACGCTAGCGGCATAGGTCAGGAATCAGAGGACAACCAAGGCGTACAGCCGAGAGGGGCACAAGTCCAATCCGCCAGAGGTAAGGGAACAGTCTTTAAGATGTGGGACAGTTTTCTCAGCCCCTCACGTACCACAGCCCCTGAGGTACGGGGTAGTGCCACAAGAAAACCTAAGTTTGCCCAGATGCTCAAGGAGTACCTTGCAGATCGAACAACTGTACTCCGCCATTCCTCTGTGCCTTACAATTATTGGGTATCCAAGCTGGACACGTGGCATGAATTGGCTCTCTACGCCTTGGAAGTCCTGGCCTGCCCTGCCACTAGCGTTTTGTCAGAGCGTGTTTTTAGTGCCGCAGGTGGAATTATTACAGATAAACGCACCCGCCTGTCAACTGAAAATGCTGACAGGCTGACTCTGATCAAGATGAACAAGGGTTGGATTGGGCCAGACTTCACCACACCACCAGCAAATGAGAGCGGAATTTAAAGTTTGTAACGGGAATTTGCCATGTACCTCCACTCACCCATGGGTACACACTTCTGGACTTTGGATAATCGCTGGACTGCTCCTCCTTCTCCTCATGCGCCACCATGATGACCGTAACAATAGTTAGGCCGTTGTTTCAGGTATACCCCCAGTGGTAAATTTTTTCACCCATTCTTTCAGAATGGACATTACAACGACAGGAGACCCGCTCCTTTGCAATGGGAACAATGTTTTGAGGCCCTCATGCACATCTCTATCCAGGGACAATGTGGAGCCTCCCAATTTTTGGCTGTCCTGCCAAAGGGCTATACTACAATAGACCCACTTCCTTACAATGGGCACTTCAGGTTTACAGGCCCTCATGCACGTCTCTATCCAGGTACAATGTGGAGCCTCCCAATTTTTTGGCTCCCCTGCCTAAGGGCTATACTACAATAGACCCACTTCCTTACAATGGGCACTTCTGGTTTACAGGCCCTCATGCACGTCTCTATCCAGAGACAATGTGGAGCCTCCCAATTTTTGGCTGTCCTGCCAAAGGGCTATACTACAATAGACCCACTTCCTTACAATGGGCACTTCAGGTTTACAGGCCCTCATGCATGTCTCTATCCAGGGACAATGTGGAGCCTCCCAATTTTTGGCTGTCCTGCCAAAGGGCTATACTACAATATACCCACTTCCTTACAATGGGCACTTCAGGTTTACAGGCCCTCATGCACGTCTCTATCCAGGGACAATGTGGAGCCTCCCAATTTTTGGCTGTCCTGCCAAAGGGCTATACTACGATAGACCCACTTCCTTACAATGGGCACTTCAGGTATAAAGGCCCTCATGCACGTCTGTATGCAGAGGCATTGGTGAACCTCACAATTTTGGACTGCCCTGGCAGAGGAAAATACTACAAAGACTCACTTCCTCAAAATGGGCACATTAGACTCAAGAGGCCTTCATGTACGTCTCTTCTCAGGGACATCGGAGTGCCACACAATGTTTTCAGGTAAAATCTTTCATGTAATCTCCAAAAGTAACATACACCAGCTCTATCTCACTATTGGGTATGTGCCCTTAACATGTCCGCCATGAAAATTCATTTTGGTGTCATTTTTGAAGGTTTTCTGGTGAGTCCGTAAAAATGGCGTAAAACGCGGACAAAATTGTTCACAGCTGTGACTTTTGAGTGATAAATGCTTCAAGGGGTCTTCCCCATGCTGTTGCCATGTCATTTGAGCACTCTTCTGAGACTTTTGTGACATTTTTAGGGTTTCTACATGCTGCCAGGGGTCATTTCATAAAAATACTCGGATCTCCCATAGGATAACATTGGGCTCGGTGCTCGGGCCGAGTACACGAGTATCTTGGGTTGTTCGGCCCGAGCCTCGAGCACCCGAGATTTTTAGTACTCGCTCATCACTAATCCTTATATTATTGAGTGCCACTGGATATGCTTTTGTAGTTTATGCTGTTACTTCAGTTGGCGCCTGTTCACATTTGTGGAAGCTGCTGGTCTGTTTTCTGATATATTTCTGATAACCAGCGCAGGCAAAGCAGACAACTGCGGACTGCAACCCTCATCTGTCTGCTTTACCTTGGCTGTAGAGATGAGCAACCCCCCTAGAGTTCGACTTCGGTTCGGTTCGTCGAACGGTGCCCTGTTCGACGAGCCGTTCGACGAGCTGTTCGACGAACCTCTCGAACCCAAGAGAAAACAATGGGAGGCAATCACAAACACATAAAAACACATTATAAATGTACACATACAGTTAATAAACATTGCCATAACACTTACCGGTGCCCGCGATGCGTTCTGCACTCTGTCTCCTGCCAATTTTCCTTCCAATAATCGCTGCGTCCTCCCGGTAACCAGCACTGATGATAGGACCTATTGTGACGTCAAAATAGCCATGTGACCAGTCACGTGTCTATTATCTCATTGGCTACACACTGGTCACATGGCTAGACGTCATGTCCAGTCTTAGGTCCTGTCAGTGCATGTCTCTAGTACGCGGTGATCCTTTGTGCATCTCCATGTACCGGCGACATGCTCTGGCACACGGACGACTCCCCGTCCCTGCATGGGGCGCTCTTTACCGAGTCAGCCCACATGCAAGGACTGGCTGTCACAGCCGGTGAATAGTGGCACCGGCGGGAATCACGTGATCAGAGCACCATTGCCATGGTAACCCGGCTGTGAGCGGTGAAGTTACCGCTAACAGCCGGCAGCCTGTGGTCACTCTCACTGAGTGATTTCTGCACGGGGCAGCATCGTATTTCTCCCATGCAGTGAAGACTGATGTAGCAGAGCTGCATGGGTTGAAGGAGAAAGAAGACAGAAGACCATAGATTGTGGAGGGGTGACAGGGAGTAATAAACATGGAGTCTCTAATGTGTCTGTGTATTTATTTCTATTAAAGTATTTTTTCTCTGTGTGGTGTCTTTTTTTAACCCTTTATTGGAGATTCTTAATGGCTGGGTCAAAGTTGTCTGACATTAAGAATCTCTGGCTTAATACTAGCAAGTAAAACAAAGCTAGTATTAACTCATGATTACCCAGCAAGTCATTGTCACCAGGGCAGCTGGAAGAGTTGGATACAGCACCAAATGATGGCGCTTCTATGAAAGCGCCATTTTCTGGGGCGGCTGCAGAGACACCCAGAAACCTCGGGCTAACCTGTGCTGCGGATTCCAATTCCCAGCTGCCTAGTTGTACCCGGCTGGACACAAAAATGGGGCGAAGCCTACGTCGTTTTTTTAATTATTTCATGAAATTCATGAAATAATTAAAAAAAGGGCTTCCCTATATTTTTAGTTCCCAGCCGGGTACAAATAGACAGCTGGGGGTTGGGGGCAGCCATACCTGTCTGCTGTATCTGGCAAGCATATAAAAGGCGAAGCTCACGTAATTTTTTTTTTTTTAGTTTTTTGGGAAAAAAAAATAAAAAATGCTTTCCTGGATTTTCCATTGACAGTGAAGGTAACACCAAGCAGTGGGGGTTAGCAGCCAGTAGCTGCTTGGATTACCCTTATCTAGCAATACAACAAATGCAGCGGGAGCCCATATATTTTTTTTTATTATTTATTTAAATAACTAAAAAAAAAAATGGGCTTCCCTGTATTTTGATTGCCTGACATGACAGTGCTGTAAAAATAAATCATTAAAAAAAATGACGCAGCGCCCCGCGTTTTTTTTTTATTCTCAGCGCAGTTAAAGCAGACATCTATGGGTTGCCACCCCCATCTGCCTGGCATTACCTTGGCTGGCAATCAAAATACAGAGAAGCACATTAATTTTTTTTAATTTAAAAAAATAGTTAAAAAAAAATGACGTGGGGTCCCCCCATTTTTGATAGCTAGCTAGGGTAAAGCAGACGGCTGTAGCCTGAAAACCACAGCTGGAAGCTTTACCGTGGTTGGGGATCCAATGTGGAAGTCACCCCAGGCTCTTTTTTATAATTATTTTATAAATAATAATAATTAAAAAAAAAAGTAGGGTCCCGCCAAATTGGATCACCAGCCAAGGTAAAGCGGACAGCTATGGTCTGGTATTCTCAGGGTGGGAAGGTCCATAGTTATTGGCCCTTCACAGCCTAAAAATAGCAGGCCGCAGGCGCCCCAGAAGTGGCGCATCCACTAAATGCGCCAATCCTGGCGCTTCACCCCAGCTCATCTCGTGCCCTCGTGCGGTGGCAAACGGGGTAATAAATGGGGTTGATACTAGCTGTAAGGTCACCTGACATCAAGCCCAGCAGTTTGTGATGTCATGGCGTCTATCAGATACCCGAAATCACAAACTGTCAGTACTAACAAAAAAAATAGACATAAAAAATGTATTTGAAAATACACTCCCAAAAACATTCCCTCTTTCACCAATTTATTACAAGGAAAAAAAATAAAGGGGTCTCACGATGACTCTGGACCGTCTAGAATATGGTGGGAGACACTCAGGGAACGTATCCCCCATTTTCTAGGAGTGCAGACCCTCCATGTGAGGAGTGTGGGTGCAATGAATCTGCACCCACTCTCCCCGGATCCACAGCAGCAGAGTCCATGTCGTAACGGTTGCTACCAAAGCTAAAATGCCCTGCTCATGAGGTAAGGGCATGCCTAATCAGGAGAACTATTCTACATTTCCAAATATTGGTATTTGCTGATATTATTGCTATTCCACCTACTATATATTGGGGATAGGATCTTGGAGATGGAATACCCCTTTAAGTCCAGTTATCAAGCTGAATGAATACTAAACAACAGAGCGAGCTATTTAGACATGTTGTCTTGTGGCGTATAACGGACTCTCATGTTTGGTAGTCGTTCAGCAGGGCAACTATAAAATCAAATACCTCCATTTGGAAATGTAGCATAGCTCTCCTGATTAACTATGTTCCTTATTTCATGAGCAGGGCATTGCAGTAGCTTACAGATGCATGGTTACCCCCACTCACTGTGTCTGAACACAGGAAGCTGAGCTGACAGATGCTCTTTGCATGCGGCAGCATCTATTGTGAAGGAAGGGGCCGCGGGGGATCAACGCTGCACAAGTACCATGGGACACCGGGGAACACCGGTGGGGTTATAGGGGGTGACCTGACAGGGCCTGGGGAGGAGTTTTCTGTCGCATGTGTCATGGCATATGTGACAGAAATCAGAGGAGTAAGGTGAATGCAGCCTCCATCTTGGATTTCCGGGAGGGGGTCGGAGGGGGGCACTTTGGCGACACCGGGGGACTGGAGGGGACCAGAGAGGAGATTTATCTCCCATTTGACATGTTTGTTCATGCCAGATGAGAGATAAATAATTTTTTACCGGCGCTGTCATTTACTGTAACGTGATCATCGGTATACGGTGTATACCTGTGATCACATGAGCGGGGACCGGAAAAACTGGCCTGAATCATGATCTCCAGGGTCTCAGCTACCCCTGAAACCCCGGAGATTTTCTGACGCTGGGGGGCGCTATTCACTTATTTCTGCCTGCTGTTTATAAACGGCAGATCACAATAAGGCTACATTCACACGACCAATCCGTTTTTCCGGTCCGCAAAAAACGGTCCGTTTTTTTCATGGATGCATCCGTGTGGCATCCGTTTCCGTTCCGTTCCGTATACGGTCCGTATGTCATCCATTTGTCATCCGTGTGGCTTCTGTTTTCTTTGCGTACTGCAAAGAAAACTGAAGGAGGGAAAATACATAAATTTACCCAGGATCCATAGCTTCAACCTACATGAGGTGGTCACATGTTCACTCCAGTGCCATTTTCTACTGCTTTTCACAGCGTAGAGCGCTCTGGTGATTTTCCTGTGCTTGTACTCTTCATATCAGTCTTTTCTGTCATTATAATGGCAAAAAGACACATCATGTCCCACTCTCCTGCATTTTGTAATTTTGCACCCTTTGGTGTATTTCATGTGGCACTAAGGGGTGCTTAGCCTTGTATATAGCCAAAAAAAAATAAATTAAAAAAAAAAAATGACGTAGGGTTCCCCCTATTTTTGATAGCCAGCTAGGGTAAAGCAGACGGCTGCAGCCTGCAGACCTCAGCTGGCCGCTTCACCTTGGCTGGTAATCCAAAACTGAGGACACCCCACGCTGTTATTTTAAATTAAATAAATAATTAAAAAAAAAAAAAAACAAGTGGAGGTCCCCCAAAATTGGATCACCAGCCAAAGTAAAGCGGACAGGTGGGGTCTGATATTCTCAAACTAGGGAGGTCCATGGTTATTGGACTCTCCCCAGCCTAAAAATAGCAGGCCGCAGCCGCCCCAGAAGTGGCCAATCCGGGTGCTTCACCCCAGCTCATCCCGTGCCCTGGTGCGGTGGCAAACAGGGTAATATATGGGGTTAATACCAGATGTGTAATGTCACCTGGCATCAAGCCCTGGGGTTGGTGATGTCAGGCGTCTATCAGATACCCGACATCACTAACCCAATCACTAATAAAAAAAAAAATAGACAACAAACACATTTTTATTTGAAAAAACACTTCCCAAAACATTCCCTCTTTCACCAATTTATTAGAAAGAAAAACAAATCCAGGTCTGCTGTAATCCAAGGGGTTCCCATGACGATCCATACCATAGTCACTGTCCCAGTCAATAAAGAACAGAATGTTCCCCATTGGCTGGGAGAGCAATGCAGTGACCTGAGCTAACATCAATAGGTCAGCCTAGGTCACTGCAGCACATGACAAGTTCTTCTGTCAGGAGTGAGGAACATTACCTGCGGTGACGATCTCCTGCACTGATGATAGTAGAGCTGTCACTGACTTCAATGACCACCGCCTTCACAGCCAAGTATTGCGGGAGCCTGTGACGTCACCGCTAGTGACAGTCTCGGGTCGGCAGCGAGAGGAGGAGATGTGACAAGCGGCGGCCATGGAGGACAGTGACAGCGCTGAGGTCGGAAGGGCGGGACTTCATCACCGCAGGTAAGCCGAGCAGGGTAATGTGTGCGGAGTGCGAGGTGGGTGGAGCCAAGCGGCGTAATGTGTATAGAGTGCGAGGTGGGTGTTCAAGCAGGGTAATGTGTGTGGAGTGCGAGGTGGGTGGAGCCAAGCAGGGTAATGTGTGCGGGCAGTGGAGTGCCAGGTGGGTGGAGCCAAGTGGGGTAATGTGTGCGGTGTGCGAGGTGGGTGGAGCCAAGCAAGGTAATGTGTGTGGAGTGTGAGGTGGGTGGAGCCTAGCGGGGTAATGTGTGCGGAGTGCGAGGTGGGTGGAGCCAAGCGGGGTAATGTGTCTGGAGTGCGAGATGGGTGGAGCTAAGCGGGGTAATGTGTCTGGAGTGCGGGGTGGGTGGAGCCGAGCGGGGCCATGTGGCACTGAGGACGTCAGTGCCGGGGACTGCATGGCTGGGGAGAGGTGAGTTTGAGTGTGTGTGTGTGTGTGTGTGTACATGCCGAGTGCAGGAGGAGGCGGGGGCAGAGCCGAGTGGGGAAGTGTCGGCTCCCTGCACATGTAACCAGGGTAAATATCGGGTTACCATGCAAAGTGCTTTGCTTGGATACCCGATATTTACATTGGTTTCCAGCTTTCCGCAGGCTGCCAGCGATGGCTCCCTGCACACTGTAGCTGTAGAAATCCCTGCTTTTGGTGATCGAACCATTCTTGAACATAACTTGAACTGTCGAGCTTTTAACAAAAAGCTCGAGTTCGAGTTCGATCTCGAGCACCCCCAAAATCACTCGAACATGAAATTGGCGAACCTCGATCCTCGAACATCGCTCATCTCTACTTGGCTGGTTATCTATGTTTAAATTGTTTAACTAAATACTTTGAAAAAAACAGTGTGAGCTCCACCATTTTTGATTACCAGCCAAGGTAAAGCTGACAGCTTAGGCTGGAATTATCAGGCTGGGAAGGCTCATGGTTATTCGGCCCCTCACATCTTGACAATACTAGCTTGCAAACACCCTAGAATTGACGCATCCTTTAAATGTTCCAATTCTGGATCTTTCCTTGTTTTTTTCAGATTGCTTGGTGCAGTGACAATTTGGGAACACTTCTGTGGGTGATGTCAGCTGTGAGTTAACAGCTGGCATTAAGCCCAGAGGTTAGTAATAGAGAGGGGTGTATTAGACACCCCAGTTAGTAACCTGGCAAGTATAGAGCTAAAAACTCACACACAGGGAAAAAGGTTTATTTGAATAAAAATTTGACTAAAGACTCCCCACAAGCCCTTATTCACCAATGTATTAATTAAAAATAAATTCGTGAAGTTCTGATGTAATCCAGTAATGTCCCACAGAGTAATGTCCCACGACATCAATCGATTCTTATGGAGATTCATTCTGAGATTGTTCTCGAAACGAAGTTCTATAGGTTATTGCCGGTCAGTGGTAGTCCGAAATTTTTCACAAGTACTTAGCATTTTAGTTGTAGTTGTTTTGTAGTGAATCAGTGATGTCACCACTCATAAGAAATTCCGGGTTGTCGCTGACCATCAGTAATCTATGCAACCTATTTTTTTTAGAACATTCACAGAATGTAACTCCATTCGACTCAATGGGCATTGCGAGACATTACACCATTGGATTACATTTGGAACTAGTGATGTGTGAATGTATTCATCACTATTCGCTGTTCGCAAAATAGAACGGTATTTGGGGTATTCGCTATATAGCGAGTAAAGGTGTACTCACCTCGTTATATTTAGATGTCCCGCCCAGCATGCTTGGCGGCTGATTTGCAGCCTTTAAACATTTTGGGCTTTTTAACCAATCACAGTAATGCCACAGCCATCTTGGTTGTGGCATTAGTGTGATTCGCTGGCTGTGCAGTGTCATGGAGTCTATAAAAGACCTTCCGCTGCTATTTTGCGCACATTGCATCCGGAGCCAGCATTCTATGAGTATAAAGATAAAGCGAGCAGCTGTTAGGGAGAGTGTAGGTCTCTTAATAACACAAGAAGGGAGGGGCATATTTCCAAGCAGGGAAAGTGTTTAAAGCAGCATGTCACTACCTCAAGTGTACCGTCCAGATACCAGAATACAATAGCTCTTTTAAGAGCTGATAGCAATAAACAAAGTCACGGCAGGAAGGGCAAGATTGTGGATTAGGTAGCCACATTAATACATTGTTAGTGGCTTTTGCAAATAGTTACGAAGCAGTAGACTAGCATTCAGTGCTGCCTAAAGGTCCAGTCACACTAAACAACTTACCAGCGATTCCAACAACGATACAACCTGATAGGGATTGCTGGTAAGTTGCCAGGAGGTCACTGGTGAGATGTCACACTAAGCAACGCTCCAGCGATCCCACCAGCAACCTGACCTGGCAGGGATCGCTGGAGCGTCGCTACATGGGTTGCTGGTGAGCTGTCACACAGGCAGATCTCACTAGCCACCAGTGACCAGCCCCCAGCCAGCAGCACCGTGTGAAAGCGATGCTGCGCTTGGTAACTAAGGTAAATATCGGGTAACCAAACCAATATTACCTTGGTTACCAGCGCACACCGCTTAGCGCTGGCTCCCTGCACACCTAGCCACAGTACACATCGGGTTAATTACCAGATGTGTACTCTGCTACGTGTGCAGGCAGCAGGAGCCGGCTTCTGCGGACGCTGGTAACCACGGTAAACATCGGGTAACCAAGACGCCCTTACCTTGGTTACCCGATATTTACCTTCGTTACCAGCGTTCGCCGCTCTCACACTGCCAGTGCCGGCTCCCTGTTCCCTGCACTCCTAGCCACAGTACACATCGGGTTAATTACCCAATGTGTACTGTGGCTACGTGTGCAGAGAGCAGGGAGCCGGCACTGGCAGTGTGAGAGCGGCGTGCTCTGGTAACGAAGGTAAATATCGGGTAACCAAGGTAAGGGCTTCTTGGTTACCCGATGTTTACCGTGGTTACCAGCGTCCGCAGAAGCCGTCTCCTGCTGCCTGCACATTTAGTTGTTGCTCTGTCGCTGTCACACACAGCGATATGTGCTTCACAGCGGGAGAGCAACAACTAAAAAATGGCCCAGGACATTCAGCCACAACCAGCGACCTCACAACAGGGGCCAGGTTGTTGCTGGATGTCACACACAGCGACATCGCTAGCAACATCACTGCTACGTCACAAAAGTTGTTCCTTAGCAGCGATGTTGCTAGCGATGTTGCTAGCAATGTTGCTTAGTGTGACGTGGCCTTAATAAAGAAAAGGCACCAGATCTGTTTCCACAATATTTAAGGATTCACATCCTGCTTTTTGTTGCCCAGATCTGCCACATTAATATGCTGCGAGTGGCATTTACAAATAGTTACAAAGCAGTACTCTAGCATTCAGTGTTGCCTGATACAGTAAATGCTCTGGTCTTGTTTCCACAATATTTAGGGATTCACAGTTTTGCTTGTGGCATCCACATCAGCCACATTAATATGTTGCTAGTAGCCTTTGCAAATGCAAAGCAGGACTCTACCATTTTGTGTTGCCTGGAACAAAGTATTCACTTGTACGTTCTACAAAATATTTTTGGGGTCAAAGTTTGCTTTTCTTGGGCTATCAACATCTGCAAATATGTCAGCAAAACCCAAAATTACAAAAAGGCAGTTGTAAAGGGACAGGTATGTGGGTGTGGTATTATCAGTGGTGGGCAACAAAGCACTGAGTCTGTGTCAGGTGAGAAGACGTTTGATGCATCTACTGTACTCCTTGCCAAATTTCCCAGTCTGGAACATAAACGTGTGTGGAAGACAGAAGAGCGAGAGCAGATTCTGTCTTGGATGGCAGCAACCAAGCAGCAACCAATCTTCCACGACCACACAGTCTACTGTGGATACACAGAAGGCTGGCCCATCCAATCCTCAACCTGGTCCTCCTTCCTCCCCCCTATCATCAGTCCCAGGAGACATATGACCCAAGCTTTGCGACTCTAATTATCTGTTTTGTATGTATCCTTTGGTTTGCTCTAGCCTCTCGCCATGCAGCATTGAAGAGGGATGTGAGAAGGTGGCATGCATTGAGGCGCAAGTTTTTTAAGACCTACGGCCAGAATAAAGCCACTTTCAGGAACAAGATTTACTGTATCCAGAGGTGGAGGCTGATGATGATGAGACACAGTTGCCATCAGGTCAGCCTACAAGTTCAAGTGGGAAGGAGGATGACATGGAAGATGAGGGGGTCAATGACGAGTCAACTGATTTGACCTGGACCATTGACATGCATAGCCAGCACAGAAACACAGAGGAAAATGGATATGTAGCACCAAGAGAGGCACCAAAGAGTAATTTACCCAGAGTGAGAACTGGGTATACTTTTCCCAAGAGCACAACCATTGTGGCCCAAGTCAGGGAAAAGGGGTATTCAGCCGCTGTCTGGAAGTTTTTTCTGAAAGTCCTATAGAGAAAAACATTGTAATCTGTAGCATCTGCCATACCAAGTAGAGCAGAGGCCCGTAAAAAGCAACCTGCGCACAACCAGTATGCTAAACCACATGGCAGACAAGCATCCCAATAGGTGGGCAGAACACCAGGGTACCAAATTTGTGTTTGCGTGTCAAACTACTGCCATGTCACCTATGCTAAAACCTTGACAATCTGCTTTTCAGGAAGCAGGTGCTCATACATCCTGGCCACAAGGTGCAATTTCACAGACACAGCAAACATCAACCACATCCACTTCCTTGTCCCAGAGAAGTGTCTAGTTGTCCGTGCCTGAGAGCTTGGAAGAGAAGCATAAATACTCAGCCACGCACCTACAGGCAGAAAACCTAAACTCGCACATTGCCAAATTCTTAGCTTTGGAGATGTTGCCATTTAGGCTTGTGGGAACACAGGGTTTACATGATCTCTTGGCTGTTACTGCCCAAGATACAGTGTTCCCAGCTGCGACTATTTTTTCTAATTGTGTTGTCCCCGTGTTACACAAGCACATGTTAAACAATCTCAAATGTGCTCTCACCAACGCCGTAACTGGGAAGGTGCACCTAACAACAGACTTGTGGGTAAGTTGTTGTGGTTAAGGATGATAAATATCTATCACGGCATACTTGGTGAACCTGGTGGAGGCTGGGACAAAGTCAAAAACTTTAACATCACACATCCTACTCACGCCAAGAGCAGTGGGTCCAACTTCTACCAGCATTTTTGCCTCATCATATGCCACTTCCTGTCTCCCCACCTCCTGCTCCTCATCCTCTGCTGAATTACCCTCCCATCACTGCCAAGCTGGGAGTTGTACAGCAGCGCATCGACAAAGCGGAACATGCTCTGCTGAAGCTGATCTGCTTAGGTCACAAACCACATACTGCAGCAGAGTTGTGGCAAGGTATAAAAGAGCAGACCAATCAGTGGTTATGCCCTCTGCACCTCCCCCTGACCTGGTCATTTGTGACAATGGACGTAACCCGGTGATGGCTTTAATGGTCGGCAAGCTGGTATATGTGCCATGCATGGCTCATGTGCTAAACCTAGTTGTTCATAAATTTCTTAAAACATACCCTGACTTGCCGTCAGACTGAGATTCAGCCACCACACATAACAACTGTCGAGTGGGTGTGGTTCGCTGACATTTGTGAGGTTTTTGAAAACTTTGAGTACTGCACCAAGCTTGTGAGCGGTGATCAGGCAATAATATCAGCTTAACGATCTCACATCTGTGTCTCTTGAAACAATCAATGCATAGTATCAAAGAGGAAGCTTTGAGTGCCATGTTAGTATGGACCCAGATTTCCCAATGGGTGATAATACGCAGCCCAGCCAAAATTCTGAAGCAACATTGGGTAATGATGAAGAGGAGGAGGAGAGGAAGAAGAATTTTTTTTCTGTGCTACTCAGAGGACTCTCAATGCTATACTCTCAACCTCTCAACCCCAGCTTCATGTCTGTCCAGCATGGATGGGCTGGAGAGGAGGAGGTGGAGGAGGCGAGTCAGCGTGAAGCAAGAATGGGTATTGTTCCTCTTGGTGGGGGACACAAAACCTTTGCCTGTTTGCAGCTTGGCTGACATGGCACAGTTCATGTGTAAGTGTCTGTGGCAAGACCGTCGTGTGATACACATTTTATTCAACCTATACTGGTTGTCCACCTTTCTGGACCCACGGTAAAAAGAGGAATTTTCTTCTCTCCTTTTGGAATCCCCATGGGTTGCACTATGGAATTCTTCAAGAAGGTTATTGTAGATCAGTTGATATAAACATTACCCTCAGACAACACTGGTGGCAGAGTTACCGACTCTTTTCAACAGCAAGGATTAATGGGGAGAGACACCAAGACAAGGGTCAACAGAGGTGGGGGGAAAATGCGTGAAAACTGGGCCATTTTTAATAAACCAGCAAAACATCAAGGGCTATCTGTGTCTGTAACAATGCCAAGGAGGGAGAAGTTGATTAACATGGACAAGGGGTACTTAAGTGACCATACCTGCGTCCTTTATGACTATTCAGTTTCCTTTAATTATTGGGTATCCAAGCTAAACACTTAACCAGACTTCTCCCTATCCACCTTCAAGGTGCTGGCCTGCCCAGCTGCTAATGTGATAACAGAACGGGTTTTCACTCCTCCTGAGGCAATCATCACTGATAGACGCTCACGCCTCTCCACTGAAATTACAGATAGGCTTCCTCTGATTAAATTTAACAAGGACTGGATTTATTCACCATTTGCAATCCCTGCAGATGAGAGCAAGCCAAACTAAATTCCTCCAAAATGTTGATTTTGACTATTGCTGTGAACGTCCACCCCTTCGCATATAAAGCCGTTTCCTTCCTGTGTCAACCATGATTCAGCCCATAGGGCTGATTTTTGCAAACACTATGCATATTGTGCAGTGGTGGACAAACCAGGACAGTACTCCAACTCCAGCCTAACTACTATTTGTCATTAGAGGCCCTTGTGGGGGTGAATACCTGCATCAACCATGACTCAAGCCATAGGGCTAATTTGTATAAACAATGCACTGCACTGACCTGAGCTACTGTCATAAATACATATTTACTCTCACCATCTGATTACACAGTTACTATCTTCTTTTTATTCCCGTAGAGCACTAGTAACACTACAGCGCAATACACTAAGCTCACAATTCTCTGCCTGCATCCTTAACACACTGTCAATGGTTCATATACCTTTCCCCTTTTATATATATACTATCTGTACTACCCGGCTTCGGGTTAATAACTGATGGTAACAAAATAGAATGTATTAACAAAAATGTATTCTGTACACATAAACCACAAAACAAATAGAAATGTAATTATTAAAAGGCAAAAACTAAGCTAATTGAAGCATTTCCCAACATCTATTTTTTAACACCACAGATATTCCACACAGATTTAACTAAATTGGCCAAGTAATGTGCTCCGTCTGTCTCTTTCCAGGTCTGTCTCTTTCCAGGTCTGTCTCTTACCAGGTCTGTCTCTTTCCAGGTCTGCCTCTTTCCAGGTCTGCCTCTTTCTCCGTCTGTCTCTTTCCCCATCTGTCTCTTTCCCCGTCTGCCTGTCTCTGTCTGTCTCTTTCTTTGTCTGTCTCTACCTCTGTTTCTTTCCCGATCTGTCTCATTCCAGGTCTGTCTTTTTCCCTGTCTGTCTCCCCGTCTCTTTGTCTGTGCCTTTTCCTGTTTTTCTCTTTACCTTTCTGCCTGTCTCTGTCTGTTCCTTTCCTTGTCTGTCTCTATTTTTCTGTCTCTTTCCCTGTCTGTCTCTATCAAGGTCTGTGTCTTTCCCCATCTATCTTTGTCTGTGTCTCTGGCTGTCGCCTCCTTCTTTGTCTGTCTCTTTCTCCGTCTGTCTCTTTCCAGGTCTGTCTCTGTCTCTTTCCATGTCTGTTTCTTTCCCTGTCTGTCTCTTTCCCTGTCTGTCTCTATCTCTCTGTCTGTCTCTATCTCTCTGGTCTGTATCTTTCCCTGTCTGTCTCTCTCTGTCTCTCTCTATCTGTCTCCCCACCGACATCTTATTACTCACATATAAG
Organism: Anomaloglossus baeobatrachus; assembly: GCF_048569485.1. Classification (NCBI taxonomy): domain Eukaryota; kingdom Metazoa; phylum Chordata; class Amphibia; order Anura; family Aromobatidae; genus Anomaloglossus; species Anomaloglossus baeobatrachus. The sequence continues at coordinate 98,212,764 of NC_134356.1, read as the reverse complement.
CTTCTTATACTATGAATGTCTTTTGTTCCTATAGCAACCAATCACAGCTCCTACTAATAACCTGTAGTTCCAGGCTCCATTTAATTAATCAAGGCATGTTTTTTGGAGAGTAACTGTAAAGCGCGGGGTTAAATTTTCCTGTCAAAACATAGTCTACGACGTTCGCTGGGTCACATGAGGTGTCTGTGCAAAATTTCGTGATTGTAAATGCGACGGTGCGGATACACTTTTCGTTTCATTTTTTCCCCATTATGTAGATAGGGGCAAAATTGATTGGTAAATTGGAACGTGCGGGATAAAAATTTTGCCTCACAACATAGCCTATGACGTTTTCGGGGTCCAGACGTGTGAGCGTGCAAAATTTTGTGGCTGTAGCTGCGACGGTGCAGATGCCAATCCCGGACATACATACACACACACATACACACATACATACACACATTCAGCTTTATATATTAGATATATAATATATATATATATATATATATATATATATATATATATAATGTTTTACATATTTTTTATCTTATGTATTCAAAAAAGTTTTTGGACATTTTATAAATTTTTATTTGTTCTCTCCCATGATACCGTATTTTTCGGACTATAAGATGCACCGGACCATAAGACGCACCCTTGTTTTAGAGGAGGAAAATAAAATTTTAAGCAAAAAATGTGGTCATGACACACTGTTATGGGGCGAGGATCTGCTGCAGACACTGTTATGGGGGTAAAGTCCCCGAATTCTCTACTAAGGTACTCCATCTTGGTAATGATCCTCCTGCCTTGTATATAATCCCCATCTTTGTATATATATATATATATATCTCTATCTCCCTCATCCTGGTATATACTGCCATCCTGGTATATGCCCTCATCCTGCTATATACCCCCATCCTGCTATATACTGCTATCCTGGTATATACCCCGATTATGCAATATACTGCCATCCTGGTATATGCCCTCATCCTGCTATATACCCTGATGCTGCTATATACCCACATCCTGCTATATACCCCCATCCTGGTGTAGCCCCATCCTGCTACATAGCGCCATCCTGGAATATGCCTTCATCCTGCTGTATACCCCCATCTTGCTATATACTGCCATCCTGGTATATATCTCGATCCTGCTATATACTGCCATCCTGCTATATACCACCATCCTGGTACAGTGCCTACAAGTAGTATTCAACCCCCTGCAGATTTAGCAGGTTTACACATTCGGAATTAACTTGGCATTGTGACATTTGGACTGTAGATCAGCCTGGAAGTGTGAAATGCACTGCAGCAAAAAAGAATGTTATTTCTTTTTTTTTTTTTTTTAAATTGTGAAAAGTTTATTCAGAGGGTCATTTATTATTCAACCCCTCAAACCACCAGAATTCTGTTTGGTTCCCCTAAAGTATTAAGAAGTATTTCAGGCACAAAGAACAATGAGCTTCACATGTTTGGATTAATTATCTCTTTTTCCAGCCTTTTCTGACTAATTAAGACCCTCCCCAAACTTGTGAACAGCACTCATACTTGGTCAACATGGGAAAGACAAAGGAGCATTCCAAGGCCATCAGAGACAAGATCGTGGAGGGTCACATTGGTTTCAGTCAATACCATAAGTTACGTACTCCACCGCAAAGGTCTCCATTCCAGACGAGCCTGTAAGGTACCTTTACTTTCAAAGCGTCATGTCAAGGCACAGTTTGCTCATGATCACTTGGAGGACTCTGAGACAGACTGGTTCACGGTTCTCTGGTCTTATGAGACCAAGATTGAGATCTTTGGTGCCAACCACACACGTGACGTTTGGAGACTGGATGGCACTGCATACGACCCCAAGAATACCATCCCTACAGTCAAGCATGGTGGTGGCAGCATCATGCTGTAGGGCTGTTTCTCAGCCAAGGGGCCTGGCCATCTGGTCCGCATCCATGGGAAGATGGATAGCACGGCCTACCTGGAGATTTTGGCCAAGAACCTCCGCTCCTCCATCAAGGATCTTAAGATGGGTCGTCATTTCATCTTCCAACAAGACAACGACCCAAAGAACACAGCCAAGAAAACCAAGGCCTGGTTCAAGAGGGAAAAAATCAAGGTGTTGCAGTGGCCTAGTCAGTCTCCTGACCTTAACCCAATTGAAAACTTGTGGAAGGAGCTCAAGATTAAAGTCCACATGAGACACCCAAAGAACCTAGATAACTTGGAGAAGATCTGCATGGAGGAGTGCGCCAAGATAACTCCAGAGACCTGTGTCGGCCTGATCAGGTCTTATAAAAGACGATTATTAGCTGTAATTACAAACAAGGGTTATTTCACAAAATATTAAACCTAGGGGTTGAATAATAATTGACCCAAACTTTTATGTTGAAAATGTATTAAAATTTAACTGAGCAACATAACTTGTTGGTTTGTAAGATTTATGCATCTGTTAATAAATCCTGCTCTTGTTTGAAGTTTGCAGGCTCTAACTTATTTGCATCTTATCAAACCTGCTAAATCTGCAGGGGGTTGAAGACTACTTGTAGGCACTGTATATACCCACATCCTGCTATATACTGCCATCCTGCTATATGCCCTCATCCTGCTATATAGCCTCATCCTGCTATATACCTCCGTCCTGCTATATACTGCCATCCTGGTATATGCCCTCATCCTGCTATATACCACCATCCTGCTATATATCTCATCCTGCTATATACCCCATCCTGCGGCACACAAAAAAAAAGAAACGTTTATACTCACTCGCCGCTGACCTCTCTGGAGCCGTCATTGTTCACTGTAGCATCGCAATGTCCTCCTGTCTGCCGGCCCGCTGATGTGTGTGGAGAGCGGGGCGCACAGGGATGACATCATCGCTGTGCGCACTGCTAGTCTCCACACACATCAGCGGCCGGCAGACAGGAGGACATCGCGATGCTGCAGGGAATGGTGAGTATACCCTACTTATTCACTGCCCCCCGCGCTGATGATAATACACGGGGGGCAGTGAATACAGCCGCACATGATCACTCCAGGCTGTAGTTGCCAGGGGTGATCACGCGGGCCAGCTGCTAATTATGCGCGCATCCCCCGCCCATCATCCCACCCAACTGTCAGCTCCAGCTTCAGCGCTGAGAGTTGATGGGAGGAAGGATGGGCGTGCATATGAAATGAGCGGGCCCACGTTGTCACGGCAGGTACTGCTACAGCCTGCGCATTCCTCCGATGACCCGCTCCACCGTAGTACCCTCATTTCCCGCAGCCATGCCCTACATTCAGACTATAAGACGCATCCCCCACTTTCCCCCAACATTTGGGGGAAAAAAGTGCGTCTTATAGTCCGAAAAATACGGTAAGTCTTTTTAAATTATTTCAAACATTTTCATTGATTTACACTTAATTTTGTGCTTTTTTAATCCCCCTTTTTTCAAATGCATCAGATGACTGTCAGTTACCTGCACGCCTTTTCTCAAATCCCGCATATTTGATATATGAGGATCTTTTGTGCACTGTATCTTGATGTACATCAGTGTTTTTTGTTTCCTGATGAAGGTGTAGTTTGGACTCTGAAACTCATTGAATAATAAAAATCACGAAGATTAACCCTTGGATTCATCTCCTGCTTACATCCACGGCAGCGTGATTAACGTTTTCTTTCCTCTGGTTACTACAGTTCTTTCAATGTGAGGATTCCCAACTCTAGTCACAGAGTGACTGGAGACTTGTGAATTTACATCAGACAACCCCTTTAAATGACATCAGGTGTAATTGCACTTGAAATTCACATCATCCTAAATTGTATATTGCAAACTGTGACTAGAGTCAATAATGCCTTATGAAGACATTGTCTGGCATGGAAATGAGTTGTATGGACTCTTTACCTACCATTTAACACTAGAACTACTGAGGTAGTCATTTTGACTACTTCGCACTATGTAGTTCTAGTAGGTGTCACGAGTTCAGTAGTTCTAGTGTTAATGACCTTTGCTGTTTTCTATCTTTGAGTAACTTTTTAACAATAAAAGATTTACTTATTCTACATCCTATTGCATTCACTTTTCATTCCTTCTGGACATACTCAACTAGTAGCTACAAAGTCTCAATAATTTCCATCAGACTGTAGTTTAAATTCTTTCCACTGGTCCAATTTGATAAGTCAAAAGTTTATGGGATGGAAGGTCAGAGTATCTGATAAAGTATACAATTGGAATGCAACTGAACCTTACTGTTAAGACTATGCATCTCTGTTTGCAGATGTGCCACAGTACAGTATCAGATATAAAATTTGGTTCATCAAATCATATACAGTCATGGCAGAAAGTGTTGGCACCCTTGAAATTGTTCCAGAAAATGAAGTATTCCTCTGAGAAAGATATTGCAACTACACATGTTTTGTTATACACATGTCTATTTCCTTTGTGTGTACTGGAACAAAAAATAAAAAAGAGGAAAAAAGGAAAATTGGACATAATTTCACAGAAAACTCTAAAAATTGGGCTCAACAAAATTGTTGACAAGCTCAACTAAATATTTGGTTGTACACTGGAATCTGCAATCAATCGCTTCCTGTAACTTTCAGCAAGCTTCTTACACCTGTCACCTGGAATTTTGGAGCACTTTTCATTGTAAACTGCTCCTGGTCTCTCATATTTGAAGGCGCCTTGTAACAACAGCAATTGTAATATCTCTGTAAAGGTGTCCAATGGGATTTAGAGCTCTACATATTGCTACCACTTTAGAACTCTCCATCACTTTGATTCCATCCATTTCTGGATGTTTGGAGTCATTTTACTGCTGAAAAACCCATGACCTAGAATGCAAACACAGCTTTATGACTCTGGACACTACATTGCAACCTAAAATCCTTTGACAATCTTCAGATTTCATGATGCCTTTCACACAGTCAATGCACCCTGTGCCAGTGGCAAGTAAGCAACCCAAAAACATCACTGAACCTCTTCCACTATACTTGACTGTTTGTATTGTATTCTTTTCTTTGTAGGTCTCATTGCACTTTTGACAAACAGTAAAATAATGTGCTTTACCAAAAATCTCTATCAGGGTGTCATCTGTCTAGATGCTTTCCCAGAAGGAAGTACATTTTGGCAAATTGTAGTCTATCTTTTTTATGTCTGTGTGTCAGCAGTGAGTTGAGCGATGTTTGAGGTTCACCAATTTCATGTTCGAGTGATTTTGGGGGGTGCTCAAGATCGAGATCGAACTCGAACTCGAGCTTTTTGCTAAAAGCTCGACAGTTCGAGTTAGGTTCGAGAACGGTTCGATCACCATAAACGTGGCTTTTCACAATAAGGCTATGTGCACACGTTGCTATCTGCATGTGTCCTGCGTCCCCAGCACAATCCCTCTCCCTATCCTACTCACCCATCACGGGCGCCTCGCTCCACGTCTGTCACAAATCTGTGGTGTCTTTTCCTCTTTAGAAAATGGCTGCTGCTTCATTAATCAATTAGTTATTCCGTACTTTCCCTGCCCACTGGCGTACATGATTGGTTGTAGCCAGACACATCCCCAAGCTGAGTGACAGCTGTCTCACTGCACCCAATCACAGCTGCCGGCGGGCGGGTCTATATCGTGCAGTAAAATAAATAAATAAATAATAATAAAAAAAAAAAAAATGCGGTTTCCCCATATTTGATACCAGCCAGGATAAAGCCACACGGCTGGAGGCTGGTATTGTTGGGATGGAGAGCACTACATTATGGGGAGCCCACCACTTAACAATATCACCGAGCAGCCACCCGGAATAGCCGCATCCGTTAGATGCGACAGTCCCGGGACTCCACCCAGCTCATCCCGAATTGCCCTGGTGCGGTGGCAATCGAGGTAATAATGAGTTAATCATGCTAGGTGTCTTCCCGAGATACCGTCCATGATTAAACTGAAAGTGAAAGTAAATAAACACACACAGCGAAAAATCCTTTTATTTAGAATAAAAGACAAAAAACACCCTGTTTCACCCCTTTAATAATCCCCAAATACCGCTCCAGGTCCGACGTAATCCACACGACACTGTCAGCTCTGCTACAGAACACGAATGCTCTGTATGAGCTCCACGTAGCAATGAAGTGAATCGCACGGTCAACAGAGACTTCAGCAATGCAGACTTCAAGGTTACCAAATGTGCCTATGTTTATCAATAGAGTCAGTAGCTCAGTGGATAGAGCTCTCGCCTCAGAAGCATTAGGTCGCGAGTTCTAATCCCGATCGCGGTAAAGAATTTAATTTTTTTATTTTTAATTTTAAATTATAATTATTAGATATTTATAATTATAATTTAATTTAATTATGCACTGAGGGGAGGAGCCGAACATCACCTGTGAGCCTCGGGACACACCTCTAAAATTGGAGTAGTTCACGGAATTAGGCTGCATTGCTCTCTCCTCTCTCTCTTCCTCTCTTTCTCTCTTCTCTCTCTTTTTCTCTCTTTCTCTCTCTCTCTCTTTCTCTTTCTCTCGCTCTCTTTTTCTTTCTTTCTCTCTCTCTCTCCTCTCTCACTTTTTCTCTTTTTCTCTCTTTTTCTCTCTCTCTCTTTTTCTCAGTCTCTCTTTTACTCTCTTCTCCCTCCCTTCTCTCTCTCTCCCCCTCCCTATCTCTCTCAGCTCTCTCTTTTTCTCTCTCTCTCGTTCTCTCTCTCTCTCTTTTTCTCAGTCTCTCTTTTTCTCTCTCTCTCTCCTCTCTCTTCTCTCTCTTCTCTCTCACTTCTCTCTCTTTCTTCTCTCTCTCTCCCTCTCTCTTCTCTCTCTTCTCTCCTCTCTCTCTTTCTCCTCTCTCTCTTTTTTCTATCTTCTCTCTCTTCTTTCTCTCTCTCTCTTTCTCAGACCCAGTGATGATCAGCTGATGCGGTCACGTGACGGAATCAGCTGACTCTATAAGTCGAGCTGTGAGGCCGTTTTTTTTACCGCCCGGCCGGCTAAACTATCAGCTGATGCTGTCAGACAGGAGTCTGCACAGAAGTGTGTAGTTTTGTTTTTTTTGCACTGATGCATCAGCTGATTGTATAAAAGCCGTTTATACAATCAGCTGCTGTGTCATGTGATTCAGGCCCTTGAACCTGACACATCATCTGATCGCTTTGCCTTCCAGCAAACCGATCAGATGATATTGGATCCGGATTGGACGGTGCGGGACCCTTGATCCAGGATTACTGCGGAGGGGGGTTCTTTATTTCAATAAAGATGGAGTCACTAATTGTGTTGTGTTTTATTTGTAATAAAAATATTTTTCTGTGTGTTGTGTTTTTTTTTTCTGTACTAGAAATTCATGGTGGCCATGTCTAATATTGGCGTGACACCATGAATTTTGGGCTTAGGGCCAGTTGAATATACAGCTAGCCCTAACCCCATTTTTACCCAGCGAGCCTCCTGTCATGAGGCCAGCTGGAAGAGCTGTATACAGCGCCAGAAGATGGCGCTTCAATGAAAGCGCCATTTTCTGGGGCGGCTACAGACTGCAATTCGCAGCATGGGTGCCCAGAAAGCTTGGGCACCCTGAGCTGCAGATTCCAATCCCCAGCTGCCTAGTTGTACCTGGCTGGACACAAAAATTGGGCGAAGCCCACCTCGTTTTTTTTTCAATTATTTCATGAAATTCATGAAATAATTAAAAAAAGGGCTTCCCTATATTTTTGATTCCCAGCCGGGTACAAATAGGCAGCTGGGGGTTGGGGGCAGCCCGTAGCTGCCTGCTGTACCTGGCTACCATACAAAAATATGGTGAAGCCCACGTAATTTTTTGGGGGGCAAAAAACTCCTGCATACAGTCCTGGATGGAGTATGCTGAGCCTTGTAGTTCTGCAGCTGCTGTCTGTCTGTATGGAGGAGAGCAGACAGCAGCTGCAGAACGACAAGGCCCAGCATGCTCCATTCACTAGTGTATGCAGGAGAACAGACAGCAGCTGCAGAACTACAAGGATCCACCTAGGAACCCCCCCCGCACAATCCTCCGGTCCCATTACCAATGGACTTCTACCCACTATGTATTCCAGCACTACTTTAATGTCCCCATCTTTCTCTCGATCAGACCACTCCCTGAGGTGTTGACATTGCGCAGCCATATTATACAATTCCGGATTTGGGATTGCTAGACCCCCCTCATCTTTCGGCCTTTGTAAAGTCTCTAATTGCACCCTAGGCTGCTTTTTACCCCACACCATGTCTCTAAACAGCGAATTTATCCCTTTAAATCTTTTCTTTGAAATACAGACAGGGGCATTGTGCAGTATGTATAGGAGTTTAGGCATTACTACCATCTTTAGTAAATTAACCCTTCCAACAACTGACAAATGTAGCTTGTTCCAGGCATCCACTTTGGCTCTCAATTTTTTAAGAAGCGGCCATAAGTTCACCTGTATTTTTTTTTCTACTGGCAGAGTTATCTGGATACCTAGATTTCTAAATTCATCCACACTCTTCAATTTGTTAGCCCCAGTATCATCATTTGTCCAGGTTACTTCCCCATCCTCTTTAAAGAGGCTCGATTTAGACCAATTAATGGTCAGTCCCGAAACTTCTCCAAATTTCTCTATTACCTGCATGACATGATCCAATGAGGCTGACGGATCCCCCAAGAAAAGTAATATGTTGTCAGCATAAAGAGCTATTTTCTCCTCTAAATGTCCATATCTAAAGCCATGGATCTCTTTCGATTTCCTAATGGACGCAGCCAGAGGCTCTATTGCAATAGCAAATAGGAGCGGTGATAGTGGGCAGCCCTGCCTTGTTCCTCGATGCAACTCGAACTCTGCGGAGGTCATACCGTTGACGCTAACTTTAGCAGTAGGCCTATTATACAACAGCTGCACCCACTTTACAAACCGCGGGCCAAAACCCATATGCTGCAACACTTTCCACAGATAGCCCCACTCAACACTATTGAACGCTTTCTGGGCATCTAGCGAAGTGACCACCCTCCGGCCAGGGTTGTCAGGCGTCAACTTTAGATTAAGATATAATCTCCTGATATTAACAGCTGTTGACCTATTGGCCATGAACCCTGATTGATCTGTATGTATTAGGTTAGATATAACTCCAGTCAGCCGGTTTGACAACACCTTAGCCATAAGCTTCACGTCCGCTATTAATAACGAGATTGGTTTATATGAGTCTGGAAGCCTTGGATTTTTATCCTCTTTAGGAATTACTACTATTATTGCTTCTCTCATAGATTCAGGCAATACACCTTCCCCCTCCGCCACCTCAAAGACTTTCAATAGTTTGGGTAATAGGATTTCTTCTAACTGTTTATAAATTTGAACCGGTAGCCCGTCTGCTCCCGGTGCCTTGTCATTGCTCATGCCATGCAGAGCGTCCTCCAGTTCATCAATAGTAATAGGTGACTCCAATTTATCTCTATCCGCCACAGACAACACAGGAAGCTCACCTCGCTGAAGAAATGAGTCGACCTCATCCATCCTCATCTCTCCGCTAGAAGAATATGGCATGTGATAGAAATCTTTAAAGACCCCAAGGATCTCCTCAACCTCAGTGACCTGTGTCCCCTCCATCGTGTCCATACCATGCACAAATGAGCTACTCCTTTGAGCTGTAGCTATGACCGATAATAGCTGACCAGCTTTTTCTCCCTCTTCATAAAAATGCAGTTTTTGGAATGCCTGCTTCCTTACCGCCTTCTCCAAAAGAATCTTATTAACCTGTTCATGTGCCTGCCTAAGATTTTGCTTTGCGTCCGTAGTATTACTCCGAATTGCTTCCAGCTCCGCTTTATCTAAGGCCTCCCGGCTATTTTTCTCATCCTGCCTCATCTGTGTTTTATGTCTACAGATATCCCTGACCAGGAGCCCCCTGAGGTATGCTTTCATCGCATCCCATAACACCAGGGGACCAGTGCTACCCTCGTTGTGGATAAAGAATTCTCCGAGATCCCGTTCTATATTCCCCATATTAATATGACGGATCCATGCTGGATGAAGCTTCCACTCTCCCCTCCTTCCCCCTTTCAGGGTCCCCCGTCGTGTGGACACTAGAATCGGGCTATGATCTGAAATCACTCTTGTCAAATATTGCACTTCGCCTATCATTGCATCTATCACATCACCAGCTAGAGCCATGTCAATGCGGGACAAAGTGTTATGTGAAGCCGAATAACAAGAGAAGCAGGATATCCTCCCATTCCTCACTCGCCAGGCATCCACCATTCCAAGTTCCCGAATAAGAGTGCCAAACGAAGTCATACAACTATCCTGAATACCTGGAGGTCTACTACTCCTATCCCAGTACAGGTCTATCACATTATTGAAGTTCCCCACCAGTAAAAAAAGGATTACCCCCCCCTTCTCAGAGAACTCCCTTATCTCCCTTAGTTTGGTGCACATACATGGAGGTGGTATATATATTGCAGCTATACACATGAGTCTGCCAAATATTTTACACTTGATGGCCACACACTGTCCCTCTTTATCCACATACACTTCTATGTCTTCATATTGCACAGAGTTATGGATCAGCAGTGATACACCCCTTGCATAGTTGGAAAAGGTGGAGTGATAGGCCTTCTTCACCCATCTCCTATTTAAAACATGTGTTGTCTCCTTTGTTAGATGCGTTTCTAGTAGACATATTACTGACGGATTCTGGTCTTGAACATATTTAATTATTGCCGCTCTCCTAGACCTATCTGATAGCCCTATAATATTCCAACTCAACACATTACTTCTATCTCCCATTATCCCACCCAGTAAAACCATCAAACCTTGTAGTATCTCCCCATGCTACCTCTACCCTACCCCTTTCCCCCCTCACCCCCTGCTCCCGAGTACTCCCGTGAAGCATCAGGTTTTCCAAACCTGGTCCAGAATCCCTACTAAATTCCTCCCCACCTCCCTCACCTTCCCCTCTTAGACACATTTTGAAACTCGTCCCTTTTCCAACAACTCTCCACTCCCACCCTTTCTATGTATAATCATATTCCACTCAACCAATATAACAGAAAAATGGCGAACAGTAAATAAACTGGAATCTCAAATTGTAAACATCACCACCACGCCTAATTAGGCAGTCCCCATGTCCTGCGAAGCTCACATCAAACCCTTCGCATTCCCCCTGCATACTACCTCAATCCCAAAGGGAAGGAGGAAAAAAAAAAAGGGGGGGGGGGAGAAAGAAGAATCAAGAAGGGTCCCCTGTAAGCGCCTAAGGATGTCGTAGAGCCTCAGCCAGCCTTCTCCAATACACTGCAGATTCACACAGTCAGCTCATTCCTTCACACTGATCCGCTTTTCGTTTGCGTCCAACCACTGCATGGCTTCCTCCGGAGTTGTAAAAAAGTACACCCGCTCCAACGCCGTCACTCTTAGCTTTGCCGGGAACATCATTAAGTATTGCACCCCAATCTCTCGCAGGCGCCTCTTTACTACAGTAAAAGTCATACGTAGCTTTTGAACAGAAATGGAGTAGTCCGGATATATGGAAATTCTCTGGCCGTCAATCATAAGATCCTTCATGTCTCTTGCCTTTCGCAGTATAGTGTCCCTGTCCCTGTAGTTAAGGAGCTTGGCTAGCATAGTGCGAGGGCCCTTGCCCGCTGGCTGTGGCTGCATCAGGACTCTGTGTTCACGTTCCACGGCATAGAGCTTGGATAAGGCATCAGCACCAATTTTCCCCCTGAGCCAGCCTTCTACATATTCAGTGCGGTTTCTTCCTTCCGCTTTCTCAGGGATGCCAACAATCCTGATGTTATTCCTTCTAGAGCGATTCTCTAAGTCATCGTTTTTTGCCATGATTTCAGCTATCTGCTGTGCAAATTTTTTTTTAGATATTTGGAGTTTTGTGATATGATCCTCTGTTATCTCAACTCTTTCTTCCACAGCTCCTGTTCTCAGGTCAGCTTTTTTGAGGTCTTTCTTAATGCTAGCCACCTCTGCCTGTATTCCTGTAACTTGTTTTGTCAGGGTAGTTAGAGCTTGTTTACAAAAGGACACCACGGCAAAAACGTCCTTTAGAGTGGGGTTTTCTGTAGCCTCCTCTGCCCTATGTGCTTTCTCCACCTCCAGTGTATTATCTTACTGCTCTTCACCATCCCCCATCTCATCAGAACTGGCAGCGTCTATCCACTTCTCCTCCTCACCTCCGTTATCTGTATGCTGCAAGGATCTCTCTGAATTCCAAGCAAACTTCTCCAGCCTTGTAGCAACCTGCATCCTCTGCTGACAGGCTTCATTAGCTTTCTCAGCGTCCTTCCTTATCATGGCACCATCTTGAGAGCTGGGGACTTTCCCGCCTCCAGTATCTTTCTGCCTGCGACGGACCATGGCACCACTCCGGATCCACCAGACTCACCCCAGAAAAGTCCCCACACCTTATCTTCCAGACAGCCGGCTGAGGCAGCGATAACAGTGGTGTTCAGGTATTTATTGTGGGTGTTTGCAGGAGAACTCCAGAGACACATCTCTTCACATTGCCGTCCAAGCCACACCCCCGAGAAAAAATACTTTAATAGAAATAAATACACAGACACACTTAGAGACTCCATGTTTATTACTCCCTCTTATCCCTCCACGATCCATGGTCTTCTGTCTTCTTTCTCCTTCAACCCATGCAGCTCTGCTAAATCAGGCTGCACTGCATGGGAGAAAGATGCTCACTGAGTAATTAGACTGCACGGAGCAGCAGCCTTCTTCCTCCCATGCTGTGCTGCCTGATGTAGCAGTGCTGCATGGGTTGAAGGAGAATCAAACCATGCAGCTCTGCTACATCAGACAGCACAGCATGGGAGGAAGACGCTGCTGCTCCGTGAGTGATCAGAAGCTGCGTGCTGTAAGCAGTGATGTCACCGCTGACAGGCGGGTTGCTATAGCAATGGTGATCTCCGTTATTCACCGGCTGTGACAGCCGGTGAATAACGGAACGGGGAAGCAGAATGGGGAGCTGACCATGTGACAGAGCATCTCGCTGGTACACGGGGTTGCACAAACGACCACCGCGTACCGGAGAGATGCACTGACAGGACCTAGCAATGACGTCTAGCCATGTGACCAGTTTGTAGCCAATGAGATAATAGACACGTGAATGGTCACATGCTTTTTTGACATCACGGAAGGTCCTATCATCAGTGCTGGTTACCGGGAGGATGCAGCGATTATTGGAAGGAAAAACGGCGGGAGACAGAGTGCAGGACGCGTCGCGGGGACAGATAAGTGTTATGGCAATGTTTATTAACTGTATGTGTACATTTACAGTATAATGTGTTTTTATGTGTTTGTGTTTGCCTGCCATTGGTTTCAATGGGGCTCAAGAGGTTCGTCAAGTCGTCCGTCGAACCAAACTAGAACGTGGCCTCGGTTCGACGAACCGAACTCGAGCCTCTAGAGGCTCGCTCATCTCTACTCCTGACATAGAGTTTAATTTCATTTACATGTTGATGGATAGTTCACGCTGATACTGATGCATCATGGGCCTGCAGGAGAGCTTCAATTTCTTTGGAATTTTATTTGGGCTGCTTATCCACCCTTTCAATTATCCTGCACTTCAACCTTTCATCGATTTTTCTCTGTCATCCATGTACAGGGAGATTACTTACAGTACCTTGCCTTGTAAACCTCTGTTACATTTTATGCACCATGGACAAAGGAACTGTTACGGTTGCTGTGGCACTGGAGACTATGTTCGGATTTCTTGCTACTGCACATGTGCGAGCACTGGAGACTATGTTCGGATTTCTTGCTACTGCACATGTGCAAGCGCTGGAGACTAAGTCCTATCTTGGAGCCATTGCACATGTGCGGGTGACATCATCGCTGACACGAGGTCACATGTCTCTGACACCTTGTAAGCTGATTGGCCGCTGGTCATGTGCTTGTGACATGTGGTCACATGTCTCTGACACCTTCTATGCCGATTGGTCACAGGTCATGTGCTTGTGACGCTTTGCTCGGTTATAGGCCAGTGTGACGTCATTGCTGTCATTCTGGCAGTGGATTGGCTCTGGTGTCCTCCATCTTGGATGAGGCACAGAGTCTATATAAGACCCTGACGCATGCCGCCCGGCGCTCAGTCCTCTTGGTTCCTGCATAGGAGTAGACGCTCTGTGTATGTCCCTTGCGGCACCTATTCTGTCTAGGTGAGCGTTATCGGTAGGGTAACGCTCTTGTACCTTGCAGCTTATGCTGTGGTCCGTATCCTCGCACCTTAGTGGAGCGGACATAGGCAGGTGCTTGCTGCACATGGTCTGACTGGGCCTTGTGGTTCTACTCTGAGGTGAGCACTATCGGTAGGGTAGCGCTCCTGTACCTTTCAGCCGTACTGTTGTCCAAGTCCTCGCACCTTAGTGGAGCGGACATAGGTAGGTTAGGTGGTCGTTGCCTTCTAGGGTAACGCTCCACTACGCTGCCTCCTGCAGCAGTCCGTATCCTCGCACACTAGGGGAGCGGTCATAGGCAGGAGTTTCAAGCTAGCAGCCTTGCTGCTGTCCGTATCCTTGCACCACAAGTGGAGCGGACATAGGTAGGTGCCATATTGCACACACTACACCTAGTCTCTGTGACTGTTAACTGAGACAGGTGCTTTCATGCTCACAGATTGTGAGACTTCTATGCACTTTTATGTTGTATTCCTCACTCTTTTGCATTTCCACTCCTATGTTATTCTAATAAGGTAGTCGCTGTGACTTAAACAGTATACGCCACAATTGGTCTTGGTGACACTGTGACGCAACAGTGTCAGTACCGCTTTGGTGGTACAGGTTTCCCCTATCCTCTGCCATACTCTGCAGCAGAGCTCTTCACGGTGGACCCTGACTGTCGGATAGCCTTTCCATTCCCTTATTATCCGACAGCCCTCATAACATTAGGACTGAGCCAAGGGTCTGGCAGAGATGGCAGAGTATCAACAAGTACATCAGTATATACAGGTTCTTGAAGCAAGGCTCAAGACTGTAGAGGATAAACCTCAAACTTTGGTGTCTTCGCTACATGACCCACGACTTGCTCTACCCAACAGATACTCTGGCGATGCCAGGTCTTGTCGTGGGTTCATAAGCCAGTGTCAGATTCACCTTGAGGTTAGTTCCTCTCACTTCTCTACAGAGAGGTCCAAAGTAGGCTTTATTATATCCCTGCTTCAGGATAAAGCCTTAGAGTGGGCTACTCCCTTATGGGAGCGCTCTGATTTGGTTACTCAGAAACATCAAGACTTCCTTGATGCACTTAAAGCGGTGTTCATGGGACCGCAGGTTACCCATGATGCGGCTTTGAGACTGCTAGATCTGTCTCAAGGTTCGTTATTTACCAGCTCTTATGCCATTGCTTTTCGTACCTTGGTAGCAGAGTTAGACTGGCCTGAGAAGGTGTTAATACCTATCTTCTGGAGGAGTCTTGCAGGCTATGTCAAAGATGCTCTTGCTATTCGGGAAGTTCCTCCTTCTCTGGAGGACTTAATAATGGTAGCAACTAGGATCGATGTACGCCATAAGGAACGTAGACTCGAGGTTACCTTGTCACGTCCCATGAGTTGAGTTGGTTCAGATGCTGTGGTTCCTTCTCTATCTTCCTCAGCATCTGAGACATCTCTTACTCCTATGGAGTTGGGTTATACTACTTCCCGACCTCGTAAGGCGGGCTCTCCTATCTGTTACATATGTCGTCCGGCTGGGCACTATGCCAACAAGTGTCCTAGCCGTCAGGGAAACTCCCAGGCCTAGTAACCATTAGAGGGGGGTTACTAGAGATGCCTTCTGCACCCTCTAAGTGTAGTGTCCCAGGTCAACTCTCATTCTCTGAGAATACATGGCCTATTATGGCTTTTGTGGATTCCCGAGCTGACGAGACTTTTGTGTCCTCAGGATTTGTTAAGAGACACAATATTCCCTCTATCATGTTAGAGGCGCCTATTCCTGTCCGGGTTGTTAATGGGACTATGTTGTCTGACTCCATTACATTGAGGACAGTTCCATTGCGCCTTTCCCTGTCTCATGGTCACATAGAGGAGATTTCTTTTCTTGTTTTGCCTGAGGGAATAGACGACGTACTTCTGGGTCTCCCATGGCTTCGGACTCATGCTCCTCTAATTGACTGGGAGTCCGATAGCATTATTAGTTGGGGTTCGAAATGTCAGTCCCCATGTCTTCCCTTATCACCTAAGGTCGTATGCGGTTGCATCAACTGATCTCTCTCCCTTACCTACACCCTATGTGGATTTCGCTGATGTGTTTTCCAAGCAGGGTGCTGAGACTCTTCCACCTCATAGGCCTTATGACTGTGCTATAGACCCCTTGCCGGGTTCTGTTCCACCAAAGGTCAGGGTCTATCCCTTGTCTATCCCAGAATCCGAGGCTATGTCGGCCTATATAAAGGATAGTCTGCAGAGGGGCTTCATCCGCAAGTCTGTCTCACCTGCAGGGGCTGTTTTTTTCTTTGTGCGGAAAAAAGAGGATCATCTGCTTCCCTTCATAGACTACAGGGGTCTTAACGCCATTACTGTAAAGAATAGATACCCCTTGCCCCTAATTTCTGAACTGTTTGACAGACTACGGGGAGCTAAGGTATTTACAAAGTTGGATCTGCGAGGTGCTTATAATTTAGTGCGAATTCGAGAGGGTGACGAATGGAAGACCGCTTTTAACACCAGAGACGGTCACTATGAATACCTCGTCATGCCTTTTGGTCTGTGTAATGCACCTGCAGTGTTCCAGGACTTCGTAAATTACGTGTTTAGGGATTTACTGTTATCATCGGTGGTGGTATACCTGGATGATATACTAATTTTTTCTCCCGACCTGGAGACACATCGGTTGGATGTGATCAGGGTTCTGTCACGTCTAAGAGAGCACTCTCTGTTTGCCAAACTCGAGAAATGTATATTTGAGCAAGCCTCTCTAGTAGTGATGAGCGAGTATGCTTGTTACTACTCGGTACTCGCACGAGTATCACTGTACTCGGGCTACTCGGCGGGGACCGAGTAATCTCGCAATACTCGTGCTGTACTCGTGGTCTTCATGTTGGCGCTCTTTTTAGAGCCAGCCCTTATGCAGGGATTGGCTGGCAGACCACTGCAATGCCACAGCCCTGTTGTGGAATTGCAGTGATTGGCCGGCCCTCACAGCATGACCGTGCCTTTAGCCCGACACTTCCCCGCTCGGCTACGGCCCCTCCCGCACTCCACTCCGCGTGTATATATATATATGCACGCTTTCACACACACGCACGTTTTTTTTTTAATTTACAGTTTTATGGTTTCTACATGCTGCCGGTGGTCATTTCAGAATAATACTCGGGTCCCCCATAGGATAACATTGGGCTCGGTGCTCGGGCCGAGTACACGAGTATCTTGGGATGCTCGGCCCGAGCCTCGAGCACCCGAGCTTTTTAGTACTCGCTCATCACTACTCTCTACCCTTCTTAGGCTATATCATTTCTCATGAGGGATTGGCAATGGATCCTGCGAAGCTTTCTGCAGTTATGGAATGGGCTGAACCTCATACCTTGAAAGCAGTACAAAGCTTCCTGGGATTCATAAATTATTACCGGCAATTTATACCACACTTTTCTACCTTGGTAGCTCCGTTAGTGGCTTTGACTAAAAAGAGCGCCAATCCTAAGGTCTGGTCTACTGAGACATCCCAGGCTTTCAAGGCAGTTAAAGAACACTTTTCATCTGCTCCTGTCCTCCAAAGACCTGACAAGAATAAGCCCTTTCTCATGGAGGTGGACGTGTCCTCTGTAGAAGCTGGAGCAGTTCTATATCAAAAGAACAGCTCAGGTAGAAAAAGACCGTGTTTTTTCTTTGCAAAGACGTTCTCTCCTGCTGAGAGGAACTACACTATTGGTGACAGGGAACTACTTGCCCTAAAATTAGCATTGGAAGAGTGGCGTCACTTGCTCGAGGGAGCCAGGCAGCCCTTTCAGGTCTTTACAGACCATAAGAACCTGACATATTTGCAAACTGCACAACGTTTGAATCCTCAGCAAGCCCGCTGGTCCTTGTTTTTCTCTCGGTTTAACTTCTCCATTAATTATCTTACCGGGAGTAGAATAATAAGGCCGACGCACTCTTTCGCTCTATGGAATCATCTCACGAAGAGAATGAGGACCCTCGTCTCATTCTTCCATCTAGGGTTTTTCACACACTCTCTCCTGTAACGTTAGACCAAATCCCACCGGGCAAGACCTTTGTTCCGCCTAATCGACAAAATGATATATTGTCTTGGGCCCACACCTCAAAGGTGGGTGGGCATTTTGGTATTAGACGGACACGAGAGTTACTCGAGAGGTGGTATTGTTGGCGACACTTAGCCAGCCACGTCAAAAGATATGTCGGTTCCTGCTACTCATGTGCTCACAACCGTCCGTTACGGCAGAGACCGGCTGGGCTCTTGCATCCTTTGCCAGTGCCAGATAGAACATGGGAGGTGGTAGGCATGGACTTTGTGGGTGATCTTCCGTGTTCACAGGGACATTGATTTGTGTGGGTAATTACGGACCATTTCTCCCGGATGGTTCATCTCGTACCATTAGCAAGAATCTCATCTTCCAGGGTACTAGCCAAACTATTCCTCAAGCATGTCTTTAGGCTTCATGGGATGCCAGATCGTATCATTTGTGATAGAGGTACGCAATTTGCTTCCCGTTTCTGGCGAGATCTTTGTAGCCTTCTGCAAATTGAGTTGAATCTCTCTTCGGCATACCATCCGGAGACCAATGGTTTGGTTGAGCGTACCAATCAATCCATGATTATATACCTTCGACACTTTGTTGCTGAGAACCACGATAACTGGTCCTCCCTCCTACCCTGGGCAGAGTTTGCCCTTAACAATTCTCTGGCTGAGGCCACTGGGCAGACACCATTCGTACTCAACAATGGGCAACACCCTAGGGTACCGGTACCATTTCCTGCTGCTGCACCTCCTCCTCTTGTGGCCAACTGGACGACTAATGCCAGAGAGGTCTGGGATCGGACTCAAGAGTCGATCCAAGCAGCTAAGGACCGTATGAAGACGGTGTCCGATCGGTTTCGTCACCCGGCCCCTGTCTTTTCTCCTGGGGACTTTGTGTGGCTCTCTGCAAAAAACGTGAAACTTAGGCGGGCTTTGCACGTAGCAACATCGCACGTGCGATGTCGATGGGGTCAAATCGAAAATGACGTACTTCCGCCATCGCATGCGAGATTGAAGTGTGTAAATGCTTTTACATGCGATGAGAGTCTTAAAAATCGTCATCATCGCATGATCGTTGCAGTCTCCGACTTTTCCATAATTGGGATGATGCAATCCTGCGATCGTAGTTTTATCTTTCAAGTCGGTCTCTAAATTGTTGTGTGTAAAGTCAATGTTTGTTCAAATGTGATCATGTGTTTTAATTTACTGGTTTGCAACGTTTTTGCCTGGACCTGATTTACTAATCAAAACATGGTTTATTTCCCTGCGACTCAATTGGTTAATGGCTCAGCGTATTACCTTTCTTCATCATGCCTTATAAAAGGCTGTGTATGCGACCCCTTTTTGCTTGCATTCTGTTTTTCGTGTGATATTAGGTGCAATATCAATTTGTGTGATCCTATGTTTGCGGTATTTCCCTGTCACAACTTGAAACATAAAGCCTTGGCTGAATAGACTGGTCTTGTTTACGTGAAAGGTATTTTGTAAAATTTTTATTTTGTTTGGTCAAATCCATAATTGTGTATCAAACCTTCATTTTTTTTTTTTTTTTTTTTCCAGATATTATTTTTTCCTTACGGAGTTTCAAGTTATTATTTGCAATTATGAATCAAGACATAGAATTTGCCATATGTGGTGCTGCGATCGCAGTCGCTGCGTCTACTGCAGTTATTGAATGTAACAGGACCAATCGTAGAAATGCACGTTTTGGGCGCATTTGGGCGAGAGAATGGCTGCTGGAAAGGGACCGATTTTCGCATTTAAATTTATTACGCGAACTTCAAGAGCGACATCCAAATGACTTTCAAAATTACTTGCGAATGTCCGAGAATTCATTCAAGTTCCTTTTGCAGCGTGTGGAGCATCAAATTAGCCGTCAGAATACCGTCATGCGTGCCGCAGTGACCAGTGTTGAACGGCTCAGTGTCACTCTGCGTTTCCTTGCGACGGGACGCACACTGACGGACTTACAATATTCGTCTGCTATTTCATTATCTGCCTTAAGCAGTATCATCCCAGACACTTGCCAAGCCATAATTGATAATCTCAGTGATTTTATGGCTTTCCCTAAAAATGAAAGTGAATGGTTGCAGCTAGCCTCACAATTTCAACTGCAGTGGCATTTCCCTAACTGTGGTGGCGCAATTGATGGGAAGCACATCAGGATAACCCAACCCCACCACAGTGGTTCTTTTTACCATAATTACAAAGGTTTTTTTAGCATTATTTTACTGGCTGTCGCAAACGCAGATTATGATTTTGTCATGGTAGATGTTGGTCTGAATGGGCGTATCTCCGATGGTGGCGCCTTAGAACAGACTGAATTTGGTAGACGACTATTAAGATCGCAGCTGCGATTACCCAATAATTCCCAGACCATCAATAATCTTAATTTTGTATTTGTGGGTGACGAGGCGTTTCCACTGCGAAAAAATTTACTACGACCTTATCCACAAAATACCTTAAATGCACAACGTACTGTCTTTAATTACCGCCTTTCACGTGCTAGATGCGTTGTGGAAAGTGCGTTTGGCATTCTAGCAAGCCGGTTTCGCATTTTTCATACTCCAATCAATTTAAAAATCGAAACCATCGATAAAGTAGTACTGGCATGCTGTGTTCTGCACAATTTTTTGTGGAAAAGGGAGGGCCGACACTATATTCCTGTTGGCTATGTGGACACAGTTAACGACGTCACTGGCGAAGGAATTCCAGGATCATGGCGAGAACATGATCCACATTTGCCGCCGATAAATCCACCTGTTGTAATTGGTCGCATTTCGGATGAAAATATTTTAAACAGAGACAAGTATTGTGATTTATTTAATGGAACTGGTGCATTTGGTTTGCATGTGTTACCCTAATGTTTCTATAATGTATTTTCGAAACAAGAAACATCATCAAATGTAATTTGTGATTAAATATACAAAGTGCTTAGCATTATGTTACTACATTCTTCTCAATTGGGATTGTGCTAAAGTAGGTTATTTTTTAAATTTTATTATGTCAAAATCTACAAATGTGGAATCTATTCAATATTATGTTCCTACCAATTGTAATAAAAATTATCCGTCCCACCACAAAAAAATAATGCCTTATTTTCACGCCCATAATTATTACGAGTTTATTAAATGTCAGCTTGTTGGTAAAATCAAAATTCTGACTTTTCATCTTCTTCCTTAAACATTTGGTTTGAATTAAATGATTTTAATAAATGTTTTGAACAAAATACATGTAGGCTTAGCCAAATGTGTACACATGACGAAAACACATGTCAGATCCTCAGACCTACAGACAGATAGCCGATAAACTTTGTTTACAATATCTTCATTACAACAGAAAGTGAAACTACATTCAGACAGTATGTGATGCAGAATCCTTTGCAAATTGATAACAGAGCAACCATGCCACGTTCTGCAGTGTGGGGAGAGAATGAGGTGAAATACCTCATAGAACAAATGGATACAAGGGGCTACGAAGGGACAGCTGATGTCAAGATTACCTATAAAAGAAGGAGACATATCTTAAAAAAAATACGTCATGGCCTGAGGAGGAAATTTCATGTGCACCGAACATCTATACAAATCAGACGGAAGTGGGCCGACCTCAAATATAGATGTGTTTCTAGAGTCCAGGCCGTGAGGACAGAATTAATGAATGCAGTTGGTATGGTTTTTTTTGCAAGATTTTTAATGTATGAGATATATTAGCATTAATCCGGGCTTATATTTTGAATGTATGTAATGTTTTTTTTCATATTATTATTTCATTGCTTAGCAGATAACAATCCAATAAATGTGGACATGGCTGAAAATGATGATGAGACGCTGATGAACCCGGATGTACTGATCGACCAAAATGGTTCGCCAGCAGTGGATAGTTTGGTTTCAGAATCAGACGCAAGTATGTATCTGTTTATTTGTTATGTTTTTTTTTTTTTTTTTTTTTTAATTTTGTTTTTTTTTTTTGGTTTTTTTTTTACAGATGTGGGTTTTGGATCTGGTTGGGCAATAAGTCCTTCCAATTCTGATCATGGAAGTTCTGAAACTGTGCAAATTGGTAATTATGAGTTTATATATTTGTTTTTGGATATAAAAATTTAAAACATTATACATTTAATTATTTTTTTTTTTTTTTTTTTACATGATTTTATTCCCAACAATGCAGACAGAAACCATGTTCAAGACATTTTTGACTGTGCTCGGGAGATTCATGTGGCCTCGGGGAAGTTGTTAGAACTTTTGCAGAGTCATATGCCTATATAATGTTTTGACAATGCATTATTGTGTTTTTAAATGTTTTTTAATTTTTCTTACAATTTACATTAAAATAAAAATAAAAAAACAGCAAAATGTAAAATAAATATTTTGTCTGTGTAACTGATAATAATATCATTATATATTTTTTTTTTTTTTTTTTAATTTTAAAAAATATTTATGGGAAAATAATGTTATGATGACTAAATAACATGGCGAAAATGTTTAAAAAATAAAAATGTAAAACAAAAATTAGGTGTTTTGCAGCTTTATAATGCTTCGGTTGTACATTAGATTTCAACAGAAAACACATTTTAAAGTTAAAAAAATAAGGACCAAATACACATTAATAAATTATATTTTTTTATTTTTTACTTTACTACTAATAATGATTTTTTAAACACAAAATAGGTTTGTCACATTAAAAAAAAAAAAAATATATATAAATATGTCATTATATATTTTTATGATTTTATGTGATTTCATGTCATCACATTACAAAACAAACTCATACACAGTAAACTTTCATTAGCTTACTAAGCTAACTGGAACAGAAATGTTTAGTTTTATCAAACTATTATCGGGTTTTTGTATTGGCTTTTTTACCACACCCTTTTTTAAAGGGGTAATGGCGAGCTGATTTTTGTCTCAAATGACGGACAATGGGTATAAGTTCATTTTCATTAAACTCATTGTCCGTCATTTCGGCAGATTTATCAAGTGGCACTTCTTGATTATTTGTGCCTGAAATAGGGGAAACTGTGACATCAAAGATTTTGTGGTCTAATTTAGACAATGTTCCAGAGATTGCGGCATTCAATACCGACAAAATCCATTTTTCGGCAAGTAAACCCGATTCATGGTCAATTTGTTTCATCTTTTCATTGACTAAATAAGCAATTCCGCAAATAGGGGAAGTGTTGTTCCTTTCAAGTAATGTTTTCGCTATTGAAACAAGTTGTGCAACACCAGTCATTGGATCTGGTGTTGTTTGTCTTGGATAAATTCTTCTAGGCAAAGCAGGTGAGGGACGAGCTTCTGGATCTTCTACAGCGTTGGATGTCGATGGTGTATTCGAAAGAATCGCATCCACGCCAGATTGAGTGTCTGATGGACCTTCATGAGTGCTTTGATCTTGGCTTTCTTGCGAATTCTGTAGATTTTTATTAAAAAAAAGAAATACAAAAATTATATATTGAAAAGCAAATTTTTTTTTTTTTTGGGATATGATTTTTTAACATCAAATACATTTGCTTAAAAATGAAAAATAGTGCATTTGTAAACACAGATTTGAAATTGACTATCATTTTGCCTTCTAAATTGTGACTATAATTTAACCAAAAACAAAAAAAAAAAAATTTTGTCCCAAACATAAAAAAATAAACATGAATTGACATGTGGCATTAAACATCGTTACCCAGAACAAAAATTAAAAAAAAAAATAAATTAACAAATAACATACCGCCTCAACAGCTGAATCAAGATTATCCACTTGCTGTTCTTTTTCAAGTGGTGGAATTAATGTGGTTGATGCTCTGGGAAGCTCATGGTCCCTAGTGAAGAGTAGTAGATCATAATACCACAATTTAGGCGTATAAATATCTTCGGAACCACAACCAGATGTTTGGGATTCAGCAACTTTATTTAGTTCTTTTTTAAATACCGTTCGAAGTGCTTGAAGTTTTTTTCGCACAATAAGCTCTGATGCCTTGTGTGGCTCGTGATGGGTATTGTACACTTCAATGAGTTTTTTATACGCAGCTTTTTTCATGAATTTGTTACTGTATTCGTTGGATTTAACTTGCCAGAGACATGGATGTGCCCTGTATTCCTCTATGAATGCTCTGATGAACTCTTCATTAGAGCCAGACATTTTTTCTGTTTGTGTTTAGTCTATGATTTAGAAAGAAAGAAAAAAAAAATGACTAGCCATTATAAACTATTTATACATGAATGAACAATCACTTTAAGCATGAATACATCAGATTTGAACTTGATAAGTTAAAGACAATAACATCATATTTGTAGGTATTAGCAAAAATATTACAAAGTACAAGATTATACTAACAAAACAAGCAAAACACTTACCACACGTGTTAACGCACAAACAAAGGCAACACCAAGTGCTGAGCAGAACGTCGCACCTTAAATAAGACACGAACACTAATCCAAAGAAAGGAGCCAAGATGCACGATAAGTATTCTTGAAAACAAGGACTGAATTTGTATGCGCCAGGAAAAAACGGAATGTATGAGATACAAGTGACAGAGACAAACATTAAAAAGTAAGCCACAGCAGGGAATAAAAAAACAAACAAAAGGAAAAATAGACTAATGACATGTTGAAGGACAAATCACAATGGTAATCGCACAACAATCTGAACAATCTGGTATGGTTGGTTAAAACGCTCAGTAAGTTGACGGGTGTAAATTCAAATGAACAATTACGGAAGGACCGAAGGATATCGCACCTGCGAGGGGGCGTGCCGAATCGCATCTGCGTCGCACCAACATTGTTAGCAAGATCGCAACGTGCAAAGCCCGCCTTAGAGTGAGCTCTGTCAAATTTGCTCCTCGCTTCCTGGGTCCTTATGAGGTTCTTCTACAGGTAAATCCTGTAGTCTACCAATTGAAGATACCCGTCCATCTTAGGATCCATGACAAATTCCATGTTTCACTGTTAAAGCCGGCTATTTTACCTCACGCTCATGAAGTGCACTCTCCTGCCTCTGATTCCTCTTGCTCTAGCCATGAGGTACGAGCCATAGTTGGTTCTAAGATGGTTCGAGGCCGCAGGTACTTCTTGATAGATTGGGAGGGCTACGGCCCGGAACATCGCTCTTGGGAGCCTGAGGAGGCTGTCCATACTCCCGACTTAGTTGCCGATTACCTACATCGCCGGGAGGGGGGCCCTTGAGGGGGAGGTACTGTTACGGTTGCTGTGGCACTGGAGACTATGTTTGGATTTCTTGCTACTGCACATGTGCGAGCACTGGAGACTATGTTCGGATTTCTTGCTACTACACATGTGCAAGCGCTGGAGACTAAGTCCTATCTTGGAGCCATTGCACATGTGCGGGTGACATCATCGCTGACACGAGGTCACATGTCTCTGACACCTTCTAAGCTGATTGGCCGCTGGTCATGTGCTTGTGACATGTGGTCACATGTCTCTGACACCTTCTATGCCGATTGGTCGCAGGTCATGTGCTTGTGACGCTTTGCTTGGTTATAGGCCAGCGTGACGTCATTGCTGTCATTCTGGCAGTGGATTGGCTCTGGTGTCCTCCATCTTGGATGAGGCACAGAGTCTTTATAAGACCCTGACGCACGCCGCCCGGCGCTCAGTCCTCTTGGTTCCTGCATAGGAGTAGACGCTCTGTGCATGTCCCTTGCAGCACCTATTCTATCTAGGTGAGCGTTATCGGTAGGGTAACGCTCTTTTACCTTGCAGCTTATGCTGTGGTCCGTATCCTCGCACCTTAGTGGAGCGGACATAGGCAGGTGTTTGCTGCATATGGTCTTACTGGGCCTTGTGGTTCTACTCTGAGGTGAGCGCTATCAGTAGGGTAGCGCTCCTGTACCTTTCAGCCATACTGTTGTCCGTGTCCTCGCACCTTAGTGGAGCAGACATAGGTAGGTTAGGTGGTCATTGCCTTCCAGGGTAACGCTTCACTACGCTGCCTCCTGCAGCAGTCCGTATCCTCGCACACTAGGGGAGCGGTCATAGGCAGGAGTTTCAAGCTAGCAGCCTTGCTGCTGTCCGTATCCTTGCACCACAAGGGGAGCGGACATAGGTAGGTGCCATATTGCACACACTACACCTAGTCTCTGTGACTGTTAACTGAGACAGGTGCTTTCACGCTCATAGACTGTGAGACTTCTATGCACTTTTATGTTGTATTCCTCACTCTTTTGCATTTCCACTCCTATGTTATTCTAATAAGGTAGTCGCTGTGACTTAAACAGTATATGCCACAATTGGTCTTGGTGACACTGTGACGCAACAGTGTCAGTACCGCTTTGGTGGTACAGGTTTCCCCTATCCTCTGCCATACTCTGCAGCAGAGCTCTGCACGGTGGACCCTGAATGTCGGATAGCCTTCCATTCCCTTATTATCCGAAAGCCCCCGTAACAGGAACATCAAGATCTCTGGAGATGAACTTGTTACATATAGATTGCTGATATTGTTCAACAATTTTGGTTGTGCAGTCCTCAGACAGTTCTCGTCTTCTCTTTCTGTACTTCTTGCTTAGTCTGGCACATACAGACACACAATGCAAAGATTGAATCAATGTCTCCCCCCTTTTTTTTTTGTTTCAGGTGTAATTTGCATATTACCCAGGCATATGACATTCCACAGGTGAATTTCAACGAACTTCACATGCTTGAAACAAAAGCTGTTTACCCACAATTTTGGAAAGGTGGCAACAATTTTGTCAGCTCCATTTAAGGGGTTATGGTGAAATAATGTATCTTTTTTTTCCTTTTTTTGTGTTGCTCCAATAAAAACAAAGAAATAAACATGTGTATGACAAAACATGTGTAATTGCAATAATTTTCTGGGATAAATAATTCATTTTCTGGAACAGTTTTAAGGAGTGCCAACACTTTTTTCCATGACTGGTTGCTTAATTTACAAAATTAAGTGTTATGGTGGCTGAGGAGGTGCACTTATCAGAACAATAACTCGAGCTGATGATGTCATTGTCAGAGGCTACTTTATCCAGCCAAAACTTAGTCAAGTCATGTGACATTGAATTAATGATGCCCTCTTCTTACTGCCCACCAGCACACTTGCCAGAGGCCAAATATACCAATAGTAACCTGCGTATGGTACTACTACTAGTGCAGAGACAGTTTCTGCTAGCTGTGCCGGTAGTAATTGTGCTGCTTGCATCTCCCAAATACTATATCTTTTCATGGTGTTCTATCCTATAAAAATATGAGATAAACCAAGTTTTAGGTAAAGTTCAGATGGAAGCCAAAAAGGCTAGTGCTTCAACAGCCTGCCTGCAATATTAGTCATGCATGTATGTGTTTCCAGCTTGACAAATTAAACATGTGTAAAAATACAGAGCTGCACAGATAATTATCTGAATTTACAGTAATAAATGTTTTGGATATTTTTGGTTAAGGCAGATTAAACTGGCCCTGCCCAAAAAAATCCAAGAAAAAAAGAGTACTCCATAAGAATGATGCAACAGCTTATAGTATGTAGGTATGCAAAAAGAAAATTGTGCGTTAAAAATATTTTCTAAATTTAATTTAAAAAAATCACATATCCAACAAAAAGGGCTACATTGGTCCGTAGGTACATGCATGTAAAATATCTTGTGGCAATGACAGCAGTGTTTTTGAAGTGGTTGCACTTCTTAAATGGCCTATTAATAGAGTTGCTAATAAAAAAACGTTGGGGGTAATATTTTAAAATATATTTTGTAATTGAGTTCACTCTTCTTAAGAAAAATTCGGTAATGGAAAAACTATGTTGCTAGGTAGAGGGATATTAAAATTACCACCTTGTTTGCTGTATGAAAAAAAAAATCATAGACTGAGAATACTCTTTTCATTGTGTGCTTAATCACTACAGTTGTACACCACAATCAGATTTGCCATTTTTTTATCCATAGGTGGAATGAGCGGTGAGATTTGACATGCGTCCCTACACTTTAGAAAACGTTTAAAGGGTTGCTCCAATCTCGAAGATCCTATCCCAATATGTAGGTGTAATAATAATACTAGCAAATACCTCCAATTAGAAATGTGTTATAGTTCTCCTGATATAACCATGTCTCTTCCCTCCTGTGCAGGGCATTGCAGCTTAGGTATACATGGTTTAACCATGAGCAACTAACTGTCATTAGTTATAAGACATGGCTATATCAAGAGAACTATACTACATTTCTAATTGGAGGTATTTGTTAATATTATTACAACTACTACATATTGGGATAGGATCTTTAGAGGTTGGGAATACCACTTTAATGGCACTACTTAACTGTTTCTAATCTTTTGAATTCTCAGTGATAGCCCACTTCATTGACTGTGCTAGACCATGTGATTTAATCACTGACGAAAACCTGCTTGGTTGTGTCTGACACCATTAGTACACTTTAGCATTATGTGGAATGGTGCCAGATAGAGGTGAGTGAATAAATTCAAGTGGAATTTTACTGAAATATTACAAAAATCCGAATTTGTCAAAATTCAGATTTTTTTGTAATTCACTTAAGCGGACTGTACACACAGCGACATCGCTAGCGATGTCACTGGTGAAAGCACCTGTCCCCGTCGGTTGTGCGTCACGGGCAAATCACTGCCCATAGCGCACAACATCGTTAGTCCCCGTCACACATACTTACCTGCCTAGCGACATCGCTGTGGCCGGCGAACCGCCTCCTTTCTAAGGGGGGGGCGGTTCGTTCGGCGTCACAACGGTGTCACTAAGTGGCCGCCCAATAGAAGCGGAGGGGCGGAGATGAGCGGCCCGACCATCCCACCCACCTCCTTCCTTCCTCATTGCGGGCGGCTGCAGGTATGATGAGGTTCCTCGTTCCAGTGGTGTCACACGTATCGATGTGTGCTGCCGCAGGAACGACGAACAATCTGCGTCCTGCAACAGCAACGATAATCGGGAATAGAACGACTGGACAACGATTAGGTGAGTAATTTTGATCATTAACGGTCGTTCGTGCGTTTCCCACTCAACTACGTTGCTAAGGAGGCCGGATGTGAGTCACGAATTCCGTGACCCCAAAGACATCTCGTTAGCGATGTCGTTGCATGTAAAGCCCGCTTAACACTTGGATTCAGCAAAATGTCGACTGCCGATCACCATAATTTTGAATCATAAAAACTCATCAAAATGTTTAAAAAAAATATACTCACCTATGCGTCCCCTCTGCTCTTATATCACATCTCCCATTGATATCCATGCAGTTTGGCAAATTTAAATCTCCTCAGTAGAGATGAGCAAACCGGTCCCGGTTCGGCTCGAGGTCGGTTCGCCGAACGGAGGTCCCGTTCGAGTTCGGTCCGTCGAACGTTCGACGAACCGAACTCGAACCGCATAGGAAACAATGGCAGGCATTCACAAACACATAAAAACACATAGAAAACACCCTCAAAGGTGTCAAAAAGGTGACAAACAACTCACAACACAACACAAACACATGAGAAAGTGACAAGGACATATACTCATGTGAAAACAAAAGAGCAGGACAAGGAAAAAGAGGAGGAGACACAGATATAGGCATGGCACGCCCTTCTAAAATCATGTAAAACACCGCAAGGGGACTCCAAGCGGAGTCTTCCTTTTTTCCAAAAATTGGGCCACACACACACCCACCCATTCAGTGGCAGCAGTTGTGCCCCAGTTGTACAATTCACAGCTAGGTTTGCATCAAGCACATTCAAAAATACGCCATAATTAACCGTCCCCAGGATGACACCAGGGTAGGTAGCAAAGTCTTTCCTGATCCCAGCTCTGTTCATCTTGGCTCCTTTTAAAAAACACAGCCAGCAAGGGTTACTCCAAGCGGAGTCTCCCTTTTTTCAATAAAAATTGGGCCCCACACACACCCACCCCTTCAGTGGCAGCAGTTGTGCCCCAGTTGTACAATTCACAGCTAGGTTTGCATCAAGCACATTCAAAAATACGCCATAATTAACCGTCCCCAGGATGACACCAGGGTAGGTAGCAAAGTCTTTCCTGATCCCAGCTCTGTTCATCTTGGCTCCTTTTAAAAAACACAGCAAGCAAGGGTTACTCCAAGCGGAGTCTCCCTTTTTTCAAAAAATTGGGCCCCACACACACCCACCCCTTCAGTGGCAGCAGTTGTGCCCCAGTTGTACACTTCACAGCTAGATTTGCATCAAGCACATTCAAAAATACGCCATAATTAACCGTCCCCAGGATGACACCAGGGTAGGTAGCAAAGTCTTTCCTGATCCCAGCTCTGTTCATCTTGGCTCCTTTTAAAAAACACAGCCAGCAAGGGTTACTCCAAGCGGAGTCTCCCTTTTTTCAATAAAAATTGGGCCCCACACACACCCACCCCTTCAGTGGCAGCAGTTGTGCCCCAGTTGTACAATTCACAGCTAGGTTTGCATCAAGCACATTCAAAAATACGCCATAATTAACCGTCCCCAGGATGACACCAGGGTAGGTAGCAAAGTCTTTCCTGATCCCAGCTCTGTTCATCTTGGCTCCTTTTAAAAAACACAGCAAGCAAGGGTTACTCCAAGCGGAGTCTCCCTTTTTTCCAAAAATTGGGCCCCACACACACCCACCCCTTCAGTGGCAGCAGTTGTGCCCCAGTTGTACAATTCACAGCTAGGTTTGCATCAAGCACATTCAAAAATACGCCATAATTAACCGTCCCCAGGATGACACCAGGGTAGGTAGCAAAGTCTTTCCTGATCCCAGCTCTGTTCATCTTGGCTTCTTTTAAAAACAATGTAAGCAAGGGTTACTCCAAGCGGAGTCTCCCTTTTTTCAAACAATTGGGCCCCACACACACCCACCCCTTCAGTGGCAGCAGTTGTGCCCCAGTTGTACACTTCACAGCTAGATTTGCATCAAGCACATTCAAAAATACGCCATAATTAACCGTCCCCAGGATGACACCAGGGTAGGTAGCAAAGTCTTTCCTGATTCCAGCTCTGTTCATCTTGGCTTCTTTTAAAAACAATGTAAGCAAGGGTTACTCCAAGCGGAGTCTCCCTTTTTTCCAAAAATTGGGCCCCACACACACCCACCCCTTCAGTGGCAGCAGTTGTGCCCCAGTTGTACACTTCACAGCTAGATTTGCATCAAGCACATTCAAAAATACGCCATAATTAACCGTCCCCAGTATGACACCAGGGTAGGTAGCAAAGTCTTTCCTGATCCCAGCTCTGTTCATCTTGGCTCCTTTTAAAAAACACAGCAAGCAAGGGTTACTCCAAGCGGAGTCTCCCTTTTTTCAAAAAATTGTGCCCCACACACACCCACCCATTCAGTGGCAGCAGTTGTGCCCCAGTTGTACAATTCACAGCTAGGTTTGCATCAAGCACATTAAAAAATACGCCATAATTAACCGTCCCCAGGATGACACCAGGGTAGGTAGCTAAGTCTTTCCTGATCCCAGCTCTGTTCATCTTGGCTTCTTTTAAAAACAATGTAAGCAAGGGTTACTCCAAGCGGAGTCTCCCTTTTTTCCAAAAATTGGGCCCCACACACACCCACCCCCTCAGTGGCAGCAGTTGTGCCTCAGTTGTACACTTCACAGCTAGATTTGCATCAAGCACATTCAAAAATACGCCATAATTAACCGTCCCCAGGATGACACCAGGGTAGGTAGCAAAGTCTTTCCTGATCCCAGCTCTGTTCATCTTGGCTTCTTTTAAAAACAATGTAAGCAAGGGTTACTCCAAGCGGAGTCTCCCTTTTTTCCAAAAATTGGGCCCCACACACACCCACCCCTTCAGTGGCAGCAGTTGTGCCCCAGTTGTACACTTCACAACTAGATTTGCATCAAGCACATTCAAAAATTCGCTATAATTATCCGTCCCCAGGATGACACCAGGGTAGGTAGCAAAGTCTTTCCTGATCCCAGCTCTGTTCATATTGGCTCCTTTTAAAAAACACAGCAAGCAAGGGTTACTCCAAGCGGAGTCTCCCTTTTTTCAAAAAATTGGGCCCCACACACACCCACCCCTTCAGTGGCAGCAGTTGTGCCCCAGTTGTACAATTCACAGCTAGGTTTGCATCAAGCACATTCAAAAATACGCCATAATTAACCGTCCCCAGGATGACACCAGGGTAGGTAGCAAAGTCTTTCCTGATCCCAGCTCTGTTCATCTTGGCTCCTTTTAAAAAACACAGCAAGCAAGGGTTACTCCAAGCGGAGTCTCCCTTTTTTCCAAAAATTGGGCCCCACACACACCCACCCCTTCAGTGGCAGCAGTTGTGCCCCAGTTGTACACTTCACAGCAAGGTTTGCATCAAGCACATTCAAAAATACGCCATAATTAACCGTCCCCAGGATGACACCAGGGTAGGTAGCAAAGTCTTTCCTGATCCCAGCTCTGTTCATCTTGGCTTCTTTTAAAAACAATCTAAGCAAGGGTTACTCCAAGCGGAGTCTCCCTTTTTTCAAAAAATTGGGCCCCACACACACCCACCCCTTCAGTGGCAGCAGTTGTGCCCCAGTTGTACACTTCACAGCTAGATTTGCATCAAGCACATTCAAAAATACGCCATAATTAACCGTCCCCAGGATGACACCAGGGTAGGTAGCAAAGTCTTTCCTGATCCCAGCTCTGTTCATCTTGGCTTCTTTTAAAAACAATCTAAGCAAGGGTTACTCCAAGCGGAGTCTCCCTTTTTTCAAAAAATTGGGCCCCACACACACCCACCCCTTCAGTGGCAGCAGTTGTGCCCCAGTTGTACACTTCACAGCTAGATTTGCATCAAGCACATTCAAAAATACGCCATAATTAACCGTCCCCAGGATGACACCAGGGTAGGTAGCAAAGTCTTTCCTGATCCCAGCTCTGTTCATCTTGGCTTCTTTTAAAAACACATCAAGCAAGGGTTACTCCAAGCGGAGCCTCCCTTTTTTCCAAAAATTGGGCCCCACACACACCCACCCCTTCAGTGGCAGCAGTTGTGCCCTAGTTGCAAACAGGATGTTTTGATTTGCATCAAGCACATTCCAAATCCACAAGCATTTACTCTCCCCAGGATGACACAGGGGTAGTAAATTCCTTCTGGATCCATGACTTGTTCATTTTGATGAACGTCAGTCTGTCCACATTGTCACTGGACAGACGCGTGCGCTTATCTGTCAGCACACACCCAGCAGCACTGAAGACACGTTCAGAGACAACGCTGGCAGCTGGACACGACAAAATCTCCAAGGCGTAACTGGAGAGCTCTGGCCATTTTTCTAGATTTGAAGCCCAAAAGGAGCAAAGCTCCATTTGCAAACTCATGGCATCGATGTTCATTTGGAGATACTCCTGTATCATCCTCTCCAGCCGTTGACTATGTGTCAGACTTGTTGTCTCTGGTGGCCTTGCAAAAGAGGGTCTAAAAAAATTATGAAAAGATTCCATAAAATTGCTGTTACCAGCACCAGATACGGTCCTACTGGTACGGGTAGACTGTTGAAGATGACGAGACCGTCCCATGTTTGTCAAGTTACAACTGGGAGATTCACTCCCTGCACCTGCACGGTTGTTTGGTGGAAAAGCCGAGCTAAGATCGAGTAACAGCTTCTGCTGATACTCCTGCATACGTGCGTCCCTTTCTATGGCTGGAATTATGTCACAAAATTTGGACTTGTACCGGGGATCTAATAGTGTGGCAAGCCAGTAGTCATCATCACTTCTAATTTTGACAATACGAGGGTCATGTTGGAGGTAGTGCAACAAGAAGGCACTCATGTGTCTTGCGCAGCCATGCGGACCAAGTCCACGCTGTGTTTGTAGCATAGAGGTGCTAACCGTTCTTTCTTCCTCTGACATCTCCCCCCAACCTCTTTCAACTGAAATTTGACCAAGGTCTCCCTCATCTGCTGAGTCTTCCATGTCCATGGACAGTTCGTCCTCCATTTCTTCATGTTCTCCTGCACCTTCCTCAACATCTCGCCTGCTACCATGCGCCCTTGTTGAGCCCTGTCCCCCATGGTCCCATGCCTGGTGCCTTGGTGATGATGAACGTCTGGACCTTGGTGATGTTGTTGTGTCTTGCGCATATGAATCCTCCTGTAGTTCATCCTCTTCCTGTTGTCCCACACCCTGACTCCGAATAATGTTTAGCGTGTGCTCCAGCATGTAAATGACTGGAATCGTCATGCTGATAATGGCATTGTCAGCGCTAAACATATTCGTCGCCATGTCGAAACTGTGCAGAAGGGTGCATAGGTCCTTGATCTGAGACCACTCCATCAGGGTGATCTGACCCACCTCTGCATCTCGTTGGCCCAGGCTATACGTCATGACGTATTGCACCAGGGCTCGGCGGTGCTGCCACAGTCGCTGTAACATGTGGAGAGTTGAATTCCAGCGTGTCGCCACATCGCATTTCAGGCGATGAACCGGCAGGCCGAAAGACTTCTGGAGCGATGCAAGTCGCTCAGCTACGGCGCTTGAACGGCGGAAGTGAGCAGACAGTTTTCGTGCCCTGTTCAGAAGGCCATCTAGGCCGGGATAGTGTGTTAAAAATTGCTGGACGACAAGGTTCAACACGTGAGCCATACAAGGTACGTGTGTCACCTTGCCCAGGCGAAGGGCCGCACCCAGGTTTGCAGCATTGTCGCACACGGCCTTACAAGGCTGCAGGTTGAGTGGAGACAACCATTTATTAAACTCGGACCGCAGAGCTGACCACAACTCCTCAGCTGTGTGACTCTTATTCCCAAGACATGTCAAGCCAAAGACCGCCTGATGTCGTTGCGCTATGCTGCCAGCATAGTAATGAGGGGTGCGTGATTTCTTCTGCGCAGTGAGAACGCTGGTGGCCTGACCAGGCAGGCTTGGGGCGGAGGTGGAGGACCCAGATGAGGTGAAGGATGCAGAAGCAGTGGCGGAACTTGGACAGACAGAGGATTGACACACAAGTCGTGGGGGCGGCAAGACTTGTGCAGCAGACCCTTCACCATCTATCACCATAGTTACTCAGTGCCCAGTCAGCGACATGTAACGTCCCTGTCCATGCTTACTGGTCCAAGTATCGGTGGTGAAATGCACCCGTTGACACACAGAGTTTCTCAAGGAAGCGGTGATGTTGTGTGCGACATGCTGGTGTAGCGCGGGCACACCTTTCTTAGAGAAGTAGTGGCGACTAGGCATCTGGTACTGGGGCACAGCGACAGACATAAGGTCTCTAAAATCCTGTGTGTCCACTAGGCGGAAAGGCAGCATTTCGGTAGCCAACAGCTTACAGAGGGATAGAGTCAACCTCTTAGCTTTGTCATGGGTCGCAGGAAGTGGCCTTTTATTTGACCACATCTGAGGGACAGAGATCTGGCTGCTGTGTGTAGACGGTGTTGAGTAGGGTGTACCTGGAAAAATGCAGGTTTGTGAGGAAAGTGCAGGCGGAGACATGATGTTGCCTTCATCCAACGTTGGTGCTATCGATGTCTGAGAGAGCTGTACACACTCACTTGTTTCCCCTTCCAAACCAACTGACGACCTACCAAGCAAACTGCCTGTTACGGTTACAGTGGTGGAAGTTGTGGGTGGAAAAACAGGTGTGACAGCTGTCCCCACAGTCCTAGAAGATGAAGAGCGCGCAGATGCACTGGAAGGGGCAGGCGGTGGATGGTTTGCTCTGCTAGGCCGCATTGCAGCACGGTGAGCTTCCCACCGGGACATATGATATTTATTCATGTGACGATTCATGGAAGAAGTTGTCAAACTGCTGAGGTTTTGACCTCTACTAAGAGAACCATGACAAATTTTACAGATCACATAATTTGGGCGATCTTTTTCTATGTCAAAAAAGGACAAGGCTAGGCAAGGCTTAGAGGTCATGCGACCTGTTGATCCACCCCGAATAATGCTCAGAGGCAGAGTGGTGGCTGAGGATGCAGTTGAAGACGTGCTACCAGTACTCCGACTGTGTCCAGGAAGGCGCAAGGTAACTTCGTCATCAGTTGCATCCTCCTCCACCACCTCTGTTGACCTCCTCGAATGCCTGACTGTGGGTTGACAGTAGGTGGGATCTAGAACTTCATCATCAATTGTTGTGTTTGCACTCCCCTCCCCCTCAGACCGAGCCTCTTCTTGCCCTGACCGAATATTTAAGTTGTCATCCCAATCGAGTATCTGCGTCTCATCTTCATCAGTATGTTCCTCATTGTCTATAACCACAGGTGTTACAGTTTGTGACAAAGGGTCAACATTATGCTCAGAAACTTGGTCCTCACGGCCTGAATCAGAGTCACAAAGGTTCTGGGCATCACTGCAGACCATTTCCTGTTCTGTACTCACTGTAGCTTGGGAGCAGACCTCTGATTCCCAGGCTATAGTGTGACTGAACAGCTCTGCAGACTCAGCCATCTCAGTTCCACCATACTGTGCAGGGCTGATAGAGACTTCAGAGCTGGGAGAAAGCAAGTTTGATTGGGATGACAACTCAGAGGACTGGTGTTTTTTGGATGCGGTACTTGAAG
This sequence comes from Anomaloglossus baeobatrachus, assembly GCF_048569485.1. Lineage (NCBI taxonomy): Eukaryota > Metazoa > Chordata > Amphibia > Anura > Aromobatidae > Anomaloglossus > Anomaloglossus baeobatrachus. The sequence continues at coordinate 98,176,245 of NC_134356.1, read as the reverse complement.
TGGCTGAGAGGGCACTTGTTGGACCACTTGAGATCCATTCAAGCATTTTCCTTTTTTGGCCATCATCTACCTTTGTTCCTGTTGTTCGTGTACGTAAAAAAGGGAGCACATCGGATTGTCCACGGTAAGTAGTAGACATCTTACTTTTGCTGGTAGATGGTCTCTCTTCAGCAGATGATAATGGAGCTTTGCCACCTTCCCCACAGACAAACCCTTTTTTTCCTTTTCCACCACGCCTCTTCCCCTTTCCACCAGCATCTGTCATTTTGCCACTCATGTTGATTGCGACAAGATTGTGCACTTAAAATGTGGTAGTAAAAATTGAGAGGTGGTGTAGATTGCAGCGGTGGTCTAGCTTTATTAACAGCAGAATAATAAAGAATAAATATCCCTGACAATGCAACTACGGCCCTTAAACTGGCAGCATCAATTGCTAGTATAATGGCTTAGTTATAATGAATTGGAGTGTGCAATGCAGGCAGAGGTGCTGCAAATATCTTTGCACTAGTGGAACTATAGCAAAGTCCAATAGCCACGTTTAGGATGCCACTAGGTACACTGAGTGTTTGCTAGTATAATGGCTTAGTTATAATGAGTTGGAGTGTGCAATGCAGGCAGAGGTGCTGCAAATATCTTTGCACTAGTGGGACTATAGCAAAGTCCAATAGCCACGTTTAGGATGCCACTAGGTACACTGAGTGTTTGCTAGTATAATGGCTTAGTTATAATGAGTTGGAGTGTGCAATGCAGGTAGAGGTGCTGCAAATGTCTTTGCACTAGTGTGACTAGACAAAAGTCCAATAGCCACGTTTAGGATGCCACTAGGTACACTGAGTGTTTGCTAGTATATTGGCTTAGTTATAATGAGTTGGAGTGTGCAATGCAGGCAGAGGTGCTGCAAATATCTTTGCACTAGTGGGACTATAGCAAAGTCCAATAGCCACGTTTAGGATGCCACTAGGTACACTGAGTGTTTGCTAGTATAATGGCTTAGTTATAATGAGTTGGAGTGTGCAATGCAGGCAGAAGTGCTGCAAATATCTTTGCACTAGTGGGACTATAGCAAAGTCCAATAGCCACGTTTAGGATGCCACTAGGTACACTGAGTGTTTGCTAGTATAATGGCTTAGTTATAATGAGTTGGAGTGTGCAGAGGACAGGAGGGTACAGTGCCAGGATTGTGGGGCTCTGGATAGAGGAATGGAAGCCTGCCTTTCTATTCCCTCCTAATGGGGAAATGCAGCGACGAAATCCCTGACCTTAGCTACACAGACGCTGTCTCTGTTTTCAGGACCTGTCACCTATGGCTCTGACCCTGCCGGTACGAGCCCTTAAAAGGACTGATGGAAAGTGCTATCCCTAAGCTGTCCAGCGCTGTGTATGGAGCGCATACAGCAGTATCGGCGATAGGACAAAGGACGGAGCTGCGCCAGTGATGTCTGACACCAAGGACGCAGAAGAGATAATGGCATCCGGACGGCCAGATACTCGTTTTTATAATGCAGGGACATGTGACATGGACATCCTATCACACATGCCGTTGCTTCTCTGGCTAAAAGTCCACTTAGCTGTGTGTGTGTCTGGGATTGGCTGACATAATGGCCCTCCCCACTACACGTGCGCGCTTAGGGAAGGAAGAAAAGGAAAAAAAAAAAAAATGGCGATCGCCATTATACAAACAGGAGTGATCTGAAGGCGCTGTTCACGCACACTATACACTAAATGTCATAATAGTGTGAGTCACAGAGTGACTTACACTATTACAGCGGAAAGCCAGCTAGGAATTAGCTGTTTTTTTGCTGCTAGAACCGTTCTCGAACGTTTCTAGAACTATCGAGCTTTTGCAAAAAGCTCGAGTTCTAGTTCGATCTAGAACATGCCCCAAAATCACTCGAGCCTAGAACTGGAGAACCTCGAACCGCGCTCAACTCTACTCCTCAGATCCAATCATCTTTTGTCAGATTCACTCTTGTTTTTACCCATCTCAGTACCATAGTAAAGAAAATAAGAAAAATATATCATCAAAATATCTAATAAATGAACATAAGTCTAATAATGAAGGTAAAAACCCTAATGCAAATTCTACCGAGCAGTTATGATATTAAAGTTAAAATCAATAATCACAAGTCATAGATTTGTATTACTTGCAGTTAAAACTTAAAATGTGTTAATAACATAACTCCGTTATCATTCAAAGTCCAAAGTAGGTAATGGGGCATGATGAGAAAGGTCAAACTCAAGGCGGTTTTGATGGATATGTGCTGGCAGCAAAGTTTTCTTAAGATTAATAGTAGAAAATGTTGATTTATGTTTTATTATTAAAAATTATTTTAAGCAAAACACAAATCATCTTTTTTAATAGTCAGTGCATGGGTTGTAAGCTCATTGTGCCATTCCATAGATTTCCTATGAGTGCAATGGAAAGATGTAGACTACATATTATTTTACATCAATGCATGCACTCAGTCTTTCTGAATGATAGAAAAGTATTGATTGCAACCACTGCCCTCTTCAATTGACTGGGTTCTGTGAATCTCAGATAACGCTCTTGCTATTAGGAGTCAATAACGCACACTTTGTGAATGTAACTGATTACAGTGTTATCGCTGCCTTGATTGTTTGATGGTACAAGTGTTGTGAAGCTTTCTTATTGATTTGTAGATAATAAAATTCTACAACTAGCAATAGAATTCTTTGAGTCAGACGTACTGTCAGATATAATTTCAGGTCATTTGCTGATTAAATTGAATTAATTAGAAGTTTAACTTTAAAACTCTTATTTTCTCCCGGACATGCACTTAACTTTCCTTTTATTGTTGCATTTCGTTTTCTTTGTATTTTCTTAATTGCCTTTTGTTTAAGCAACACTATAATTGAATATCCATTTAAAAATGCTTCAATAATACTGTGAACTAAAGACATTAAAGTCACTGATCTACGTTATGTCTCTGATCTACATTGCAGGTCACTTGAAATGACACATGCTCTTGAGAATGTTAGAGAAAAGTTTATATATATATATATATATAATATATATGAAGCTGAATGTGTGTATGTGTGTATGTATGTATGTCCAGCATTGGTATCTGCACCGGCGCAGCTACAGCCACAAAATTTTGCACACTCACACTTCTGGACCCCGAGAGCGTCATAGGCTATGTTTTGAAGGGAAATTTTAACCCCGCTCTTTACAGTTATTCACCAAAAAACCTGCCTCCGTTAAAGCGAATGGAGCTGGGAGTCACAGTGCAGCCAGAACTTCAGAAGAATGCGCAGCCACACCCTTATATGGAATGTTGGCGTGTCACAATGCAGCCAGGGAAAGAGACAGACATAGACAGGGAAAGAGGCAGACACAGACAGGGTAAGAAACAGACATAGAAAGGGTAAGAGACAGACACGAAGAGACAGACACAGACAAAGACAGACTGACAGGGAAAGAGACAGACAGCGAAAGAGAGACACAGGTTCAGGCTATGTGTCCATGTTGCTTTTTACCTGCTTTTTACCTGCTTTTTTGCTGCTTTTTCAACTGCAGTGTTTAATGCCAAAATGGATGTATTCTGCTTTTCAAGCATAGTCTATGGAAATTTGGGTTTCTTGTGCACACTATGCTGTTCAAAAAAGTGCCTTTTTGTGGCAGAAATTTGGGCAAAAACTCTGCTTTTCAAAGAAGCAACATGTCAATTGTGTTTTGAACTGCAAAGCAGAGTTTTTGCCCAAATTTCTGCCACAAAAAGGCACCTTTTTGAACAGCATAGTGTGCACAAGAAACCCAAATTCCCATAGACTATGCTTGAAAAGCAGAACACATCCATTTTGGCATTAAACGCTGCAGTTGAAAAAGCAGCAAAAAAAGCAGGTAAAAAGCAACGTGGACACATAGCCTAAGAGACAGACACAGACAGGGAAAGAGACAGACAAAAAGACAGACACAGGGAAAGAGACAGACAGGGAAAGAGAGGGAAAGAGAGGGAAAGAGACAGACAGGGAAAGAAAGGGAAAGAGACAGACAGGGAAAGAGAGAGAAAGAGACAGACAGTGAAAGAGACAGACAGGGAAAGAGAGGGAATGATACAGACAGGGAAAAAGACAGACAGACAAAGAGATAGAGAGAGAGACAGAGAGATATATACAGAGGGGGAGACAGACAGAAAATGGGAGAGAAACAGAGAGACAGTTACTATCCCAGGCAGCGCCGGGTGCTATGTTGTGAGGCAAAATTTTAACCCCGCACGTTCCAATTTACCAATCAATTTTGCCCCTATCTACATAATGGGGAAAAAGTGAAACAAAAAGTCTTGGGGGCAAATTGACAGCTGCCAGATGTGAACAAGGGGGACTTAAAGAATTAGAGCAATGGCGTCAAAGAGTATATACCGTACAGTTGCTAAGGTGCGGCCCCAACATGGGATACTCACCACACTCGGGGATATGAACACACACACACTACCACGTACTTAAACACATATACCACCCTTAGCACACATTTCACCACACATACACCAACCTCGCCACATAATCGCCCTAAACACACACAGGTCTGGTATTATTCTTCAAAAATAAAAATCTGATTAATTATCAGCCAAACTACAAGAACAACAAATGTACCACATAGGAAATACGGCAGCTGTCAGTCACATGACCTGTCTATTATGTGTATGTGTGAGCTAATATATACTGTCAGGGGGGAGGGCTTTCTGTTGCCTGGAGATTTATCAGGCTGCCAATAGCAACCAATCACAGCTTAGCTTCTATTTTGCTACAGTTAATTAATCTGAGCTATCATTGGTTAATATAGGCCACAATTTAATAATTACATTTCTATCTATTTGTTTTGTGGTTTTTGTTTGCAGAATACATTTTTGTTAATACATTCTATTTTGTTAACAGCAGTTATTAATCCGGGCGAAGCCGGGTAGTACAGCTAGTATATATATATATATATATATATATATATATATATATATATATATAAATGTGAACCATTGGATACCACTGGTATTTGAAATGGAATAAAAAACAATAGGAAGGAAAGAGAGGAAGGTGACCAAATATTAGTGCAGATATTCCCATGTCTGTTACATTGGAATTAAAAGTAAAAAAGTAACAGAATAAGATCTAGGTATCAGTTGTTACAGTGTAAAAGAAAAATGAAGCTCAAATCTGGTATATGCCGTCATATCACCACAGAATCCGATTTTAATTTTATTCCTTTATTCTTTGTACAGGTCGACGCCTTTCAGAGACATCTGTCTCCTTCATCAGGACATCTAAGAACATTATGACATCAGCAAAAGACACGCTTCTATATATGCAAGTATAGTGCCACATCAGAGGACTGCCCGCCACAATTTCAAATCCTGGCGAGATGATCAACTGTTATATTACCGGCCATATAAATAATTAAGTAGTACATAAAAAGACACATATACAGGCACAAAAAGTCATACATTTCAAAAAGCAGTAAATATACAGACGAGAAAAAATTAAATAAATTATTCAAAAATGAAATAAAAAGAAAAAAAAAATGGAGAGGGGGGAAGGGGGTCTAGATCTCTAAAATGTGTATAAGATCTTGTGATCACAGGTGGATATGTCCACAACCCTACAGGGGTGAGCAATGGTTCTGAAAAGAATGGGAGTTTAGTACATGTAAAGAACTGAAAGGGCTGTGGGGGGAGGGGAGCGGGGGAAGTTCATAAATATTGTCATGGTTTTGCCTCCACTGCCACCTGGCTAGGGGGTGGAGCTTTCTCCTGGGCCTCGTTTCCGGTGCCTGGACGCTGTAATTGGGGTCATCTCCAGTGAACCGATGCCGGCTATAAGCTAAGCTCTGCTCTGCTGTGATTGCTGGTCCCTGTAAAGCCAGCTTTACACCTTACAATTAGGTGTGCGATCTCGTATGCGATGTGACACGCCCAGGTCGCATATGCGATTGAATGAGATTGCACGTAGGTCGTTCATTTGCTGTCACACGTGCGTTAGTAGTCTATGTTAAATTGATCAATTTTGTGTGCGATCCTTTAGATCATGTGTTCTGTGACGTATGCATTGGGCACCCTTTTTTTTTATTTTATTTATTGACTTGCCAAGCGTGTGTAATGTGTAGAGATGCGTTTTTACTATGTCATCTGCCATTCAGCTCTGCTACATGGCCGCTGACAGCAGACACAGACAGCCATGTAGCAGAGCTGAATGGCAGATGACAGCAGACACAGACAGAGCCGCACTGTCAGAATGAACTCGGGTGAACCTCACCCGACTTCATTGTCATGCTGCGGCTCTGTCTGTGTCGCGTCCTGATTAGCGGTCACCAGTGAAGGACTCACCGGTGACCGCTAAACTCCTGAGTAAATGAATTGAGCAGCCCTCTCTCATACTCACCGATCCCCGATCCCCGGCTCTGCACGGCATTCACACTGCTCCGGCGGCTTTTACTGTTTTGAAAAAGCCGGCCGCCCATTAAACAATCTCGTATTCCCTGCTTTCCCCACCCACCGGCGCCTATAATTGGTTACAGTGAGACACGCCCCCACGCTGAGTGACAGGTGTCACACTGCACCCAATCACAGCAGCCGGTGGGCGTGTCTATACTGTGCAGTGAAATAAATAATTAAATAATTAAAACAAACGGCGTGCGGTCCCCCCCAATTTTAAAACCAGCCAGATAAAGCCATACGGCTGAAGGCTGGTATTCTCAGGATGGGGAGCTCCACGTTATGGGGAGCCCCCCAGCCTAACAATATCAGCCAACAGCCGCCCAGAATTGCCGCATACATTAGATGCGACAGTTCTGGGACTGTACCCGGCTCTTCCCGATTTGCCCTGGTGCGTTGGCAAATCGGGGTAATAAGGAGTTATTGGCAGCCCATAGCTGCCAATAAGTCCTAGATTAATCATGTCAGGCGTCTATGAGACACCTTCCATGATTAATCTGTAAATTACAGTAAATAAACACACACACGCCCGAAAAAATCCTTTATTATAAATAAAAAACACAAACATATACCCTGGTTCACCACTTTAATCAGCCCCAAAAAGCCCTCCTTGTCCGGCGTACTCCAGGATGATGCAGCGTCGCTTCCAGCGCTGCTGCATGGAGGTGACCGGAGCTGCAGCAGACACAGCCGCTCCTGTCACCTCCACACAGCAAATGAAGACAGCCGTGCGATCAGCTGAGCTGTCACTGAGGTTACCCGCTGTCACTGGATCCAGCGGTGGATGCAGCGGTGGCCGTGGGTAACCTCAGTGACAGCTCAGCTGATCGCGCTACTCACCGCTGCTCCTCTCACCTCCACGCAGCAACTGAGGTGAGTAGCGCGATCAGCTGAGCTGTCACTGAGGTTACCCGCTGTCACTGGATCCAGCGGTGGATGCAGCGGTGGCCGCGGGTAACCTCAGTGACAGCTCAGCTGATCGCGCTACTCACCGCTGCTCCTCTCACCTCCACGCAGCAACTGAGGTGAGTAGCGCAATCAGCTGAGCTGTCACTGGGGTTACTCGCTGTCACTGGATCCAGCGGTGGATGCAGCGGTGGCCGCGGGTAACCTCAGTGACAGCTCAGCTGATCGCGCTACTCACCGCTGCTCCTCTCACCTCCACGCAGCAACTGAGGTGAGTAGCGCGATCAGCTGAGCTGTCACTGAGCTTACCCACGGCCACCGCTGCATCCACCGCTGGATCCAGTGACAGCGGGTAACCTCAGTGACAGCTCAGCTGATCGCGCGGCTGTCTTCATTTGCTGTGTGGAGGTGACCAGAGCGGCTGTGTCTGCTGCAGCTCCGGTCACCTCCATGCAGCAGCGCTGGATGCGACGCTGGACCATTCTGGATTACGCCGGACATGGAGGGCTTTTTGGGGCTAATTAAAGTGGTTAACCAGGGTATATGCTTGTGTTTTTTATTTCTAATAAAGGATTTTTTCATGTGTGTGTGTTTATTTACTGTAATTTACAGATTAATCATGGAAGGTATCTTGGGGAGACGCCTGATATGATTAATCTAGGATTTAGTGGCAGCTATGGGCTGCCAATAACTCCTTATTACCCCGATTTGCCAACGCACCAGGGCAAATCGGGAAGAGCCGGGTACAGTCCCAGAACTGTCGCATCTAATGTATGCGGCAATTCTGGGCGGCTGTTGGTTGATATTGTTAGGCTGGGGGGCTCCCCATAACGTGGAGCTCCCCATCCTGAGAATACCAGCCTTCAGCCGTATGGCTTTATCTGGCTGGTTTTAAAATTGGGGGGGACCGCACGCCGTTTTTTTTAATTATTTATTTCACTGCACAGTATAGACACGCCCACCAGCTGCTGTGATTGGGTGCAGTGTGACACCTGTCACTCAGCGTGGGGGCGTGTCTCACTGTAACCAATCATAGGCGCCGGTGGGCGGGGAAAGCAGGGAATACGAGATTGTTTAATGGGCGGCCGGCTTTTTCAAAACAGTAAAAGCCGCCGGAGCAGTGTGAATGCCGTGCAGAGCCGGGCCGGGGATCGGAGATCGGTGAGTATGAGAGAGGGGGTAAGAGGGATAGACTGACATGGACAGAGAGTGAGGGACAGAGATAGTGACGGACTGACAGAGATTAGTGAATGACAGACATTGTGAGGCGCTTCAGAACGCAGCTTTTCAGCTGCGCTCTGAAGCAGACCTTTTTTAAGCTGCGGTGCAGAGTGCACACCTGCGCACATAGCCTCAGACATCAAAATCGTATGAGGGATGTCACACGTTTCAATTGACTAGGTTCATACAACAAAACGTCCAATGTATGAGGAATAAACGACGTGTATGCGATCACCGTATTTTCGTTCAATCTTGATTGCACGTAGGTGTCACATGCAAATACGTCACGAACGATGCAGGATGTGCGTCACTTACAACTTGACCCCGACGACGGATTGAAAGATTTATTGAAGCGTGTAAAGCAGGCATAAGTGTTTGATCTTGATCCGTCTCCCCTGTGCTCTCACCCTCTGTCTGTGTTCCCTCCCCTTGTTCTCTGTCTGTTTCCCGGAAATACCTTCATTCCTTCTCTGCCCTCTTCTTGTCCTTTCCCTCACCTACCTCCCCTCCTCAGTTTGCTTCCTCCGGTAATGACCTCAGTCTGACCCCAACCTTTCTCCTGTTCGTCCCTCTGGTCTTTTTCTGATCCTCACGGCGTCCGGCCTGTCTAACCATCCTCCGCACACCTCGTGGCATATGCTCCCCCTGCTGGTGCTGTAAGGTGTTTCACCAGCACACACTGTACTTCAGCTCCCCGGCTGATTCTGCACAGTACAGTTTCTATCCATCAGGACTCCAGCTCCCTCTGCTGGTGTCTTGACAGTATAGCCAGACCAATAGGATTTTATATTCAAATTGGATATAAAATTCGGTATAAGTTGATAATTGTATTTATTTATACATTTAGGGGATATATTTATGAATTTGCTTAGTACGTTGTGCGAGCAAGTAGCAAACCTTACCCAGTTTGTGATGGATTTGGCTGCGGAGCATCACACCCTGGCAGTCTTACATATTTTCTGCAGGGTGAGATCTCTGCCTCAGTAAGGTCCACTTCAGGAGCTTCTGCCTCGCATAGTCTTTGACATCAAAACCCCACTGATGTCCAAATTAACCCCCCTGAACCCACAGTGATGCTCCTCAATAAATTTTATGGGCAGAAAAACCTATTTCGGACATTTAGGGAGAAATTTAAGCTTTTAAGTAAATAATTTTAAGTAAATTTTTTACTCTCCGGCCTCGGTCTTCTGGGGATGAGACTTAGCTGGTGGGGATTGTCATGTCCTTAATTAGAGGGGGTCCCCAGACCTGGTTGTTTTCACTGCCTCCTTTGGCCCCTGAACGATTTTCGGTTGACCACTCTTTTTTAATCCCTCGAGGTTATATATGATGAACCAGACCAGGTGCGGGTGGCTGAGGACAGGATCATGTGTCTCACTCAGAGGAACCACACTGCTGAACTTTATTGTTCAGCATTTCGGCAGTGGTCTGCAGAGGTTCAGTGGAATGATTCTGTACTCAAGTGCCAGTTCCGGAGAGGACATTCGGACTCCCTTAAGGACGCCTTGGCCCTGCAGCCTCCTCCCAATTCCTTCGATGAGGCTATGTCGCTGGCTATTCACATGGACCATAGATTACGGGAAAGAAGGGGCACCTTGAGAGATGCTATTCCATGCCTGCCAAAAACTAATTTCTTACTGGCTGCAGAACCCATGGAGGTCGGAGACGCTAGTCCTGATGAGCAGGAGAGCAGACGATGCCGGGATCACAAGCTTTGTTTTTATTGTGGTCAAAATTGACACTGGAAGATGGACTGCACGGTTTGCCCCTCTGCTAACAAGTCGTCAGGAAACTTTTGAGTCTGGGTAATTGTCGAGGAGGTTATCAAGACTTTCAGGTACCCCTTTTTCTCCTCAAATAAGATTTTTCTGAATGCTGACCTACAGGTCAAGGACTCTGTCTGGTCTTCTAATGCATTTATTGATTGTGGGTCCTCTATGAACTTTATTGACTCTAAATTGGTCCAAAGATTAGAGTTAGGGACAGTAACGTTAGATGGACCCCTTCATATTTTGGCAATTGATAAAACACCGTTACTTCAAAACCTCATTCAGTTTATTACTGAAGAGTTTACTCTTGTGGTTGGTTCTCTGCACTCTGAAAAAATGTCTTGTTTTGTGATGGACAATGTTCCTGCTGGGTTGGTACTGGGGTTTCTATGGTTGTTGTTACATAATCCTATTATCAATTGGGAATGTCGTGATATTGTCAAATGGAGTCCTGACGGTCATAAGAGGTGTTTAAAATCTGTACCTGTTTTCTCCGCAAGTCCTGAGGGTCTTCTGGAATACCTGATGGACTTCGGAGACGTATTCTCAGAAAGGGACGCCGAGCTTTTGCCGCCTCATCGCCCATATGACTGTGCCATCAATTTTCTTCCCAACGCCAAATTGCCCAAGGTCCGTTTATATAATCTCTCGGGTCCTGAAAGGTCTGCTATGAAGTTTTATATTTCCGACAGTTTGCTTAAAGGACATATCTCTCCTTCTTCTTCCCCAGTGGCTGCTGGTTTCTGTTTTGTGAAGAAGAAGGACGGTGGGTTAGGGCCATGTCTCGATTTCCGAGAATTGAACAAAGTTACTGTTAAAAATACTTATCCGCTTCCACTCGTCCCTTACCCTTATAACCAACTTTCTGGAGCTTGTTCCTTTTCTAAACTAGATCTTAGCGGAACCTATAATCTTATTCATATTAGAGAGGGGGATGAGTGGAAAACAGCCTTTCTTATGTCTGAGGAGTCATTTGAAAATCTGGTGATGCCTTTCGGTATGACTAATGCTCCTGCTGTTTTTCAAAATTTCATCAATGATGTTTTCTCCGATTTTATTGGTCATTTTGTGGTCATCTATCTCGATGACATTTTGATATTTTTCACCAATAAGGAGACTCATATTACACATATCCGTTTGGTATTACGTAGATTACGTGATAATCTCCTGTTTGCTAAGCTTGAAAAATGTGTTTTTTCTGTTCAGGAAATTTCCTTTCTTGGGTTAATCTTTTCTCATGTTGGGTTTAAGATGGACCCGGGAAAGTGCAGGCTATTGTCGATTAGGTGCAACCCAGGGATCTCAAGGCGTTACAATGCTTTTTGGGTTTCACCAATTTCTACAAGAAGTTCATTAAGGGGTTTTCACAAATTGTCAAGCCTTTGACTGACCTTACTCGTAAAGAGGCGGATCTGAAAGAATGGTCACCGAATGCTGTACAGGCCTTCCTAGAGTTGAAGGGTTGTTTCATGTCCACCCTGGTCCTGGTTCAGCCTGACCTCGAGGCACCATTTATCGTGGAGGTGGACACTTCGGAGGTGGGGGTGGGAGCTGTTCTCTCTCAGGGACCTTCTACTCTGACTAATTTACGACCCTGTGCATTATTTTCTAAGAAATTTACTCCGGCTGAGAGAAATTATGTGGGTAATCGTGAATTATTGGCTGTGAAATTAGCATTTGGAGAATGGAGGTATTTTTTGGAGGGTGCTGTTTATCGTATTACAGTCATCATTGATCATAAAAATCCTGTAGAGTAAAACTTTGGCATACAGTATCAAAGCACAGATAATATGAAGAAAATTTGCATCTTTAAGCAACTGGAGAGTCCGCATGGAAGAGATGAGAGTTCAGGTGATGGTTTGCTCTTTTGAAAACTAAACAACTACCATCCCCAGAGATTTCAGAGTAGATTAATTAACTTTAGATTTGGTGATGATGAACACCCTTCTTGTTGATCAATAATTTGGTGGAAAAACCCATTTGTAGAAACATGTTTGTTGGTAATTTAGCGGAAGGATTTGAAGATCTCGATTGTATGTTAAAGATCTGCGCAGAGTTGGATCTGGTCAAAAGGTGGACAAAAAGCTTTGTTGGTTCTCAAGGATGACATCAACGTTTGTTTAATGTGAAAAAAATGATATCTCACTCTAAAACCTCTAGGAAACATATAAGGTAAGCTTTTAGGATGGGACAATAGGTGAATTTAGTATAGGCAACGGACCCTTTAATTAAAGGACTGGTCTGAACGCAAAAGTACATTTCATTTTAAATTCCTATCTATTTAAATTCTATTTATATTTTCTATAAATTTATCTATTTAATTATTTTTATGCTATAACTTAAGCTATTTTCTAATATACTTGTATTAAAAATTCCCTACCATTCCCTAATTACACTATCTAACTACTATTCTATTTTTTTTTCTATTCCTGTCTAATGTTGATTTGTTTGAAAACCCCAGTGCATGCTGAGATACTCAAACAAATTGTCATTAGGGGGCAGAGTCTGTGGCAGTGACAGAAGCCTCTGCCTCCTCCCTGTAGTGAAGGATTTTCACAATGCTTATTTCAGGGGCTGGTCTGTCCCTCTGTGCCCTTCTTTGTTCTGTGCCTGCTGTCCCTCCCTGAGCTGTTCCTCCCTGAGCAGTCCCTCCTGTGCTGTCCCTCCTGTGCTGTCCCTCCCTGAGCTGTCCCTTTTGTGCTGTCCCTCCCTTCACTATGCACAGCACAGTGCTCTCTTTGTTTTCGTCTCAAATCAGTAATAATCAACCTGTAACAGAGAAATGGCATTCCCAACAAATTGATCCTCCCAACGCTCTCCCCAATTTAAAATGTCCACCCTATAGAGCTTATGTGTCGCCCGGGGACCAGGGGTACTCAGATCCGGGCCACGGGGTCACTTCTGTGGGTATCACAGTGGCGTGACCCGGTCTGTGATCCCAGGCTCCACAGTAAAAGGGGATTTGGATTTTGGGATTGTTTATTGTCCGTGACGCCACCCACGGTTGTGGTGAATGTGTGGACACCACCGCTGCTCTGACCCCAGTCCAGAACCAGGCTGCCCAGACAGTTAACGGGATGGGTGCTTCGCTGCCGTTGCGGCCGGGCGGACTGCCGGAGCCGTCGTCATCTCCATTGCGGCCGGGCGGATTGCCGGTGTCGTCGTCATCGGCAGTGCGGCTGGGATGGAAGCCGGGACCGGTGGCAGGGCGGTGACGATGGTAAGGCCTGGGTCCTCCCTCATAGACGCTGCGAGCTCCGCTACCAGTGACAGAGGTAACGGGTCGGTCGGGGCGTTGGCCGCGGGCACGGGCACTGAGGTTTCAGCGGTGCCGGACGGACGGGACATCTCGTGCAGCGGTGTTCCAGGAACCAAACACTGGCAGAGTCCTGGCGTCCCTGCTTCCACAGCCGCGGTTCACATGCGGCTGGACGCCATGCCGTCCCCCTTAGTCTCTTTTTAGCACTTCCTTCTTCAGGGGGTGGGGCTCCACTTTCGTGCCTTTTCTGCTCGGGGAAGACGCTCGAGCGGGAAATTTTTCGCGCCCAAGATGGCGGCTTTGCAAAATTTTCGGCCGGACACCTCCGGCGGTAACAATGCGCACCTCTACCAAACGGCAGAGCGGTAGGATCCTGTTCGTGATGCCAAATGTGTCGCCCGGGGACCAGGGGTACTCCGATCCGGGCCACGGGGTCACTTCTGTGGGTATCATGGTGGCGTGACCCGGTCTGTGATCCCAGGCTCCACAGTAAAAGGGGATTTGGATTTTGGGATTGGTTATTGTCCGTGACGCCACCCACGGTTGTGGTGATTGTGTGGACACCACCGCTGCTCTGTATGGGGATCCCGGGAGCAGTGACAGGGTGCAGCAGAGTTGTTAATTCTCCCCTCCGTGGGTAGGGGGTGGTTGTCCCGGGGCCCAGTGATGAGGTGGAGGATGAGGGATGGTAAGGCCGGTGTTACATCTCGTGGCTCTCCTGAGGCAAGGACTGTGGCAGTCTCCCATTCCTTGCCTGCCACGAGCACTCCTGCTCAGCAGCACCGAAGGTCTGCCAGACTGCGCAGTGTGCAGGAGATACCTTCTCAGAGAGGCAGCAGAAGGGTGACACCTAGTGGTTCTCCTGTTACAAGGAGTGAAGCGGTCTCCCATTCCTGGCCTGCCGCAGACTCTCCTGCTCAGCGGCCCCGAAGGTCTGCGAGGCTGCGCAATGTGCAGAGGTTTACTGCTCAGGGAAGCAGTGAGATTCCCGTTATCTCTGCACATTGTGAGACTGAGGATCCCGCCTCTATTTCCCAGAGGCAGGAGGGTGAGCATGTGCAATGCGTGGTGGGTTCTGATTCGCTCAATGACGTCACACGGCTTGATGACAAGGCTGGTGACGTGGTGAATCCTGACTGGCCAGGCTGGGACGTCGTGGACCCTGATTGGGTCAAGTCCGTCATCTCCGCCTCGCGCCCGCCCTCGGATGGAGCTGCACCTCCTTAAAAGCTCCCCCTGCCATCATGGCGGCGCGCGACCGTCCTTCTATGTTTGGATGTCTGGCAGCGTGCTGCCACGCCACTGCTCAGGCATTACTGTCTCTTGTGGGCTTGGCCCTTGCTGCTCCGGCAGTACCTCGTTTGCAGGCCGTGTTCCTGCCTTGCTGCTCCGGCAGTATCCCCTTCAACAGGCCGTGTTCCTGTCCCAGGTGAGCTCCTCGAGTCTCCACCGGACTCACCTGGTTATTGAAAGCACACGTGCGTGGGCACCTCTGTGCTACCCTCGTGCCATATTCTCGTGACTTCCACTGGCACACGTGCGTGGGCACCTCTGTGCTTCCCCGTGCAACAGGTACACCGAGCCGTGAGATCCGTGCCATACAACCCTCACGGGTTAGGGCAGATCGGTGTACATAGATCGTCTGTGACATTCCAGACGATCGCTAGCAGCAACCCGCTCACTCTTCACCCACCATAGCGGCGGTCCCTTACACCGCACAGTGGACCTTGACCGGCGGAAGCTGTCCATTTCCCATCTTGGCACGCTTCCCCGGGTCCCCCTCGTAACATTACGGTCGCGCCAAAGGTCTGGCTATGGCTGAAGAGCAGCAGCAGTTGCTGCGTTATGTGCAGCAGTTGGAGTCACGATTGGCAGCAGTGGAGCAGTCTTCCTCCGATAAGACTACTCTGACGACAGTCGCCACCCAGGCGGCTACCCAGGCTGTGCTATTGGGCGGAAGGTCTCCTCGCCTTGCGCTTCCAGAGCGCTTTAGCGGCAACAGCTCTGAGTGCCGTGGTTTTATAAAACAGGTTACCACCTACTTAGAGCTGTCCGCGACTCTTTACGCTACCGAGAAGGCGAGGGTAGCCTTCGTCCAGTCCCTGCTCACAGGGAGAGCGCTGAAGTGGTCCACGCCGTTGTGGGAGCGCGGAGATCGTGTGGTGAATAACTTACCAGCTTATCTCGGGGCCATGAGAATGGTGTTCCTCGGGCCTCAAGTCACCCACGACTCTGCACTGCGCCTCCTACGACTTCGGCAAGGGTCCGCTTCAGTCGGGGACTTTGCGGTACACTTTAGGACACTTGCCGCAGAGCTAGACTGGCCGGATAAGGTCCTTGTCCCTGTGTTTTGGGAGGGCCTGGCAGGGTTTGTCAAAGACGCACTGGCCACGCGTGAGGTGCCTGCCACTTTAGAGTCCTTAATTCAGGTTGCCTCTCGCATAGGCATCCGCCAGGCGGAGCGAAGGCTCGAGGTCTCTTCAGCACCCACGTCTTCTCGGCCTAAAAAGCGTCTGCCTCCCGTCTTCCATCAGACAGGTCTCCCAGCCAGTTCTGTAGGCGACTCCGTGGAGTCAATGGAGGTGTCCAAGGTGGTCTCCTCTGCCCCAGGTTCTCGGTCTTGTGTCATCTGCTTTTCCTGTGGGCAGAGGGGACACATAGCTACCCGATGTCCCAAAACCGTCGGGAAAAGACAGCGTCTAGTTTCTATCAGAGGGGGGACTCTAGACGCTACCTCTCCCTCTAGGTTGACTATCAGCGCCCAGTTGCAGTTCGGCACTACTCTCTTCTCTGCCATGGCTTGCTTGGACTCAGGCGCTGAAGGCAATTTCATCTCGACCTCCCTGACAACCCGATACTTAGTTCCCCTGGTTCTGTTGCCCAAGCCACTCAGGGTTCGGGTAGTCGACGGGTCCATACTACTTGATCCTATCACCCAGATCACCATCCCTCTCAGGATGGATGTACCACCGGGACACCATGAGCAGGTGTCCTTCCTGGTGCTTCCAGGGGGGACGGATGAGATCCTACTGGGCCTTCCCTGGTTGAGACAGCATGCTCCTATACTCAACTGGGCAACAGGGGAGATCTCATCCTGGGCAGGATCCTGTAGAGAGCACCTCGTGACTACCGAACCACCCGCTACCATTAGGTCGGTAGGGTCCTCAGGGAATACAGAGGGGCCGGGTTTACCGACACCTTATGAGGCCTACAGGGATGTCTTTTCAAAAAGGGCGGCAGATACTCTTCCTCCCCACCGGCCATATGATTGCCGAATAGACCTGAAGCCAGGCTCCGAGCCCCCTAGGGGCAGAGTGTATCCACTCTCTGCGCCAGAGACGGAGGCTATGTCCAAATATATTCAGGACAGCCTGGCGAAGGGGTTCATTCGCAAGTCTATTTCACCGGCTGGTGCAGGGTTCTTTTTTGTGCAGAAGAAGGAAGGGGATCTGCACCCCTGTATCGATTACAGGGGATTAAATGCAATCACGATCAAGAACAAATACCCTTTGCCCCTCATTACTGAGCTATTTGATCGATTCCGCGGGGCAAAGGTCTTCACAAAGCTGGATCTATGCGGGGCGTATAATCTAGTGCGAGTCCGAAAGGGCGATGAGTGGAAGACCGCCTTTAACACCAGGGACGGTCACTACGAGTATCTAGTAATGCCCTTCGGACTCTGCAATGCCCCCGCCGTATTTCAAGACTTTGTGAATGACATTTTCCGGGATTTGTATCTTTCCGTGGTTGCATACCTGGATGACATTCTTATCTTCTCCCCCGATCTTACCACCCATCGGGGGGATGTCATCCGAGTACTTAAGAGGCTCCGTACCCATTCGCTATATGCTATGCTGGAAAAGTGCGTTTTTGAACGGGAATCCTTGCCGTTCCTGGGGTACATCGTGTCCAGTCAGGGGTTAGCAATGGATCCGGGGAAGTTGGAGACAGTGATGAACTGGCCTGAGCCCCGCTCGCTGAAGGCGATCCAGCGATTCTTGGGGTTTATCAATTATTATCGCCAGTTCATTCCCAACTTCTCGACGGTGGCAGCACCCATCATTGCCCTTACCCGCAAGGGCGCTAATCCCAAAGCATGGACATGAGAAACGGTAGAGGCATTTCACACTCTCAAAACTCACTTCTCCAGAGCTCCCATCCTTCATCGTCCAGACATCTCCAAACCCTTCCTACTGGAGGTAGACGCCTCTTCGGTCGGTGCAGGTGCAGTCCTGTACCAGAAAAACAAACGAGGAAGGAAGCATCCTTGTTTCTTTTTCTCCAAGACCTTTTCTCCGGCCGAGAGGAACTACTCCATAGGGGATAGGGAGTTACTGGCGATGAAACTAGCATTCCAGGAATGGCGGCATCTCCTGGAGGGTGCGAAGCATCCATTTGAGGTATTTTCTGAAGACAAAAACCTCACATGCCTCCAGACAGCACAACGCCTGAACCCAAGGCAGGCCCGTTGGTCTTTATTCTTCTCCCGGTTCCGCTTTATTATCCGCCACCTGGCCGGTGAGAAGAACGTATGGGCCGATGCCTTGTCACGTTGTATGGTTGTGTTGGAGGAGGACGAGGAGGAGCCTCGTCTTATACTACCCCCGGACAGCTTGAGGATGGTCACTCCCACTTCTTTGGACCAGGTGCCACCTGGCAAGACCCTCGTTCCCCCTGAACTACGGAATGAGGTGCTATCGTGGGCCCATGCCTGCAAGGTTGGGGGTCACTTCGGGGTCAAAAGGACCAGAGACCTGGTGACCAGGCATTATTGGTGGCCGAGACTACCCCAGGACATACAGGAGTATGTGGGAGCCTGTATGTCGTGTGCTCGGAATAAGCCGTCCCGGCAGAGACCGGCAGGTATTCTTCACCCACTGCCAGTGCCGGATCGTCCCTGGGAAGTGGTAGGGATGGACTTCCTGGGAGATCTGCCCAAGTCAGCAGGGCACAGGGTCGTATGGGTCATCACTGACCATTTCTCTAAAATGGTCCACTTGGTGCCTCTCCCACGACTCCCGACGTCACGTGCTCTCGCCACCTTGTTCATTCGGCATGTATTTAGGTTGCATGGCATGCCTGACAAGGTGGTGAGCGACCGGGGTCCCCAGTTCGCGTCTCGCTTCTGGAGAGAGCTCTGTAAGCTCCTGCAGATAGAGCTGAACATCTCCTCCGCATACCATCCCGAGACCAATGGACTAGTGGAGAGGACTAATCAGACCTTGGTAACTTACCTCCGCCATTTTATATCCGCGCACCACGACAACTGGGCTAACCTCCTTCCTTGGGCTGAATTTGCCATTAACAATTCGGTCCATGAATCCTCTGGCCAGACTCCGTTCCTACTCAATAACGGACAACATCCCAGAATCCCGGTTCCGATGCCCATTACGTCACCCGATACTAGAGTGGAGGATTGGGCGACCAAGGCCCGGGAGATCTGGAATGACACCCAAGAGGCTCTTAAAAGGGCTAAAGACCGGATGGTGACAACGGCTGATGTTCGCTGCCGCCCTGCACCATCCTTCGCCCCTGGTGACCTAGTATGGCTGTCCTCTAAGAATGTTAACCTACGGGTACAGGCAGCCAAATTCGCCCCTAGGTATCTGGGTCCGTTTAAAGTACTACAGCAGGTAAACCCAGTGGCATATCGACTCCAGCTCCCTCCACGCTGGGCTATAACCAACACCTTTCACGTGTCCCTCCTGAAACCCGTACGACTTAATAAATTCTCGGGGTCCCTGCCGGCTCAAACCGACTCCCCGTCCGACGACCCTGAGGTGGCAAAACTTGTGGAGACAAAAGTCATACAGGGCAAGAGGTACTACCTCGTGGAGTGGGCCGGCCGTGGTCCGGAGCATAGATCCTGGGAGTTGGAGGATCATATCCGCGCCCCGGGTTTGATAGCGGCCTTCGAGCACGGACAGGGGGGGGGGCCTAGACGGGGGGGTAATGTTACATCTCGTGGCTCTCCTGAGGCAAGGACTGAGGCAGTCTCCCATTCCTTGCCTGCCACGAGCACTCCTGCTCAGCAGCGCCGAAGGTCTGCCAGACTGCGCAGTGTGCAGGAGATACCTTCTCAGAGAGGCAGCAGAAGGGTGACACCTAGTGGTTCTCCTGTTACAAGGAGTGAAGCGGTCTCCCATTCCTGGCCTGCCGCAGACTCTCCTGCTCAGCGGCCCCGAAGGTCTGCGAGGCTGCGCAATGTGCAGAGGTTTACTGCTCAGGGAAGCAGTGAGATTCCCGGTATCTCTGCACATTGTGAGACCGAGAATCCCGTCTCTATTTCCCAGAGGCAGGAGGGTGAGCATGTGCAATGCGTGGTGGGTCGTGATTCGCTCACTGACGTCACACGGCTTGATGACAAGGTTGGTGACGTGGTGAATCCTGACTGGCCAGGCTGGGACGTCGTGGACCCTGATTGGGTCAAGTCCGTCATCTCCGCCTCGCGCCCGCCCTCGGGTGGAGCTGCACCTCCTTAAAAGCTCCCCCTGCCATCATGGCGGCGCGCGACCGTCCTTCTATGTTTGGATGTCTGGCAGCGTGCTGCCACGCCACTGCTCAGGCATTACTGTCTCTTGTGGGCTTGGCCCTTGCTGCTCCGGCAGTACCTCGTTTGCAGGCCATGTTCCTGCCTTGCTGCTCCGGCAGTATCCCCTTCAACAGGCCGTGTTCCTGTCCCAGGTGAGCTCCTTGAGTCTCCACCGGACTCACCTGGTTATTGAAAGCACACGTGCGTGGGCACCTCTGTGCTACCCTCGTGCCATATTCTCGTGACTTCCACTGGCACACGTGCGTGGGCACCTCTGTGCTTCCCCGTGCAACAGGTACACCGAGCCGTGAGATCCATGCCATACAACCCTCACGGGTTAGGGCAGATCGGTGTACATAGATCGTCTGTGACATTCCAGACGATCGCTAGCAGCAACCCGCTCACTCTTCACCCACCATAGCGGCGGTCCCTTACACCGCACAGTGGACCTTGACCGGCGGAAGCTGTCCATTTCCCATCTTGGCACGCTTCCCCGGGTCCCCCTCGTAACAGCCGGTGCAGGGCTTGGATAGGTGCAGGGTCGCGGGGGCAGCGCTGTGCCGCACGGCACGGTGGTACTCACTCAGCCGGTAATGATGATGACAGAGTTCTCAGTAAAACACACGGCTGGATGGACGGGTCCCACAGACGGCTGCGGTTGTTGTTTCTCCCCTGACCCAGTTTGGTGGTATAAGTCCTTTATTTCACCTCCGTGCACACTCCTCCTGCGTTCCGGCTTCCAGATGGCTCCCCGATTTAGTCCTGGTGGGCCACCGCCCAGCCCCGGCTACCTACGGTTCCACCAACTGTCTGCCCGGCTCCCTGCAGACGGCCACTACCGCCTGCCTCACTCTCTGCACGGGGGCCTTTGGCTCCAACCTAAGCCCCTGTCTGTGTCTGCCTCACTGCAGACCTCTCTCTTCCTCTGCCTGAACTTGACTCGACTTGTTTCATGCCTCAGGCCAGCTAAACTCCTGGGTGGGCGTCTCCATCTCCTGACTCCGCCCACCTGGTGTGTCTGTCTGAGCCTGAGGAAGAAAGCAGGTCACTTTGGGGATGTCTGCCGTGAACTGCTGGGGGTGGGGTGTGTGTGTTGTTATCTGTGGCCCCTGGCTTGTCCAGGGCGCCGCCACACTTATATGAAGCTCACTTTCACTGACTCACTTGTGCATTTCAGACACTAGTAAATTGAAGCCTTGGGATATTAGGTTCATCAGTCCTAAGCTTAAAAGTAACGTATCAGAACCCTAAATTGTTCAGATGGTCATGCTGCTCTCTAAGAGATCATGTCATCCACAATTTTATTATACAATCTGGTGCTCCATTCCTGAAAAATCTGTTTTAATTCATATTCAAATGAGACTTAAGTTCTCGGATGTGATGTTTTAAATCCTCTGCCTCTCTTGCCTTGTTTCTTACCCAAACCAACCTCCATCTTCTTCATTGACCTCTTTCTTCCACTGAACTATTAGTCAAACAGAGGAAGGGGAAGTTGGGCTGGGAGTAGAGCCAGCGAGAAAGAAATTGACAAAGTGCTTTCACAGCCTCCAAGAACTTAAGCATTATTTGAATATGAATGAAAACATCTTTTAGTCATGGAGCAATAAATTGTATAAATAAAGTTATGGGTGACATTATTATTTTTTAAGCAAATAAGAAAGCCGAGGAGACACCATCACGTGCCACAGGCAGTGTTGAGAAACACGTGATGGTGTCTCCACGGCTTTCTTATTTGCATACTTCCCAGGGGGCGTTGCTCTAGAATCACTGCGTTGAGAAACACGTGATGGTGTCTCCGCAGTGGATATGTTAATCTCCCTAAGGTCAACAATGCTTGCTTAAGTATTATTTTTTTTAAGAGCTAAAATGACTATTTAAACAGTTTGGGAGTCGGTGGATCATTCAGACAGATGAGGTGCAGACACCGGCAGATACCTTGTCACTACTGTGTTTGACAATATATCCTGCAAAGCCTTTCAATAGATTTAATACAGTTTAATTAGTAAATTACAGATTAATATAGTAAATTCGGAAACATTCATGGATTTATCACAAATATCTAAATTTTAAACACTTTGAATAAAATGTCCACTGATCCTAATAAACTGCAATGCTTAATAAGAGTATAAATGTTATTTATATTTATTATAATGCTATCCCTGATAATATATGTTTCATGATCATTACTATCTTGCAGCACAAAGTCAAGGACTCTGGAGACTCATCTAAAGCCAGTTCACCATCTGTGTAAAGTTTCTCTTTATCGTCAAGTAAGTAACCTGCAGGCTCCAGGCTCCTTATTTTGTTATTGGCAGGCAAAAATAACATACTGACAGGTTAATTGATTGCTATTTACCTTGCACATAGAAGGTGTGTATGACAGTGATAGGGAAATTAGATTGTAAGCCCACTGGGTATAAAGACCTTGATTTTCCATCAGTAGCGGTAAGCAATTAGCAAGGTGTAAAAAGAGACAAAAAAAAGTTAGTAATGATGAACATTTTTGACTTTCAAAAATAAAACGTACGTAAAGAAGATGCAAAGTACTTGAAAATGAACAAAATAGTAGTTTACTGATCTTTGGGGCTTTTTGCTAGGTTATCCACATAATTTCCTACTTTTTTCTAAAAGATAATTTTAGTTGATCCGCATTATTAATAGTATAAAAGCCGTAGGGTTTCTTTTTCTGGCATGGACATACCACCGGTGGAGTCAGTTCAGCTGTGTAGGGGCACAAAGAAGGGAGCCCATGACAGCAGGGATTAGGCATTATAATGAGGTCAATTTGGCCTACTGCTGAGAGCCTAGGCTCTGGGTGCCTACGGCCAAACTTGTGCCTAGCAGTGCACATCACTGGACACTGCAGAGACTTTCAATGCACTGGAGAGAAGAGAGGTAACTATTTAGGGTGGTTGCCTCACCATTGTACATCACTCCCCTATATCTCAGCTTCCTGCTTGCCAGTGGGTGGTGTGCTCCTAATTGATAGGTTGAACCAGTGGCATGGCTGTACCATGGCCAACAATTATGAGATCTCTGGTGCTGGAAACATACACAGCTATGTGTAAGCAATATCGAAGGATTGCAATGGCATATAAGGAGAAGGAAAAAAGCTCTGCATGTAAACATGTACACACCAGCAATTAGATATACCAATAAGCCTTAAAATATGAAACTTTAAGTGCCAAAAACAACAAACAAGGTTAAAAATATTTAAAATGACACAAAAAAGCCCCCTAAAGCTCCAATGTAGGACATAGTTGCCATAAGTAATAGCTACAATGGACAATACAATTATACAGTATAGACCCCTTACTGCGATAAATAACAAAATGTAGCAGCAGAAAATACATATATACACATATGTCCCACAAGGGAGATGATAATGGCCTCAAATAACCACCATATAATAATGGAACATCCCAATAGTTATGAGATTAATCACCCTCAATAGGGGAACCCAATCCACTACAAAGTAGTATGAAAAACCTATAGTGTGGTGTGGTAGATAGGCCAGAGTCAGCCCAGGGTCAGGAAATACTATACCCAAGGTGAGAACTCCCAGATTAGGGCATGTAGAGATTACTGTTACCCTTAACAAGGGCTAAAGGCTGTAAGGAGGTCAGTGACAGGCTAGGGATGGGGGTTAGGTGACCCAACGCATGTCACCACGCTCAGGCGGCTTCGTCAGTGGTAAGACTCACTCATCAGTGGGAGTGCTGGGCATCAGATATCAATAACTTATTCTAATGATAGCACATCATTGAAAAAGTCAAAGCCAACCAGAGACATAATGATCACATTCATAAGAGCTTAAAGGTGACGGGCCCATCGACCCCATCACTTGCTTTAGCTTGATGTGCATCCACGGTGTATTAAATGGCACTTTTAACTAAGTACAGTCATATGAAAAAGTTTGGCCACCCCTATTAATGTGAACCTTTTTTCTTTATAACAATTTGGGTTTTTGCAACAGCTATTTCAGTTTCATATATCTAATAACTGATGCTCTCAGTAATATTTCTGGATTGAAATGAGGTTTATTGTACTAACAGAAAATGTGCAATCCGCATTTAAACAAAATTTGACCAGTGCAAAAGTATGGGCACCTCAACATAAAAGTGACATTAATATTTTGTAGATCCTCCTTTTGCAAAAATCACAGCCTCTAGTCGCTTCCTGTAGCTTTTAATGAGTTCCTGGATCCTGGATGAAGGTATATTTGACCATTCCTGTTTACAAAACAATTCCAGTTCAGTTAAGTTTGATGGTCGCCGAGCATGGACAGCACGCTTCAAATCATCCCACAGATGTGCAATGATATTCAGGTCTGGAGACTGGGATGGCCATTCCAGAACATTGTAATTGTTCCTCTGCATGAATGCCTGAGTAGATTTGGAGCGGTGTTTTGGATCATTGTCTTGGTGAAATATCCATCCCCTGCGTAACTTGAACTTCATCACTGATTCTTGCACATTATTGTCAAGAATCTGCTGATACTGAGTTGAATCCATGCGACCCTCAACTTTAACAAGATTCCCAGTGCCGGCATTGGTCACACAGCCCCAAAGCATGATGGAACCTCCACCAAATTTTACTGTGGGTAGCAAGTGCTTTTCTTGGAATGCTGTGTTTTTTTGCCTCCATGCATAACGCTTTTTTGTATGACCAAACAAGTCAATCTTTGTTTCATCAGTCCACAGGACCTTCTTCCAAAATGTAACTGGCTTGTACAAATGTGCTTTTGCATACCTCAGGTTACTCTGTTTGTGGCGTGCTTGCAGAAACGGCTTCTTTCGCATCACTCTCCCATACAGCTTCTCCTTGTGCAAAGTGCGCTGTATTGTTGACCGATGCACATTGACACCATCTGCAGCAAGATGATGCTGCAGGTCTTTGGAGGTGGTCTGTGGATTGTCCTTGACTGTTCTCACCATTGCTCTTCTCTGCCTTTCTGATATTTTTCTTGGCCTGTCACTTCTGGGATTAACAAGAACTGTACCTGTGTTCTTCCATTTCCTTACTATGTTCCTCACAGTGGAAACTGACAGTTTAAGTCTCTGAGACAACTTTTTGTATCCTTCCCCTGAACAACTATGTTGAATAATCTTTCTTTTCAGATCATTTGAGAGTTGTTTTGAGAAGCCCATGATGCCACTCTTCATAGGAGATTGAAATAGGAGAACAACTTGCAAGTGGCCACCTTAAATACCTTTTCTCATGATTGGATACACCTGCCTATGAAGTTCAAAGCTCAATGAGGTTACAAAACCAATTTAGTGCTTTAGTAAGTCAGTAAAAAGTAGTTAGGAGTGTTCAAATCAAGAAATTGATAAGGGTGCCCATACTTTTGCACCGGTCAAATTTTGCTTAAATGCGGATTGCACATATTCTGTTAGTACAATAAACCTCATTTCAATCCAGAAATATTACTGAGTCCATCAGTTATTAGATATATGAAACTGAAATAGCTGTTGCAAAAACCTAAATTGTTATAAAGAAAAAAGGTTAACATTAATAGGGGTGCCCAAACATTTTCATATGACTGTACATAACACTGGGAATAAACAATTCCCTCCTGTCATGGAAAGTCTTGTCACACATCAATATGACCAATGTGACTCAAAGATACTGGGGATGCTAAACCACATCATGATTAGAGATGAGCGATGTTCGAATCGAACCATTCGCCAATTTCAAATTCGAGTGCTTTTGGGCGGTGTTCAAGACGTTTGACGAACTCGAATGATTTTCTTCATGTTCGACCGAGTTACCGTTCGATAACGGTTCTATCTCCAAAAGCATGGCTTTTCACAGTAAGGCTATGTGCGCACGTTGTGTATTTGCATGCATCCTGCATCCCCAGAATAATCCCTATCTCTTTCCTACTCACCGATCAGCTGCACGGCTGTCACAAAGCTCCGGCGGCTTTTCCTCTTTTGAAAATGGCTGCTGCTCATTATTCAATCTGGTATTCCCTGCTTTCCCCACCCACCAGCGCCCATGATTGGTTGCAGTCAGACACGCCCCCACACTGAGTGACAGCTGTCTCACTGCAAGCAATCTCAGCCGCCGGGGGGCAGGTCTATATCGTGCAGTAAAATAAATAAATAAATAATTAAAAAAAAAAAAAAAAACTGCGGTCTCCCCCAATTTTGATACCAGCCAAGATAAAGCCACATGGCTGGAGGCTGGTATTGTCAGGATGGGGAGCGCCACGTTATGGGGAGCCCACAACCCTAACAATATCAGCCAGCAGCTGCCCGGAATTGCCGCATCCATTAGATGTGACAGTCCCGGGACTCTACCCGTCTCATCCCGAATTGCCCTGGTGCAGTGGCAATCGGGGAAATAAGGTTAGGTTAATCATGACAGGCGTCTCCCCGAGATACCTTCCACGATTAACCTGCAAGTGAAAGTAAATAAACACACACAACGAAAAATCCTTTATTTGGAATAAAAGACAAAAAAAATCCCTTTTTTTCCACTATTTTAATCCCCAAACAGACATCCAGGTCCAAAGTAATCCACACGACGCTTTCAGCTCTGCTACATGAAGCTGACAGGGAGCGCCGTAAAACAAGAGTGCTCTGTGTCAGCTCCACACAGCAACTGAAGTGAGCCACGCTGTCACCGGAGACGTCACTCAGGTAGTGCCTGTGTGTCTCTCTCTCTTCTCCCTCTTTTCTCTTCTCTTCTCTCTCTTCTCTATCCTCTCTCTCTCTCTCTCTTCTCTCTCCTTTCTCACTCATCTCACTCTCTCATTCATCTCTCTCTCTCTGTCTCATCTTTCTCATCTTTCTCATCTTTGTAGCTGAATAATCTACTTCTGGTTTCTCTACTGCATTAAAGAGGCCAAGATTACCAAATCTTCCTATGCTTGTCATTACAGGCAGTGGTTCAATGGGTAGAGCTGCTGCCTAAGGAGAATTAGTTCACGTGTTCGAGTCCCGGCTGTCCCGGTAAAGAATATAATTTATTTATCATTTTAAATTATAATTATTTTTTATTTATAATTTAATGTAATTATGCACTTAGGGGAGGAGCCAGACATCAGCTGTGAGCCACGGGACACACCTCTAAAATCGGAGCAGTTCACGGAATGAGGCTGCATTGCTCTCTCCTCTTTCTCTTCTCTCTCTCTCTCCTCTCTCTCCTCTCTCTCTTCTCTCTCTCTCCTCTCTCTTCTCTCTCTCTCCTCTCTCAATTCTCTCTCTCTCTCCTCTCTCTTTCTTCTCTCTCTCAGACCGGGCGATAATCAGCTGATGCAGTTACCTGACGAAATCAGCTGATAATATAAGTCGAGCGGTGAGGCCGGCTTTTTACCACCCGGCCGGCTAAACTATCAGCTGATGCTGTCAGACAGGAGTCTGCACAGAAGTGTGTAGTTTTGTTTTTTTTGCACTGATGCATCAGCTGATTGTATAAAAGCCGTTTATACAATCAGCTGCTGTGTCATGTGATTCAGGCCCTTGAACCTAACACATCATCTGATCGCTTTGCCTTCCAGCAAACCAATCAGATGATATTGGATCCGGATTGGACGGCGCGGGACCCTTGGCTCAGGATTACTGCGGAGGGAATTCTTTATTTCAATAAAGATGGAGTCACTAATTGTGTTGTGTTTTATTTGTAATAAAAATATTTTTCTGTGTGTTCTGTTTTTTTTATCTGTACTAGAAATTCATGGTGGCCATGTCTAATATTGGCGTGACACCATAAATTTCGGGCTTACGGCCAGTTGATAATATACAGCTAGCCCTAACCCCATTATTACTCAGCGAGCCACCCATCACCAGGGCAGCTGGAAGAGTTGGATACAGCGCCAGAAGATGGCGCTTCTATGAAAGCGCCATTTTCTGGGGCGGCTGCGGACTGAAATTCGCAGTAGGGGTGCCCAGAAAGCTTGGGCACCCTGCGCTGCGAATTCCAATCCCCAGCTGCCTGGTTGTACCTGGCTGGACACAAAAATTGGGCGAAGCCCACGTCATTTTTTTTTTTTTAAATTATTTCATGAAATTCGTGAAATAATTAAAAAAAAAAATGGGCTTCCCTATATTTTTGGTTCCCAGCCGGGTACAAATAGGCAGCTGGGGGTTGGGGACAGCCCGTAGCTGCCTGCTGTACCTGACTAGCATACAAAAATATGGCGAAGCCCACGTCATTTTTTGGGGGGCAAAAAACTCCTGCATACAGTCCTGGATGGAGTAAGCTGAGCCTTGTAGTTCTGCAGCTGCTGTCTGTCTGTATGGAGGGGAGCAGACAGCAGCTGCAGAACTACAAGGCTCATCATGCTGTATCCAGGACTGTATGCTGGAGGGAGAGACAGGGGGAGCAGATCTTCAAGGCTCAGCATGCTCCATTCACTAGTGTATGCAGGAGAGTAGACAGCAGCTGCAGAACTACAAGACTCAGCATGCTGCATCAAGGACTGTATGCTGGAGGGAGAGACAGGGGGAGCAGAACTATAAGGCTCAGCATGCTCCATTCACTAGTGTATACAGGAGAGCAGACAGCAGCTGCAGAACTACAAGGCTCAGCATACTCCATCCAGGACTGTATGCAGGAGTTATTTGCCCACCAAAAAAATTACGTGGGCTTCGCCATATTTTTGTATGCCAGCCAGGTACAGCAGGCAGGTACGGGCTGTCCCCAACCCCCAGCTGCCTATTTGTACCCAGCTGGGAACTAAAAATATAGGGAAGCCCTTTTTTTAATTATTTCATGAATTTCATGAAATAATTAAAAAAAAAAGAAAAAACGACATGCGGTTCGCCCCATTTTTCTGTCCAGCCAGGTACAACTAGGCAGCTGGGGATTGGAATCTACAGCATAGGTTGTCCCGAGCTTTCTGGGTCCCTCTGCTGTGAATTGCAGTCTGCAGCCGCCCCAGAAAATGGCACTTTCATAGAAGCGCCATCATCTGGCGCTGTATCCAACTCTTAGAGCAGCCCTTATGCTGGGTGGCTTTCTGGGTGATAAAGGGTTAACACTAGCTTTGTTTTACTAACTAGTAATAAGCCAGAGATTCTTAATGTCAGGCAAGTTTGACCCAGCCATTATATGTGAGGTAATAAGATGTCAGTGGGTAGACAGAAACAGACAGAGACAGACAGGGAAAGAGATAGACCAAGACAAACGGTGAAAGAGACAGACAGAGAAAGACCTAGAAAGAGCCAGACCTGGAAAGAGGCAGACGGAGCACATTACTTGGCCAATTTAGTTAAATATGTGTGGAATATCTGTGGTGTTGAAATATATGTTGTGAAATGCTTCTATTAGCTTAGTTTTTGCCTTTTAATAATTACATTTCTATCTATTTGTTTTGTGATTTTTGTGTGCAGAATACTTTTTTGTTAATACATTCTATTTTGTTAACAGGAGTTATTAACCCACTGACAGGACCTAGGATGATGTCTAGCCATTTGACCAGTCTGTAGGCAATGAGATAATACACACGTTACTGGTCACATTCTACGGAAGGTCCTATCATCAGTGCTGGTTACCGGGAGGGTGCAGCGATGATCAGAAGGAAAAGCGGAGGATACGTCGTGGGGACCTGTAAGTATGGCAATGTTTATTAACTGTATGTGTACATGTATAATGTGTTTGTATGTGTTTGTGTTTGCCTGCCATTGTTTTCAATGGGGTTCAAAGGTGTTCGTCGAACGTTCACCGAACACACCCGCCGTTCGACGAACCGAACTCGAACACTATGGGGGTGGCTCATCTTTAATCATGATGTCATCCTATATTTTAACAATCTGTATTATTTTTATTTTTGTTTTCGAGCTGCAAACTTTTGATGTCTTAGCCAGTAAAAAAACACATGATAAATTTCTCAGGGCACATATAAAATCTAAAACATGGTTTACATAGTTGTGATATGAAATCTATTTCCAATCTTTAATAATGTCTTAGATTAATACAAATGCTAACTGATTAACTGTCACAAATATTAGTCTGTCACGAGGTATGTACAGATGAAACATGGGCTTCTAGGCTGACCCTAAGTCTGGGGCTCCTGCGCTGTCCCTTATCTCGAAGGTAGACTTGATGGTAGCCTGGTTCCCACCCTCAGCGTGACCCTGTCTCTTGTCCGAATCCTGATACTACTCTGCCCCACCATGGGAGCGGGCCAGAAGACCCAGTAACGAAAACACCACAAATAAGCACAGACAAGGGTAAACAAAAATTCACACACTGCACTTAAACATGAAGGAGGACAGTATGTGAACAGGGGAGTAAAGCAAAAGGTGTAGGAAATTAACGCAAAACTGGAGGACTCACACATCACGCGAAACTGCAACTTGTAGATTACCATATAACAGGATTACCACAAGAACCAGGAAGCAAAGCTATATCTGGTTCTTAGCCCCAATATCCAGATCCTTATAAAGGGTGAAGGCAGCTGGTGATCAGCAACCTGAACTCCCAGCAGAAGATCAGAAGCCAGCAAGATTTAACCCCTGCTGTTATGGAGAGAAGTGATACCAGAACCAGCTAACACTAATCCCAGGCTGTTTGTCAGACTCTGCAGGGGGAACTGAGTCTGATGCCACCATGAAATTCAAGGAGTGAAATGCTGAAAACCGCAAGACATAGTCTCTGTAATCATTTACTGGTTAATTTATTTGATCAAAAATGAACATTTTTATCAAAACAATTTTCTTTTCACCAGTGGGATAAATCGTCTTTGTGCACTACTGTGAACTTGATCTTTGTACTCTCTGTACTATATTGCATAGTTGAAACTTGGCATGCTATTATCTTCTGTGCACTGCATCTATACAAAAAACAGATATATTTTTTTAATTAATGTAGCTCAGAAGTGTCCTAAACGAAAGAATATATAGAATATATCAAAATGGTAAAGCTTAAATGTCTGTAGATGTTTTATTGCAACAGCATGGAAACTTTTCTTAGAAAAAAAAATGTGAATTTCCCAAAGCAGAGAAACTTTTATCTGGCTAAAAGTAATGCCTCAAGAGCACATTTTGATTTAAAAAGTATTGTTATAGTCAAGGGACTGCTGGGAGCAATTAGATATCACACCACCAAACACAGAAGCCATATGAAACAAAAACAAGTGAGGGTCCAGATTTCTTCTTTAATTGACTGTGTGTATTTCGCTTATGAGAGAACATTTGAGAAAAAGCTCCCAACGTCTTTGAAAATGAAACTTTACAACTGAGGAAAAGAAAACTTAATAGATGTGACTTGAGAACTTAAAAATTCAGTTTCAACTAAAAATAAAACAATATTTATAAAATGAAGTACTAACTAAATGTGTGAAGAAAAGGATCAAACAATTTTGCATATCCTCTGGGTAACATTAATATTCGGATTTCTCTTACTTTAAATTAAGGCAAACACTATTGTTACTAAACTGATTATGATTGGCTGAACAGTAGAGTCTATTAGGATAAGCGCCCATGAGCATCTATGGCACAATTTTAATTTTTCAAAAAGGATGCCATTGTTCTTAGCAGTGCAAGTCCTCCTCACACAGGACGATGCACAGCTCAGAATGATGATCTTTTATGATGAAAAAAAGATAATTTTCATCATGAACAAGCCTTTTTTCATTTATCAGGTTAATTAGAGCCAGTTCACAGGGCAAGATAATTGAGAAACCAACGTTTTTAACAACATTTATTCAAGACTTTCTTGCAGCGCCTCTTTAGGTAAGGTGTATGATGGGGAATTTACCACTGACCATCACTCACAATTAACAGTTTGCATAAGACTAATGTGGTGCCCTGGACAAGCCAGGACGTCACAGGTACTGCAACAACACACCCTACACCCCGGTTAGGAACACCGAAGTCAGACACAAACCCTTTTGCCTCCCTTCAAGAGCTGATGTCCACACCAGGTGGGGCGGAGCCAGGCAGTTGGCTCCTCCCACCGAGGAGTTCACAGTCCTGGAGGCGGGAAAAGGGAGAAGAACAGTTTGAGGCGTTGAAGAGTGAGGAAGTAGTAGTGGAGGAACTGACTGACCGTGTCCGGGTACATGGCCCGGGCACCTGACAGCAAGGTTGGCGTTGACGGTGGTGACCGTCTGCAAGAGAGGCTGATTGACGCACAACCGTGAGGGCCGGGGACGGGCGGTGGCCCGCCGGTAACGAACCGGGGAGCAAAGAGAAGCTAGCACCATCCGGCAGGGCCTACGGACCCCGACCAGGCTAGGAGTCACCGTAAAACCGGTCAAATCCGTCAGCGACGGGAACCTCCGGGGTTTCCCAGCAGTAAAGACCCGAATGAAGGCAACCGTCCAAACCGTGAGGGAGATAAAGCTACCGCCAGAGCTAGAGCTCCCAGGGCCAGAGGTCGCGGGCAAAGGAAGGGCTCCCTTAGCCAACATACCGCTGGGGAGCGGGCTATCAGTGGGAAGCCATTGGGGCTGAGAACAGAACACCGGTGCAGGGAGAGACAGTTACCGCCAACCTACCGGGAGTGACCGCCGCAGCCGTCTGTGGGACTCGTTCATCCAGCCGTTTGTTTTACCAGAGACTCCGTGTGCGTTACTGGCTGAGTAAGTACCACCGTGCCGTCTGGCACTGCGCTGCCCCGCGACCCTGCACCTGGCCAGGCCCCGCAACCCATCTTCCGACCTCCACCACCGGGCCCCGGGACCACAAAAAAACCCCTACCCACGGAGGGGAGAAAACATCTCAGCTGCTCCCTGTCAACGATCCCGGGATCCTCGTATAGAGCAGCGGTGGTGTCCCAACCTCACCACAAACCGTGGGTGGCGTCACGGACAATATCCCTACACCAAAATCACCCCTTTCACTCACAGGCGAGGAGTGTCACTCGAGTCCCCGGGATCTGGCCCACCGCTCGAGCCACCGACCGAGCGCGCAGTAGCAGCAGCCCGACCCGAGCAGTGGGTGAGCGCAGCGTCCCCTCCCTGCCCGCGACACTAACACTCTAAATCCAGCTGCTGTTCTTTTTCAATAACAATGCATATGGCATTGCGCTGCATGGACATTAAGAACTCTAGTTGCCCACAGTACTAATCGCCATCGGGAGCCACTATTCTCCCATTACTCCTCTATAGGATCTTTTTGAAACTTGTGTACATGTGTGTGTATATATATATATATATATATATATATATATATAACTAGCTTGCCACACCAGTGTGGCCAGCTGGTCATAAAGAGAGGCAAGGTAGTAAAGACTGCGAACTACTGGCGGGGCACATAGCAGGTGTACAAATCTGCTACAAGTACCTTGGCATCCCACAGGGATACGGTAACCATGATAAGGAGGCAAGGTAAGCAGCAACATCCAAATACCGTCAAAGGGTAAGACAGGTCCTAAAGAGCCAGCTGAATGGTAAGAATAAGATCTGCGCCATCAATACATACATTCTGCCAGTTATCAGATACCCTGCTGGCATAATGTGCTGGCCAAAAGAATAAATGTAAGCTGCAATTGTGAGGACCCAGAAGCTCCGTACAATGCATGGTGGTCTCCACCCCAAGTCCAACACCCAAAGATTGTATTATAGACCAACAGAAAGGAGGGTGGTCGAGGCTTGATAGGTGTCCAAGCCACCATCATGGATGAAACAAGAAGTATCCAGGAATACATCAGAAAAATGGCACCAAAAGATGAGATGCTGAGCTGAGGGAAAGCCTAAAGGTTGCTTTACACGCTGTGACATCGCAAACGATATATCATCGGGGTCACGGCGTTTGTGACGCACATCCGGCATCGTTAGCGACATCGCAGCGTGTGACACCTCTGAACGACCTAAAACGATCGCAAAAGAGGTAAAAACTGTTGGTATTGGAGAGGTCGCTCCAACACCAAAAATTGTTGACAGGTGAGTAGCGAGGTTGTTTGTCATTCCTGCGGCAGCACACATTGCTATGTGTGACACCGCAGGAACGAGGAAACTCATCGTACCTGCGTCTCGCCAGCAATGAGGAAGGCAGGAGGTGGGCGGGATGTTTGGCCCGCTCTTCTCCGCCCCTCCTCTGCTATTGGGCAGCCACTTAGTGACGTTGCTATGACGCCGAACGAACCGCCCCCTTAGAAAGGAGGCGATTCGCCGGTTACAGTGACGTCGCTAGGCAGATAAGTACGTGTGACGAGTGTAAGCAATGTTGTTCGCCATGGGCAGCGATTTGCCCGTGTCACACAATCGACGGGGGCGGGTACGCTTGATAGCGATACCGGTACAGATATCGCAGCGTGTAAAGTACCCTTACGACAGCAACAGCAACAGTCCGGGAAGGAAGAACAAGAAGATGAAGTGCCATGGCAAGACAAGCCACTGCATGGGATGTACCATAGACAGATAATGGAGGTGGCTGACATGGAGAAATCGTACCAATGGCTGGAGCAAGCTGGACTCCAGGACAGCACAGAGGCACTAATCATAGCAGCACAAGAGCAGGCGCTAAGTACCCGATCCATAGAAGCAGGGATCTATCACACAAGATAAGACCCAAGCTGCAGACTATGTAAAGAAACCACGGAAACCATCCAACATATAGTGGCAGGATGCAAAATGCAAGCAGGAACAGCGTACACCAAATGCCACAACCAAGTAGCGGGAATTGTATACAGAAATATCTGTACAGCATATGGGCTAAGTTCCCGTACGTCTAGGTGGGAGAACCCAGAAAATGTGGTGGAGAATGAAAGGGGTTAAAATCCTGTGGGACTTCAAGATACAGCCGGATAAGCAAGTGGTAGGTAACCAACCAGATATCGTGATAGTAGACAAGGAACAGAAGACAGCAATGGTAATAGATGTGGCAGTGCCTAATGACAGTAACATCAGAAAGAAGGAATATGAGAAGCTGGAGAAATACCAGGGCCTTAAAGAACAACTGTAGAAGATGTGGAAGGTGACGGTAACAGTGATTCCAGTGGTGATAGGAGCACTTGGAGCAGTGACCCCTAAGTTGGAAAAATGGCTGCAACAGATTCCAGTAGCATTATCTAAACTCTCTGTCCAGAAAAGTGCAGTGCTGGGAACAACTAAGATCTTGCGTAAAACCCTCAAACTCCCAGGCCTCTGGTAGAGGACCCGAGAATGAGGAAGGACAAATAACCACCCACAGGGGGTGAGAAGGTAATTTTTTTATATACTCACATCAGTTATAAGATGTATAAATACATCTTTTGGCACAAACTTGTGCCATGTAATACAAATTCTGTTCTGCTGGTTTGGATTGAACTTTGACATAGTAACCTGATGGGGGGCTATAGCTATGGGTGAGCTAGTCGACTCCATCGTCCAGCATGCTACATGAAAGTGAGGGTCCTGGCTGGTTGTGTGGACTTGTGCTATGCCCTTCAGGCGCATGATGCCAGGACCAGATGTTGGAAAGTTCAATGAAGGAAGAAACTGTTTAAAAATAAACTTTGAACATTTACTTAGTAGGCATTATATATGGTGCATAGCTTCACAAATGTTTCCTTTTCAACAAGAATAATTCTCATTACAGTCTCTTACTTCCTTGTATCTACTTGTCTCTAACTCAACAAATCTCAGTTACTTTACCACAACTCAGCTCAGTATTAAAGTCCAGATTGGGGAAAGTCCTATTCTCTACCCATAGTTCCACATCGTCTTCCCTTTAAGATAATGAATTTGTCAATATGCCTGATCTTTAACATCTCTACTCCTGATGCTTTGGAACTCCTGCCAGGGGAATGCTCTTCATCTCACACTTTATGTTCCATTCTGGCCCGTTACCTTTCCTAATTATAAACTTGGAGTCGTACTGCTACACATCCACTCCCAGGACTCATCTATAGTTTGTCACTCTGTCCTTCGGTCAATTGAATTCATTCTCTTTCTCTGTATTCAGAATCATGCTAACTTCCACCTCAGTCTACTTTCACGTAGGGGACACCTATGTCATGCGGCTCTACTCACTAGTTACACCTTAGGTCTCTCTCTGTCACATAGTGGACCCTATCTGATTCACTACCAAGAAGTCCTCTCTGATCTTGCTACATAGAAAGAAGTTTGTGGTGACAACGTTAACAAGAGAGAGTGGTGCCAAAATACTCAGAAGCCTGTATCAGCAATATAGCTAGTGTGCTCCCCAGCAAATCAGCAGTGGTACCATGCACCAGTTGGAGACTTGCTATACCCCTTGTTAATGCAGTCATTGGCCAAGTGGAATCAACTCTGCAATATTAAAGCCACCAGACCCAGGTAGATAAGTCTTGTCTTCAGGCTCATCTCGAGGATTAAGGTAAGAGTGTGCATGCACATACAGCTAGTTTGGTGCCAAACTCAGGTTGTTACAGACACTTTATAGTATCATTGCCCAGCAGAATTAGCTTGCAAGCTACCAGTGCCATATAGAGACTAGTAAAGCAGAATCTTCCATAACATGCAGATGGAGTCTGGGTAGAAGCCACCCACTTTGTTCATGAGGTTCTTAAAGTAAACACCATGGTACACCAATTATATTAGCCGATTACCACCACAAAAGGGCAATCGGGGTGAGCTGGGTATCATTCCGAGATTGTCTCAGATAATGGATGCAACAATTCTCCATGGCTGTGGGTTGCTATTTTTAGGCTGAGGGGGGTACCAATAACCATGGGCCTCCCCAGCCTGAAAATAGTAGCCTACAGCTGTCCGCTTATCTTGGCTGGGCATGAAAATTGGAGGGAAACACATGCCATTTTTTTAAATTAATTATTCAAATAATTTAAAAAAACTGCATGAGGTCCCTTGTATTTTGATACACCACCAAGATATTGTGCACAGCTGGGGGCTTCCGCCTGTAGCCATATGCTTTTTCTGTGCTGGTTATCTCTATAAGGAGCACCTTACATTTTTTATTTATTTATTTTTACACTTTACTCGGGCAGTCAGAAAACCTCTGTGAGGGCAACCAATCAGAGGTGCCAGGAGTATGACTGCAACCAATTACAGATGCTGTTACAAATGGTGGGCAGGGGAAGTAGTGAATATGCATGAGGGATAATGAGCGGATCTGAAAACAATGTTACAGCCACGCTGCTGAGACTGGTATTTCCTGCTTTAGCATTTTGCTTACTTTGTTTTTACACTGAGTTCCCCGGCAATGAACAGCCATGCTAATACTTGGCTCCGTAAGTGCTCACAGCTTAATATCTTGCTGATTGGCTGCTCCACAACCTTTCAACAAGCTTTATTTGGGTAACAAATCTGAACAGCAACCAGATCTACAGTCAAAAGTCTGTGTTCAGTATTCAGCACTGATCACAAGGTGTTCAGTACAAATGCCTAACTTTACAGTTCTGGTTCGCTTATCCCTGCTTCCGAGCCTGCTAAATTGTTCAGCACAATGGTCCTGGTCAGTATGACTTGGGGTGGATGTGTTAACTTGGTTCACCTTCTTTTTCTGTATCCAAGAAAGGAATAATCCAGCACGGTCCTTCGAGGTATTATGGCAAATTCTTTCTTTATTGTAATAATAATTTAAAACCAGGAGACAAACAGCCAGACATAATCTGCATCTCAGAACAACGCGTTTTGAAGAGCACGTCTTATGGTGGTGTCACACACAGCGACAACGACGTCACTGCTACGTCACCATTTTCTGTGACGTTGCAGCGACGTCCCGTCGCTGTCGCTGTGTGTGACATCCAGCAACGAGCTGGCCCCTGCTGTGAGGTCGCCGCTTGTTGCTGAATGTCCAGCTTCATTTTTTGGTCGTCGCTCTCCCGCTGTGACACACACATCGCTGTGTGTGACAGCGAGAGAGCGACGAAATGAAGCGAGCAGGAGCCGGCGTCTGGCAGCTGCGGTAAGCTGTAACCAAGGTAAACATCGGGTAACCAAGGTGGTTACCCGATATTTACCTTCGTTACCAGCCTCCGCCGCTCTTGCTGCCAGCGCCGGCTCCTGCTCTGTGCACATGTAGCTGCAGTACACATCGTGTAATTAACCCGATGTGTACTGTAGCTAGGAGAGCAAGGAGCCAGCGCTAAGTAGTGTGCGCGGCTCCCTGCTCTCTGCACTGTGACATGTAGCTGCAGTACACATCGGGTTAATTAACCCGATGCGTACGGTAGCTAGGAGAGCAAGGAGCCAGCGCTCAGTGTGCGCGGCTCCCTGCTCTCTGCACATGTAGCGACGTTATGATCGCTGCTTCGGCTGCTGTGTTTGACAGCTAAGCAGCGATCATAACAGCGACTTACAAGGTCGCTGCTACGTCACAGAAAATGGTGACGTAAAAGCGACGTCGTTGTCGCTGTCGTTTAGTGTGACCCCAGCTTTACTCATGTTCTGAGTTCAAACCAAAGCAACCTCCTGATAAGGAGGTGCTAACCCAACGATAATTATCCCACCTGTGTGCCCCAACCAGGGCTGGGTTAGATTAAAAAACACAATTAAAAACACACATATATACACGTAAAAAATGAATGAACATAGTATACAAATAAAGACATGGAAATATGTCAAAAAATACATTACAAAAATTGTAGATATATATACAGTCATATGAAAAAATGTGGGCACCCCTATTAATGTTAACCTTTTTTCTTTATAACAATTAGGGTTTTTGCAACAGCTATTTCAGTTTCATATATCTAATAACTGATGGACTCAGTAATATTTCTGGATTGAAATGAGGTTTATTGTACTAACAGAAAATATGCAATCCGCATTTAAACAAAATTTGACTGGTGCAAAAGTATGGGCACCCTTATCAATTTCTTGATTTGAACACTCCTAATTACTTTTTACTGACTTACTAAAGCACTAAATTGGTTTTGTAACCTCATTGAGCTTTGAACTTCATAGGCAGGTGTATCCAATCATTAGAAAAGGTATTTAAGGTGGCCACTTGCAAGTTGTTCTCCTATTTCAATCTCCTATGAAGAGTGGCATCATGGGCTCCTCAAAACAACTCTCAAATGATCTGAAACCAAAGATTATTCAACATAGTTGTACAAGGGAAGGATACAAAAAGTTGTCTCAGAGATTTAAACTGTCAGTTTCCACTGTGAGGAACATAGTAAGGAAATGGAAGAACACAGGTACAGTTCTTGTTAAGCCCAGAAATGGCAGGCCAAGAAAAATATCAGAAAGGCAGAGAAGAAGAATGGTGAGAACAGTCAAGGACAATCCACAGACCACCTCCAAACACCTGCAGCATCATCTTGCTGCAGATGGTGTCAATGTGCATCGGTCAACAATACAGCGCACGTTGCACAAGGAGAAGCTGTATGGGAGAGTGATGCGAAAGAAGCCATTTCTGCAAGCACGCCCCAAACAGAGTCACCTGAGGTGTGCAAAAGCACATTTGGACAAGCCAATTACATTTTGGAAGAAGGTCCTGTGGATTGATGAAACAAAGATTGAGTTGTTTGGTCATACAAAAAGGCGCTATGTTTGGAGGCAAAAAAACACGGCATTCCAAGAAACGCACTTGCTACCCAGAGTAACATTTGGTGGAGGTTCCATCATGCTTTGGGGCTGTGTGGTCAATGCCGGCACCGGCAATCTTGTTAAAGTTGAGGGTTGCATGGATTCAACTCAGTATCAGCAGATTCTTGACAATAATGTGCAAGAATCAGTGACGAAGTTAAAGTTACGCGGGGGATGGATATTTCATCAAGACAATGATCCCAAACACCGCTCCAAATCTACTCAGGCATTCATGCAGAGGAACAATTACAATGTTCTGGAATGGCCATCCCAGTCCCCAGACCTGAATATCATTGCACATCTGTGGGATGATTTGAAGCGGCTGTCCATGCTCGGTGACCATCAAACTTAACGGAACTGGAATTGTTTTGTAAACAGGAATGGTCAAATATACCTTCTTCCAGGATCCAGGACCTCATTAAAAGCTACAGGAAGCGACTAGAGGCTGTTATTTTTGCAAAAGGAGGATCTACAAAATATTAATGTCACTTTTATGTTGAAGTGCCCATACTTTTGCACCAGTCAAATTTTGTTTAAATGCGGATTGCACATTTTCTGTTAGTACAATAAACCTCATTTCAATCCAGAAATATTACTCAGTCCATCAGTTATTAGATATATGAAACTGAAATAGCTGTTGCAAAACCCAAATTGTTATAAAGAAAAAAGGTTAACATTAATAGGGGTGCCCAAACTTTTTCATATGACTGTATATATAGTTATCACATAATAATTATTTACTATAATATAGTGGGAGTAATGTGAAAAAATTCCAGCGAGAAAATCTTCTAAAAACCAAGACTTTAATTAATCCATAAAAAAATATATTTTGATTACATTACGTGCATAAAACCAAAAAAAGGGAATATTCCGACGCCACATCATAGAGGTCCAGACACAGACATGTTTTGGATCAACCTCCTGTTTCAATGTGTTTAAAGGTTGAAAAATTCAAGGGAGCCAAATACTTTTGTAAGGCATTGTATATACAGTAGTTATCACATAATAATTTTATTTACTATAATACAGTAATCCATTAATATATTGAATATATAATTAACCACTATAATTAACATTTGGTGAAACTGTTAAACATTATAACTTCCTTATTAATATATAAAATCTACACAAGTATTAGACTATATCTACCAAGCTTATAGTATATATATATATATATATATATATATATATATATATATATATATATATAATAATGAAGGATTAAATTCTTAAATCATATAATAATGGCAAACACACTATACGTGATTTGATTAATTGTAACACAGAATACGTGGTGTATTTGATTATTTGTAATGATTGTGACATCCAATATGTCGGTTTTACTATGGGTCCGTTAAAAACCATAATAAGCAGGCATCTTTCAGATGCTGTTAACCCAGCAGCAGTTTCATCTTCAGCAGCTTCTAAACACTTCAGTACTGTCCACAAAGGTAATCTAAAGGGTTTCCAGTTGATAGGTATTGTTACGGTTGCTGCGAGCACTGGAGACTAAGTCCAGATTTCTTGCTACTGCACATGTGCGAGCGCTGGAGACTAAGTCCAGATTTCTTGCTACTGCACATGTGCGAGCGCTGGAGACTAAGTCCAATCTTGGAGCCATTGCACATGTGCGGGTGACATCATCGCTGACACGAGGTCACATGTCTCTGACACCTTCTATGCCGATTGGTCGCTGGTCATGTGCTTGTGACGTCTTGCTCGGTGATAGGCCAGCAT
The DNA here is from genome assembly GCF_048569485.1 of Anomaloglossus baeobatrachus. Lineage (NCBI taxonomy): Eukaryota > Metazoa > Chordata > Amphibia > Anura > Aromobatidae > Anomaloglossus > Anomaloglossus baeobatrachus. The sequence continues at coordinate 98,134,970 of NC_134356.1, read as the reverse complement.
GACGTCACTCCTGTCATTCTGGCAGCGGATTGGCTCTGGTGTCCTCCATCTTGGATGAGGCACAGAGTCTATATAAGACCCTGACACACGCCGCATGGTGCTCAGTCCTCTTGGTTCATGCATATGAGTAGACGCTCTGTGCGCGTTCCTCTAGGCATTCCTCTGTCTATGCTAGGTGAGCGCTACCGGCAGGGTAGCGTTCTTATACCTTACAGCTTCGGCTGCTGTCCGTATCCTTACCTCTTAGGGGAGCGGACATAGGCAGGTGCCTGAGGCACATGGTCTGGCTGGGCCTTGTGATTCTACTCGTAGGTGGACGTTGCCGCTAGGGTAACGTTCCTTATACTGCGTCTGGCAGTTGTTCGTATCCTCGCACACTAGGGGAGCGAACAGAGGTAGGAGCTTTGTGCGGCTTACGCTGCTGTTCGTCTCTTTTGCACCACTAGAAGAGCGGACCTAGGCAGGTGCCATATCTAGTGGTTCGTGTCCTCGCACACTAGTGGAGCGAACGCAGGTAGGAGCTTTGTGCGGCTTACGCTGCTGTTCGTCTCTTTTGCACCACTAGAAGAGCGGACCTAGGTAGGTGCCATTTCGCACACATTGCCTTTGTCTCTGTGATTATTAACAGAGATCATTCCACACACCCTCCAAGTAAGGGAGGAATTGCTTTACTTACTTATTATATCCTTCTGTGAGTTAACAGAGGTATTGCACTCTGCCATAGTCTGCAGTAAAGTCTTTGCACGGTGGACCCTGACTGTCTGATACTCCTTTCAGTTATTATCAGACAGCCCCCCGTAACATTAGGACTGAGCCAAGGGTCTGGCAGTTATGGCAGAATATCAGCAGTTACACCGTTACATACAAGTACTTGAGTCACGGCTCAAGAGTATAGAGGATAAACCTCAGACCATGGTGACATCTGCACATGATCCTCGACTTGCTCTGCCAAACAGATATTCTGGCGATGCCAGATCATGTCGTGGTTTCATTAGTCAGTGTCAGATACACCTAGAGGTCAACTCTTCTCGCTTCTCTACGGAGAGGTCCAGAGTAGGCTTTATCATCTCCTTACTTCAGGACAAAGCCTTAGAATGGGCGACTCCCCTATGGGAGCACTCTGATGTGGTTACTCTGAGACATCAAGACTTTCTTGATGCTCTTAAGGCGGTATTCATGGGTCCGCAGGTTACCCATGATGCGGCCCTGAGACTGTTAGATCTATCTCAGGGTTCGTTATCCACTAGTTCTTATGCCATTGCTTTTAGAACTCTGGTGACAGAACTAGATTGGCCAGAGAAGGTGTTGATTCCTATCTTCTGGAGAGGGTTGGCAGGCTATGTCAAGGATGCCCTTGCTACTCGTGAGGTCCCTGCTTCTCTGGAGGACTTGATCACAGTAGCAACGAGGATCGATGTACGCCATAAGGAACGTAGACTCGAGGTCTCTTCCTCACGCCCTAAGCATCGGGCTATTCCAGTTGTTGAGGGTCCACTACCATCTTCCTCAGCATCTGAAACATCTCCCACTCCTATGGAGTTAGGTCATACGTCCTCCAGACTACGCAAGTCTGGTCCTCCTATATGTTACGTATGTCGTCAAGCTGGGCACTATGCCAACAAGTGTCCTAGTCGTCAGGGAAACTCCCTGGCCTAGTAACCATTAGAGGGGGGTTACTAGAGACGTCTTCTGCACCCTCTAAGTGTTGTATCCCAGGTCAGCTCTCGTTATCTGAGAATACATGGCCTATTATGGCTTTTGTGGATTCCGGAGCTGACGGGATTTTTGTGTCCTCAGGATTTGTAAAGGGACACAATATTCCCTCTATCATGTTAGAGGCGCCTATTCCTGTCCGTGTTGTTAATGGAACTATGTTGTCTGACTCCATTACATTGAGGACAGTTCCCTTGCGCCTTTCCCTGTCTCAGGGTCACATAGAGGAGATTTCTTTTCTTGTTTTGCCTGAGGGTATAGACGACGTCCTTCTGGGTCTTCCATGGCTTCGGACTCATGCTCCTCACATTGACTGGGAGTCTGACAGCATTATTAGTTGGGGTTCGAAATGTCAGTCCCGATGTCTTCCCTTACCACCTAAGGTCGTTGCGGTTGCATCAACTGATCTCTCTCCCATACCTACACCCTATTTGGATTTCGCTGACGTGTTCTCCAAACAGGGTGCTGAGGTTCTTCCACCCCATAGGCCGTATGACTGTGCCATAGACCTTATCCCAGGTTCGGTTCCACCTAAAGGCAGGGTTTACCCCCTGTCGATACCTGAGTCGGAGGCCATGTCGACCTATATAAGAGAGAGCTTAGAGAAGGGGTTCATTCGTAAGTCTGTCTCTGCCGCGGGAGCTGGGTGTTTCTTTGTTCGGAAGAAAGAGGGTGATTTGCGTCCCTGCATAGATTACAGGGGTCTCAACGCAATCACAATAAAGAACAAATACCCATTACCTTTAATTTCGGAGCTCTTTGACAGACTGAGAGGAGCTCAAGTTTTTACGAAGTTGGATCTGCGGGGTGCGTATAACTTGGTACGAATTCGAAAGGGTGACGAATGGAAGACCGCTTTTAACACCCGAGACGGTCACTATGAATACCTCGTCATGCCTTTTGGGTTATGTAATGCACCCGCAGTATTTCAGGACTTCGTAAACGATGTGTTCAGGGATTTACTGTTATCCTCAGTAGTGGTGTATCTGGACGACATCCTGATTTTTTCTCCTGATCTGGAGACTCATCGTCAGGATGTCGTTCGTGTCCTTTCCCGTTTAAGGGAGCACTCATTGTTTGCTAAACTCGAGAAATGTGTATTCGAGCAGTCCTCATTGCCTTTTTTGGGTTACATTATCTCACAAGAGGGTCTGGCTATGGATCCTGCGAAGCTCTCTGCTGTCCTGCAATGGTCCGAACCTCATTCCTTGAAGGCGGTGCAACGCTTCTTAGGATTCATAAATTATTACAGGCAGTTCATACCCCATTTTTCTACTTTGGTGGCCCCTTTGGTGGCCTTGACTAAGAAAGGTGCTAATCCCAAAGCCTGGTCTACTGAGACATCTCAGGCTTTTGAGGCAGTAAAAAGACACTTTTCAACTGCTCCCGTTCTTCAAAGACCCGATGAGAGTAAGCCCTTCCTCTTAGAGGTTGATGCCTCTTCAGTGGGTGCTGGTGCGGTCTTGTATCAAAAGAACGGTGCAGGTAGAAAAAGGCCGTGTTTCTTCTTTGCTAAAACCTTTTCACCGGCAGAGAGAAACTATACCATTGGGGATAAGGAACTGCTCGCCTTGAGATTAGCCTTGGAGGAGTGGCGTCACTTGCTGGAAGGAGCGAAACATCCTTTCCAGGTCTATACAGACCATAAGAATCTGACGTACTTACAAACCGCTCAGCGTCTGAATCCTCGCCAAGCCCGCTGGTCCTTGTTTTTCTCCCGCTTTCACTTCTCCATCAACTATCTGTCTGGGAGTAAGAATAACAAGGCAGACGCCCTGTCTCGCTCTATGCTTTCTACCCAGGAAGAGATTGACGAACCTCGTCTTATCCTTCCCTCCAGGGTTTTTCATACGCTCTCCCCTGTGACGTTAGACCAAATCCCACCGGGCAAGACCTTTGTTCCGCCTGATCGACAGAATGATATACTGTCATGGGCCCACACCTCAAAGGTGGGTGGGCATTTTGGTATTAGGCGGACACGAGAGTTACTGGAGAGGTGGTATTGGTGGCCACACTTAGCCAGCCACGTCAAGAGATATGTCAGTTCCTGCTACTCGTGTGCTCGCAACCGTCCATTACGGCAGAGACCGGCTGGGCTCTTGCATCCTTTACCAGTGCCAGATAGACCATGGGAGGTGGTAGGCATGGACTTTGTGGGTGATCTTCCATGTTCACAGGGACATAGATTTGTGTGGGTCATTACGGACCATTTCTCCCGGATGGTTCATCTCGTACCGTTATCGAGAATCCCATCTTCCAGGGTACTAGCCAAACTATTCCTCAAGCATGTCTTTAGGCTTCACGGGATGCCAGATCGTATCATTTGTGATAGAGGCCCGCAATTTACTTCCCGTTTCTGGCGAGATCTTTGTAGCCTTCTGCAAATTGAGTTGAATCTCTCTTCGGCATACCATCCGGAGACTAATGGTTTGGTTGAACGTACCAATCAATCTATGATTATATACCTTCGACACTTTGTTGCTGAGAACCACGATAACTGGTCCTCCCTCCTACCCTGGGCAGAATTTGCCCTTAACAATTCGCTGGCTGAGGCCACTGGGCAGACACCGTTCGTACTCAATAATGGGCAACACCCTAGGGTACCAGTACCGTTTCCCGCTGCTGCACCTCCTCCTCTTGTGGCCGACTGGGCAACTAATGCCAGAGAGGTTTGGGATCGGACTCAAGAGTCGATCCAAGCAGCTAAGGACCGTATGAAGACGGTGTCCGATCGGTTTCGTCGCCCGGCTCCTGTCTTTTCTCCAGGGGACTTTGTGTGGCTCTCTGCAAAACACGTGAGACTTAGAGTGAGCTCTGTCAAATTTGCTCCTCGCTTCCTGGGTCCTTATGAGGTTCTTCGACAGGTAAATCCTGTAGTCTATCAATTGAAGTTACCTGTCCATCTTAGGATTCATGACAAATTCCATGTCTCACTGCTAAAGCCGGCTATTTTACCTCACGCTCGTGAAGTGCACTCTCCTGCCTCTGATTCCTCTCGCTCTAGCTATGAGGTACGAGCCATAGTTGGTTCTAAGATGGTTAGAGGGCGCAGGTTCTTCTTGATAGATTGGGAGGGCTATGGTCCGGAACATCGCTCTTGGGAGCCTGAGGAGGCTGTCCATGCTCCCGACTTAGTTGCCGATTACCTGCGTCGCCGGGAGGGGGGCCCTTGAGGGGGAGGTACTGTTACGGTTGCTGCGAGCACTGGAGAGACTAAGTCCAGATTTCTTGCTACTGCACATGTGCGAGCGCTGGAGACTAAGTCCAGATTTCTTGCTACTGCACATGTGCGAGCGCTGGAGACTAAGTCCAGATTTCTTGCTACTGCACATGTGCGAGCGCTGGAGACTAAGTCCAATCTTGGAGCCATTGCACATGTGCGGGTGACATCATCGCTGACACGAGGTCACATGTCTCTGACACCTTCTATGCCGATTGGTCGCTGGTCATGTGCTTGTGACGTCTTGCTCGGTGATAGGCCAGCATGACGTCACTCCTGTCGTTCTGGCAGCGGATTGGCTCTGGTGTCCTCCATCTTGGATGAGGCACAGAGTCTATATAAGACCCTGACACACGCCGCATGGTGCTCAGTCCTCTTGGTTCATGCATATGAGTAGACGCTCTGTGCGCGTTCCTCTAGGCATTCCTCTGTCTATGCTAGGTGAGCGCTACCGGCAGGGTAGCGTTCTTATACCTTACAGCTTCGGCTGCTGTCCGTATCCTTACCTCTTAGGGGAGCGGACATAGGCAGGTGCCTGAGGCACATGGTCTGGCTGGGCCTTGTGATTCTACTCGTAGGTGGACGTTGCCGCTAGGGTAACGTTCCTTATACTGCGTCTGGCAGTTGTTCGTATCCTCGCACACTAGGGGAGCGAACAGAGGTAGGAGCTTTGTGCGGCTTACGCTGCTGTTCGTCTCTTTTGCACCACTAGAAGAGCGGACCTAGGCAGGTGCCATATCTAGTGGTTCGTGTCCTCGCACACTAGTGGAGCGAACGCAGGTAGGAGCTTTGTGCGGCTTACGCTGCTGTTCGTCTCTTTTGCACCACTAGAAGAGCGGACCTAGGTAGGTGCCATTTCGCACACATTGCCTTTGTCTCTGTGATTATTAACAGAGATCATTCCACACACCCTCCAAGTAAGGGAGGAATTGCTTTACTTACTTATTATATCCTTCTGTGAGTTAACAGAGGTATTGCACTCTGCCATAGTCTGCAGCAAAGTCTTTGCACGGTGGACCCTGACTGTCTGATACTCCTTTCAGTTATTATCAGACAGCCCCCCGTAACAGGTATACAGTAGAACAGGTATATAAACCTTTACAAGGGGAAGATCACAGAAGGAAACTCCTTAATAGAGGAATCTTCTAGATCTTCACCTTGGAAATACGTCAACCCTGTGGGTTAAATAATAGACAGGATTTAATCCTTCATTATTGATGAACTCGGTAGATATAGTCTAATACTTGTGTAGATTTATATATTAATAAGGAGGTTATAATGTGTAACAATTTCACCAAATGTTAATTATAGTGATTACTTATATATTCAATATTTTTCTATTAATGAATTAATTTATTATAGTAAATAATTATTATGTGATAACTATATACAGTGTCTTGCGAAAGTTTTTGGCCGCCTTGAATTTTTCATCCTTTTCCCACATTTCAGGCTTCAAACATAAAGATAAAAATTTTAATGTTATGGTGAAGAATCAACAAGTGGGACGCAATTGGGAAGTTGCACAAAATGTATCGCTTATTTTAAACTTTTTTAAAAAATAACTGAAAAGTGGGGTGTGCAATATTATTTACAATTGGCGGTTTTTGTTATTTACAGCTTAGCTTTCTCCTGGGAAGACCACCCTGATACAAAGTCTACAACTTGGCATAGTTGTCACAATTACAGTGACTGACATGGATGTAAACGAAGAGAGACAGAATCCAGGCTTAGCAGCTTCCAGCTAGGGAGCTATTGCAGCATCTGCCAAAATCTAATGGCAGAAACATGAAATTACAGGACTGAACAGAAAGAGTACAGAGTGCCGTTAAAATGTGCAACTTGATCTTATAATTGTATTTGGAGATAGCATTTAATGCTTTATTGGGCGATGCTAGAGGGACAGTAATGGTACCACCTGAGTTTGAAAAGAAACACACTCGAAAAAATATTTATCCTGTTGGAAAGAGTCCACAGATGGCACACCAAAGTGACCAAACTGTATAGCCTCTTCTTCAAACACTAGGAGTGAGAAGGCAAGGCTTGGTGCAATACTTGGGGCAATACTTTAACGCTTTGTAGGAAACATTGAAGGGTATAATGGCAAGAACCAGGTGCCATGGGGCTCTTTCAGGAGGTAGATAGTTCATATCAGGGAAATCCGACAAGTTCTTAGAGAATAAGTTGCAAAAGATGACCAGTACTCTGACCAACATGACCGACATTTTACAGTGTGTACTTGTATGCCATGGAGAGGGAGGAGGAGCACACACCTGTGGATGAGAAAGCAGTGAATAGCACCATGAGAATGGGAGGCCGGCCTTGACCCAAAGTCTCTGAGTGTTTAACTCATTGGTTGAGGACTATCTGCAGAAACTACTTAATTTTTTACAGTGACTCCAAGATCATAGACTAAAAATCAAACTCGAAAAATGGCAATTGTTCAGAGTCTGTTTTCAATTACCTCGATCATGTGGTGCAGGGCCGGCTCCAGGTTTTTGTGGGCCCCGGGCGGAAGAGTCCCAGTGGGCCCCATCCACACACAGACACCAATACAAACACGTACATATACATATTTAAAGACAAACTCACAAAAATACATATAAACAGACAAATCTATACAGTCATATACACTTACAGACACACACACACACAACTCTGCTACATACAGACAGACAGACAAACACACACAACTCTGCTACATACAGACAGACAAACACACAACTCTGCTACATACAGACAAACACACACAACTCTGCTACATACAGGCAGACAAACACACACATCTCTGTTACATACAGGCAGACAAACACACACACACACACAAGTCTGCTGCATACAGACAAACACACACAACTCTGCTGCTCTGTGGGGCCCGCACCCGCGGCTCTGCGGGGACAGCACCCGCGGCTCTGTGGGGACAGCACCCGCGGCATCGGCGGGGACAGCACCCGCGGCAACGGCTGGGACAGCACCTGCGGCATCGGCGGGGACAGCACCCGCGGCATCGGCGGGGACAGCACCCGCGGCAACGGCTGGCACAGCACCCGCGGCTCTGCGAGGACAGCACCCGCGGCTCTGCGGGGACAGCACCCGCGGCAACGGCTGGGACAGCACCCGCGGCTCTGCGAGGACAGCACCCGCGGCTCTGCTGGGACAGCACCCGCGGCAACGGCTGGGACAGCACCCGCGGCAACGGCTGGGACAGCACCCGCGGCAACGGCTGGGACAGCACCCGTGGCATTGGCGGGTACAGCACCCGCGGCATCGGCGGGGACAGCACCCGCGGCAACGGCTGGCACAGCACCCGCGGCTCTGCGAGGACAGCACCCGTGGCTCTGCGGGGACAGCACCCACAGCAACGCTGGGACAGCACCCGCGGCTCTTCGGGGACAGCACCCGCGGCTCTGCGGGGACAGCACCTGCGGCAACGGCTGGCACAGCACCCGCGGCTCTGCGAGGACAGCACCCGCGGCTCTGCGGGGACAGCACCGGCGGCTCTGCGGGGACAGCACCCGCGGCATCGGCGGGGGGGGATTGGCAGGGCATACATCTGGGGGGGTAGAAGCAGCTCACGGGGGCCCATAATGGGGAGGCGGGGAGGGCACTTACCCGATTAGGTCACGGTGGAGAGGGGGCCCACACAGCGCCGGACAGAAGCTCCCCTCCTTCATCTGTGGGACTGAGAAGGCGGTAGCTCCGCCCACAGATGAAGTTCAAACCAGGATGTCTGCGCGCCTTAAAGTGACGGCGCCGCAGATTGCTGCCGAGGACTGCGGTCCCCGGAACTCGGCCGGGGGCAGCAGAACTGTAAAGGCGAGTGGGCCCCGGCCAAGGGACAGGAGAACTGACGAGGCCGAGTGGGCCCCCCCGGCTCTCCAGGGCCCCGGCATTTGCCCGGGTTTGCCGGGTGCTGACGCCGGCCCTGATGTGGTGACTTCCAAAAGAGTACAGCCGGCTGCCAGCAAGGTCAAGACCATCAAGAAATGGCCCAGGCCAAGCATGTTAATACAGTTAAGTGCATTTTGAGGGTTGGCCAGATACTACAGGTGGTTTATTCAAAAATTCTCCCATCTGGTCAGTACCTTGAACAAGCTACTGCAGGGAAAGGACAGGGGATCCAAGAACCACTCCATTTAGTGGGGTACTGAACAACAGAAATTTTTGGAGAATGTGAAAGTTAGCAACCCAATTCTGGCCTATGTTCAGTTTGACACTCCGTTCCTACTCTACACCATTTGGAGTCTCTGCAGTCTAGGAACAGTGTTGTCATGAGTGCAAGATGGGTATGAAAAAGTGATCATCAATGAAAATAACTCCCTGAGAGAGCTAAAGCATAGTCATGAAAATTAGAGCTCTTTCAAGTTTGAATGCTTGGCTTTGGTTTAGGCCATGAATGAGCAAAAAATACCTGAAGGGGACTGAGATCATGGTAATTAAAGACAATAATCCACTGGCCCACCTGGAACAAGCTAAATAGGGGGTGTGGAAGCAATGATGAATGGCTTGGCTGACTAATTTCAATTACCACATTAAGTTCTGATTTGGAAGGGAAAATGGTAAAGCAGACCCACTGTCTCGGCAGTATCGACAACGAATTAGAGAACGTTCAGATTCCCAACCTTGGCCTGTCTTCCAGAGTAAATCATACTCAAGTGGGGTGTCCACCAAGATGCTTTTGGTGCTCAGAAAATTTCTGTAGAATGGGAGTGGCCCAGGACTAATGTGAAAATGAGTCAAGACCAAAACATGGCTCTGGCCTGAGGGGTGGAAAAGTCTATTCTTGGAGAGAAACAAATTGCTGCACTAATGAAATAAGTTGAGTGTGATATAAGGCCTCTTTTGTTATGAGATTTACCTACAGATGGAGCTCAGTACAGAAAACAGATGGTAATTCTCAATGCATTGAGTCCAGCTGCTGCCCAAGATGCCCATGAGAAAGGGACCCCTTTGGGTGTGAGAATACTTTAAAGTGGCTACAAAGAATAGTGTACTGCCCTGACTGAATATGCTGAATGAAATCAGTAAAAAATACTGAGTGTATGTGTCGCGGGCGAAGGAGGGGACGCTACGCTCACCCACTGCTCGGGTACGGCTGCTGCTGCTGCTGCTCGGTGGTGGCTCGAGCGGTGGGCCAGATCCCGGGGACTCGAGCGGCGCTCCTTGCCCTTGAGTGAAAGGGGGGTGGTTTGGTTTAGGGATATTGTCCGTGACGCCACCCACGGTTGTGGTGAGGTTGTGACACCACCGCTGCTCTGGACGGGGATCCCGGGAGCGATGACAGGGAGCAGCTTGGATGTTGGTTCTCCCCTCCATGGGTAGGGGGGTTGGTTGTCCCGGGGCCCGAGTGAGGGTTAGGGATGGCAGGCGGAGTTACGAGGCCTGGTGAGGTGCAGGGTCGCGGGGGCAGCGCTGTGCCGCACGGCACAGTGGTACTCACTCAGCCAATGATTTACACGGAGTCTCTGGTCAAACAAATGGCTGGATGGACGGGTCCCACAGGCGGCTGCGGTGTTTTTCCCCTGACCCCAGGTTGGTAGTGTAAGTCCTTTCCTTCACCTTCGTGTACGCTCCTCCTGCGCTCCGGTTTCCAGCTGGCTCCCCGGTTCGGTACCGGTGGGCCACCGCCCAGCCCCAGCTACCTACGGTTCCACCAAGACTGTCTTCCCGGCTCCCACAGACGGCCACTACCGTCTGCCTCACTGGCTACACGATGGATCTAGGCTCTAACCTAGGCCCCAGTCTGCATCTGCCTCTCTGCAGACCTCCTCTCTCTTCCTCTGCCTGGACTTGTCTGAGCTGGTTTTTGCCTCAGGCCAGCTAGACTCCTCGGTGGGTGTGCCCATCTGCCCTACTCTGCCCACCTGGTGTGTCTGTCTGAACCCGAGGGAAGAAATCAGGTCTCACTGGAGATGACTGCTGTGACCTGCTGGGGGTGTGTGTTTGTTGTTACCTGTTGCCCCTGGCTTGTCCAGGGCGCCACATTCCCCCTTAGTAAAATGCAGACCGTCCGTGGGCTGCCCGTCCATCACCGGTTTTATTTTTCACAAACTGAAAAAGAATAAAACATTTTTAAACATTTTCACACATGCATTTTTTTCATACAACTTCCCTTACGGGAGGCATATCACTTCAACCGTTGCAACAACACACTTTTAATAATAACAACGGAACGGGTCCTTCAGTCACCCACCCAAACAACCTGGCCCTGATGCTGCCACTAAGCAAATGGGCAGCACCCCTTGCCTCAGTCCATCACCAGGCTGCCCGAGCGGGTACTTCGCTGCCGTTGCGGCCGGGCAGACTGCCGGAGCCGTCGTCATCTCCGTCGCGGCCGGGCGGACTGCCGGGGCCGTCGTCATCAGCGGTGCGGCCGGGATGGAAGCCAGGACCGGTGGCAGGGCGGTGACGAAGGTAAGGCCTGGGGACCCCAGGTCTGGGCCCTCCCTCACAGACGCTGTGAGCTCCGCTACTGGTGACAGGAGTAACGGGTCAGTCGGGGCGTTGGCTGCGGGCATGGGCACTGAGGTTTCAGCGGTGCCGGACGGACGGGACATCTCGTGCAGCAGTGCACCTGGCGTCCCTGCTTCCACAGCCGCGGTTCACATGTGGCCAGATGCCATCCGTCCCCCTTAGTCTTTTTCCGGCTCCTCCTCTACAGGGGCGGGGTTTCAGCTTTCGTGCTTACACTACTTGGGAAGCCGCTTGAGCGGGGACTTTTTGTGCCCAAAATGGCTTCTCCAAATTTTCAGCCGGACACCTCCGGCGGTCACAAGGCGCACCTCTACCAGACGGCAGAGCAGTAAGATCCTGTTCGTGACGCCAAGTTGTCGCGGGCGGAGGCGGGGACGCTGCGCTTACCCACTGCTCGGGTCCAGCTGCTGCTGCTCGGTGGTGGCTCTAGCGGTGGGCCGGATACCGGGGACTCGAGTGGCGCTCCTCACCCGTGAGTAAAAGGGGGGTGGTTTGATTTAGGGATATTGTCCGTGACGCCACCCACGGTTGTGGTGAGATCATGACACCACCGCTGCTCTGGACGGGGATCCCGGGAGCGATGACAGGGAGCAGCTTGGATGTTGGTTCTCCCCTCCGTGGGTTATTGGGGTTGGTTGTCCCAGGGCCCGAGTGAGGGTTAGGGATGGCAGGCGTTGTTACGGGGCCTGGTGAGGTGCAGGGTCGCGGGGGCAGCGCTGTGCCGCACGGCACGGTGGTACTCACTCAGCCAATAATTTACACAGAGTCTCTGGTCAAACAAACGGCTGGATGGACGGGTCCCACAGGCGGCTGCGGTGTTTTTCCCCTGACCCCAGGTTGGTAGTGTAAGTCCTTTCCTTCACCTTCGTGTACGCTCCTCCTGCGCTCCGGTTTCCAGCTGGCTCCCCGGTTCGGTACCGGTGGGCCACCGCCCAGCCCCGGCTACCTACGGTTCCACCAAGACTGTCTTCCCGGCTCCCACAGATGGCCACTACCGTCTGCCTCACTGGCTACACGAGGGACCTAGGCTCCAACCTAGGCCCCAGTCTGTGTCTGCCTCTCTGCAGACCTCCTCTCTCTTCCTCTGCCTGGACTTGTCTGAGCTGGTTTTTGCCTCAGGCCAGCTAGACTACTCGGTGGGCGTGCCCATCTGCATGACTCCGCCCACCTGGTGTGTCTGTCTGAACCCAAGGGAAGAAATCAGGTCTCACTGTAGATGACTGCTGTGACCTGCTGGGGGTGGGGGTGTGTGTGTGTTGTTTCCTGTGGCCCCTGGCTTGTCCAGGGCGCCACATATGGATTGAGCAAGAATGTCGTACAGGGGGCCCCCATTTATACTATCCAGAGATTCTCCTGAAAATAGTGATGATAGATTATGTGCAACTATAGTACTTCAGTTTGGGAAACACTTACTGTTTAGTGATGAGTGATCACTTTATCAAATATGCTGTGGTGGTACCTACCAGTAACGACAACCCAGAATTGTCATTAGATATACTGGTGATATAGTAGAAGATTTTCGTAACAGAAGTTGATATTACAGTTTTACTTGATTAAACTGGGATGCCTCTTCTCTTTATACATCCATTCCACAGAACATAGCATTAGAGATATTATTTTCCATTTGGACCAATTCTGTTTTATATCTGCTGCTAAGGAATATGTTTTGGAAGTAGTGTTTTTTTATGTCACATTGCTATTTCTTATTTAATAACAAATATTTGCAAATCAGGGACAATGAAGATTACATTTTTGCTTGTTGTAGCCAAATCTTGGTATGGCCATGTAGGAAAAACAGATGAGCTACACCATCAATAATCCTTTCTCTGATAACTTACAGTGGTATGTAAGATACATTGATGATTTGCTTTTTTCTGGCAATTAAGTATACAGTGACTTGCAAAAATATTCATCCCTTGACATTTTGTTTTCATGTTTTGCTACCTCAAACCATGTCATTTTACTGTTTTTTTGAGGGTTTGCATCAGGTCATGTAAAGAACATGTCTACAACTGTGAACATTTGGTTCTCTTTTAATTGTGAAGCAAACAACAGATAGGACAAAATAATTGAAAATGTCAGTGTGCACAACTATTCCTCCAACTAAAATCAGCACTTTGTAGAGCTTCCTTTTGTGGCTATTACAGCTGCAATTTCTTTTGAATAAGAATCTCTATAAGATTTCCACAACTTCCCACTTGGATTTTTGCCCCCAAACTGCTGCTCTTTCAAGTTAGATGGTTCCTCTGGTGAACAGCAATCTTCAAGTCTGACCACAGATTCTCAATTATATTATGGTTTTGGCTTTGACTAATACATTAATATGTTTCCACTTAAACCATTCAAGTGTTGCTTTGGGTCATTATCTTATATTTCACAAAATATATCTTCTCCTCGACTCGGACAATTTTCCCTGTGACTGTTGCCAAAACACATCCTGACAGCATGATGCTGCCACCATCATGTTTCAATGTGGTGATGGTATTTTTGGGGTGATGAGCTGTGTTGGTTTGGCACCATATAGGGTTTACGTTTGTGGCCAAAAAAAATTATATTTTGTCCTCCTCTGACCACAGCATATTCCTCCATATATTTGAGGAGTCTCCCAGATTTCTTTTTGCAAATTCAAAATGAGCTTTCCAATTTTTGATTGTAAGTAAAGGCTTTTTTCTGGCCACTCTTCCATAAAGGCCAGCTCGATGGAGTGTATGGTTTATTGTCGTCGTATGAATAGATACTCTAGTCTATGCTTGGGAACTTTAAGACTCCTTCAGGACTACCTTTGGACTCTGTGCTGTCTCTCTGATTAATGCCCTCCTTTCTTGGTGTAGTGAGCGCAGGTATGAGCAGGAGTGAACCCATTGACCCGCAGCAAACTGCACACCTGAGGAGTGTGATTTATGTGCACATCGGATATTGACCAGTGCCTCTTATGGTAAGGATGGACTGTGCAGCCAGTAGCCACCAGGTGCCACTCAGGGAGACTTGGTGCTACGACAGCTGATTCCATGGTGTGGACACTGACAGTCACTGGGACAGCTGCAGGCACAGCGGGTATGTATGAGTTTAGCAGCAGGTATGGAGGGTACAGCTGGTATGGATAGGTACAACAGTAGATACAGTACATTAGGTACTGGAACACAGATGAGTATTAGGAATACAGCACACAGCAATATAGCAGCAGCACCTGAGAACAAAGAGTCTTAATGATTTATTTAGCCCTGCAACCCTTTACATTTTTATTATAAGGCTGGGGCCACACAGGGACTACTGCGATCCCCTTGCATGACACTCGGCTCATGCTGGCAGTACAGGAGAGCCGAGTGTCATGCGTGTGTCCTTGCAACTGAGGTCCGTTCGTGCAAGCAGACCTCAGCTGCGGGGGGCGGGCTGGCACTCAGGAGGGGAGGGAGGGATTTCTCTCCCTCTCTCCTGCATAGCCGGCTATTGCCATTCTCGCACTGCACTAGCGGTACACCGATGTACATTGAGTGCAGTGTGATTTTTCTCTAGCCCCATTCACTTGAATAGGTGCGAGAGAAAAGAGTCTCGCATTACAGTAGCAGCATGCTGCGATTGTTTTCTCGGTCCAATTAGGACTGAGAAAATAATCGCTCATGTGTGCTGTCACACAGGCTAGAATTGGTCCGAGTGGAATGCGATGTTTTATAGCACTCCACTTGCACCGATTTTCTCGCCGTGTGGCTTAGGCTTAACATGGGCTCTAGGTGGCATCAAAAATAACTAAAGTAAGCTTCAAAAACTTCATACAATACTGATTTTTCAGATTTAACAAAACTACAATAAACTCTCTACATCTGGCTGCAGGCAACCAGAATAATTATTTTCACTACAGCTATGTGACAAATACAAAGGATTTGCAGTTCTGTGTGACAAAAATAGACCTAAAAGTGAAATAGTTTTGAAAGCTATAGGAACAATTCAATCTTTATACATGTATTAAACACTGTAAAACCCCAATAATAAAAAAACCCTCATACATGAAAAGTAACTAAAGATTTCATTGGTAAATAATATATTTTTTCAAAATGTTAAAAGCAAGCAAGTAAAATCAATATAAAAAAAGTAATTTAAGATATCACTGATATAAAGAGATAAAAAAATATTTAAAAAAGAAAAAATTTGTTCAGCAGAGTTTTAACAATATTAATATCCTGTTATTTTACAGCACATATAGTATAATGCTGAATAATATGCATTGTAAAACTTTAAAGAAGTTTTAGGGTTTTTTTTCATTATAATTTCTTGGTAAGTTTCCCAGAAGTAAAGACAATCAAGTGTGCGGCTGGTCATGCAAACCATGAACAGTTGGTCCACCTAATTACTATTCCATATGGACAGCGCTACACTGAAGAGAAGATTAAATTGGTAAAAGACAGGTATTACAATTTAATTTAGTATGAATGGTCATACAGTGTACAGAAAAATGTTTACGTTCATTTCTTTGCTCTTTAACATCTGTTTCCAACATTTTGCCATGACATAGAAAATTAACAAGGTGGTGTGGCACAATGTACTGCTCTAGGCCTCTTTCACACATCAGTTTTTTCCATCACTCGCAATCTGTTAAATTTTTAAAAAAACGGATCCAGCGCTGGATCCGTTTTTTTCTCATTGACTTATATTGGCAATGGATTGTGACGGATAGCCTCACATTACATCCATCGTATGACGGAGCCATCGAAAAATGTGTCCGTCCATAGGAACGTTTTTTGTTTGTGTCAAAAAAACAGACAGCGATGGATCCATCGGTGTCCGTCGTTTGTTATAATAAAAACGTAATGCCGCTGGATCCGTCGCAATCCGTCAAATTACGGATTCCGGCGATAGATCCATCTTTTTTTATCTGAGCATGCTTAGATGTGTAAATTCCCTTCTGGTCAAAAAAAGTCTCTCTCTCTTTTTTTTTTGCTCTTTCTCTCTCTCTCTCTCTTTCTCTCTCTTTCCCTTTTTCTCTCTCTCTTTCCCTTTTTCTCTCTCTCTTTCTCTCTCACTCTCTTTCCCTCTCTCCTTCCCTCTTTCCCTCACTCTCTTTCCCGCACTCTTTTTCCCTCACTCTCTTTCCCCTCTCTCTTTCTCCTCTCTCTTTCCCCTCTCTCTTTCTCCTCTATCTCTTCTCCGGGATGGGGTTATATGGTTTTCAATACCAAATAACCTCTGTCATGAAAAAAGTGCTACGGCGGATCAATTTTTTACAGGGATCCGTCACGTCAGTTTTACCACAATCTGTGACGGATCCGTCGCATCAGTCACAAAAAGGATTGTGACTGATGGTAAAAAACTTATGTGTGAAAGAGGCCTTAGTGGTTCAGTGTTTCTAAAGAGCATCAAAAGAGAACTAAGATAGCACAACTTCTAAAATGAATGTATCCACTTCTTACTGCATAACAGCATAGTGTACAGGGAATAAATTGCATAACATGCCAAGTGAAACTTTTGTTACAAATGAGAACCATTTCCATAGTGAAACCTATTATTCATGCTTTCTAGACACCTACAAAAAGAACTTTGTCTTTTTAACCAAAAAGCAACTATGAGACACCTCAAACATAGAGATGAGCGATCCCGAGATTCGGTGATCGGTGTTCGTACCAAGCACAGACTTTACAAAAAAACAAAGCTCAAATTCAGAGTTCAGATGCTTAACGTATGAACAACACTCGTACAAGCAGCACTGTGCTCCGGTACGCTCAGTGCTCAGCCCACTGTGAGCCGCTTGCAGTGTTTGATCAGTTTGCACTGGTTAATAACAACATGAGCAGATGTAGTGTGCGCACACACACACACAAAAAATAAAAAATGGAAAAATTCTACCCCCAGAAGTGTTCTGTTTATTCATTACAAATGTCACACTTTTTTGTTGTGACAAAACTGACCTATAGAATCTAAATAATATCCTCAACACAGAGGAATTGATGCAGCACAACTTCAAGTGACTTTAATAGATGCAATTTGTCTCCTTACTTTCAGCCAGACTGGTGTGTTAGGTCTCCGCAAGGAGAAAAGGTTTGCCCTTAAATAGATGCAAAATTTATTTTTCAATACATAAAACTGCAATAGAGATCAATTAAATATGAAATAATTAAATTAACAATATCTATCCATAAAACATGAAGCCACAATATACTGCCTTTTTAAAATTTTCTGCATAAAACTAACATTAAATTTCCAGTATGTGACTACACAACATCTAATAAATGTATATATTTTTAACAGTTCAATATAATAAATCAATTCATATTTGTACACATATAATTGGGGGATAAATAACACAGGAATCAATATTGCACTTTTTACACAATATATGAGATACCTACATATGTGCTAGTTAGTTGACTACAGTCATGGCCAAAAGTTTTGAGAATGCTACAAATATTAATTTTTACAAAGTCTACTGCTTAAAGTTTTCTAATGGCAATTTGCATATACTCTAGAATGTCATAAAGAGTGATCAGCTTAACAGCAATTACTTGCAAAGTCAATATTGGCTAAGAAAATGAACTTTAACCCCCAAACCACATTCCAACAGCATTGCATTCCTGCCTTAAAAGGAGCAGCTAACATTGTTTTAGTGATTGTTCCATTAACACAGATGTGGGTTTTGATGAGGACAGGGCTGGCGCTCAATCAGTCATGATTAAGTAAGAATGATACCACTGGACACTTTAAAAGGAGGCTGGTGCTTGGTATCATTGTTTCTCTTCAGTTAACCATGGTTATCTCTAAAGAAACACATGCAGCCATCATTGCTCTGCACAAAAATGGCCTAACAGGGAAGAGTATCGCAGCTACAAAGATTGTACCTCAGTCAACAATCTATCGCATCATCAAGAACTTCAAGGAGAGAGCTTCCATTGTTGCCAAAAAGGCTCCAGGGCACCCAAGAAGGACCAGCAAACGCCAGGACCGTATCTTAAAACTGTTTCAGCTGCAGGATCGGACTACCAGCAGTGCCGAGCTAGCTCAGCAATAGCAGCAGGCTGGTGCGAGTGCTTCTGCACGCACTGTGAGGTGGAGACTCTTTGAGCAAGGCCTGGTTTCAAGGAGGGCAGCAAAGAAGCCACTTTGTCTCCAGAAAAAACATCAGGGACCGACTGATATTCTGCAAAAGGTACAGGGAGTGGACTGCTGAGGACTGGGGTAAAGTCATTTTCTCAGATGAATCCCCTTTTCAATTGTTTGGGACATCTGGAAAACAGCTTATTAGGAGAAGAAGAGGTGAGCGCTACTACCAGTCTTGTCTCATGCCAACTGTTAAGCATCCTGAAACGATTCATGTGTGGGGTTGCTTCTCAGCCAAGGGAATCGGCTCACTCACAGTCTTGCCTAAAAACACAGCCATGAATAAAGAATGGTACCAGTATGTCCTCCAAGAGCAACTTCTCCCAACTGTCCAAGAGCAGTTTGGCGCCTAACAATGCCTTTTCCAGCATGATGGAGCACCTTGCCATAAAGCAAAGGTGATCACTAAATGGCTCATGGAACAAAATATAGAGATTTTGGGTCCATGGCCTGGAAACTCCCCAGATCTTAATCCCATTGAGAACTTGTGGGCAATCATCAAGAGATGGGTGGACAAACAAAAACCAACAAATTCTGGCAAAATGCAAGCATTGCTTATGCAATAATGGACAGCTATCAGTCAGGATTTGGTCCAGAAGTTGATTGAGAGCATGCCAGGGAGAATTGCAGAGGTCCATAAGAAGAAGGGTCAATACTGCAAATATTGACTTGCTGCATTAAATCATTCTAACTGTCAATATAACCTTTTGGTACTCATAATATGATTTCAATTATATTTCTGTATGTGATGTAAACATCAGACAAACACAATTAAAAACCAGAGGGCAACAGATCATGTGAAAATATAATTTTCGTGTCATTCCCAAAACGTTTGGCCATGACTGTAGTGTACAAAGTAGCCTGTGTATTCTGGTGTTTCTGCTTCAACCACATAGCTTTTTTTCACAAGAGTAACAGGAAATAATGCACCAAACAATTTGTGCAATTTCTCCTGAGTACACTGATACCTTATTTGTGGTGGATGTCAACTGTTTGGACGCATGGCAGGGCTCGGAAGGGAAAGAGCACCATTTAACTACAAAATTGGCTGGAATCGTTAGTGGATGCCATGTCAGATTTGGAGAGCCCTAGATGTGCCTAAACAGTGGAACTCCCCACATGTGACCGCAATCTGCAAACTACACACCTCAAGGAGTATATTCAGGAGTATAGTGAGCATTTTGAACTCAGAGGTACTTCACAAAATGTTGCTGTTGCATCAATTTTCTCACTTTTAGACAATGTGCCTATGATCCGGCAACAATGCATTTAGGATACATTTTCAGCCCTTCTGCAGATGTAGGAAATTCTCCATGGGAGAATGCAGTGGTCCATACCTATGATCAGGGTTCGGGGTGCTGCGGACTTTAACGCTATTGTCCCTTTGCAGAACACTCGCGTCTCCCTAGCAGAAATTGACATGCTGCAGCTTGGAAAGCCACGCCAGATGTAAGTTTATGCTGCTGAGAAAAGAAGCACAATGCGCAAGAGATTTCTATAAATCCCATCCACTGCATTTCTACTGTACAATGCAGCATTTTGGATGCAGCAAAAACACACTGCATTCAACATGCTGCAAATCCTGATTGTTGGCATGCTACATTTCATGTGGCAGTAAAGGATGTTTAGCATCTCACAGCTCTACCTTGGCATGTGATCCAATTTAGAAGTCACCCCACACTGTTTTCTTTATAATTATTTAGTTGTAAATAATTAATTAAAAAAATAAATGTGTGGTCCCCCAAATTGGATCACTAGCCAAGGTGAAAATGACACTGGTATTCTTAGGGTGGTAAGGGCCATGTTTATTTGACCCCCCCAGCCTAGAAATAGCAGGCCACAGTCGCCTCAGAAGTGGTTCATCCATTAGATGCAACAATCCTGGTGCTTCACCCCAGCTCCTCTGTTTGCCACTGTGCAGTGGCAAACAGGGTAATATAAGAGGTTAATGGCAGCTGTTTAATGTCACCTCTCATCAAGCACAGGGGTTAGGAATGTCGAGGTATCTATCAGATACCCAACATTACTAACCCCGTCAGTAATAAAAAAAATAAAGACGACAAAAAAAATATTTGAAAAAACACTCCCCAACATATTCCCTCTTTCACTAATTTATTGAAAAAAAAAGTCAGGAAAAAAAATCCCAATACGGTCCACCATAATCCATTTTGGAGGTCCTACAATGACTTCGTCTTCCAGCATAGCATATGGGGGGCAACCTCAGAGAATGCATCCCCCATGTTTTGGAAATGCAGGCATTCTGCTGAGGAGTGTGCCTGCAGTGACCTCAGTCAGATTACTGCAATCACACTCATCAGGTAACACTAAGAGCAGTGTAAACTGGAGTAATGTCAGTGACGTCAGATACCAAGTGTCTTGGCATCTTCAGACTCTGTTCACACTGCAGAGTCTGACGCGACACCTGGTGCTGTTGAGTTACTCTGTCACCACCGGGCATCAACTTTGTGTTACTGGTGATTGGTCTAGCAAGGGTTAATTCCTACTGTCTTGTGAGTTGTTGCTGGGGACCCAGGTTTCTGAAGACCTATCACAGCTGCCTACGACCTTTAAAAGATGGTGGTACCTGGTCCCTCATGCCGAATAAAGGTCTTGCTCTGCTTCAGCGATACCGTTCTTTGTGCGTGGTGATCCAGTTGTTGGGGAACACTTGTATTCTATTTGGTGTTCAGTGGAAATATCCATGTTGTTTGTTGATTTCCTCACTGTACTTTATTTCTCCATGAGCACGTATTATCTTTTCTCCGGTATGTGCTTGCAGTGAGTTTGAGTCTTGGTTTTCCCCTGTCTATCAGTATTTATGACATTCATTACTCCTGCCCCAGCCCTCCCCAAGGATGGAGGTAAAGGGGTGTTAGACCAGATCTACTCAGGAGTTAGGGCTACGCTGGCGGTCCAGACTTTACCGCCATCTGACACATCTCTGGAATAAGGGACAGCTCAGGGTCCCTAGTCTGAGGAAGAGAAAAGGGTTAAACTTGTTACTGTATTATACCCCATGATGCTATTCTTAAAAATACATTATTCTGTTGAATTAAAAAAAGCCCACTCATATACACTGTTTAATGTTCTTAAAATGTTGAAGGCACGGTGGCTCAGTGGTTAGCACTTCAGTATTCCAGCACTGGGTAACCTTGGTTCAAATCCCACCAAGGACAACATCTGCAAGGAGTTTGTATTTTCTCCCCCTCTTTGCGTGGGCTTCCTCCGGGTACTTCCAGTTTCCTCCCACACCTCATAGAAAAATTAGATTGTGAGCCCCAATGTGGACAGTGTTCCTTATTTGTGTAAAGTGCTATGGAATATTTTAACAGTATATAAAAGGAAAAAAAATCAAGGTATGAAACACTCAAGTGGGGTTTTTTTTTAGGATTGAAAAAACTATTTTTTAACCTTAAGCAGAGCCACTTGAGAGCAATGGATACGCTTGGTATTGCAGTTTAGCGCCATTTATTGCTACACCAAGTGCAGGTCCTGGATATGAGTAGAACCATTTCTGAAAAAGAAATTAACCTCTCTATTTTTAAACAACCCATTTAACATAATGGCTTATTATATTGCACTTCCACTTAAGCAATCAAACATTTAATGATTAATTCAGCACTGTTAAATATGTTTAAGCTTATTTATCAACATTTTGTACTTTATTTCCATCAAGAAGTAAATGTAAATAGATGTTTATTATTCGCATTTCATCAAGGTTTGAATTTTGCTAATACAAAGAATTGAAAAACAATCTATTTATAGAAAAAACTAAACTTCAGCTAGCCATTCATTCTAACTAAGCTAAGGGGAAATAAAAAGGCCCTGTTAAAATGCTAGGTTTTCATCATGTAAAAAAAATGAAACCAAGAAGAATAATTTTAGACATTTTTCTACCTTTAATGTCCCCTATAATCTGTACAAAACCATTGAAAAACATACTAAAATCATTTTGAAAGAGAAAATGAAAACAAAACAAAAATAAAATAATGGGGTTGCATAAGTATGAATACCTTCTTACACAGCGTGTCCACCCATATCCTGTCCACCGTCATGAACTTGAGAACGGCGGCATCTATAGGCATAGAAGTGGTGTCTAGGTATAGTAAAGTAGCCTTGCTCTACGCAATGAAACAACCTACAGTGCCACCTGGTGGAAAACAACGGAGTTAGCATTTTTATCTCAAAAATGAAACGAGATGCAGAAAAATAGTGAAGTACAAAGTTGTAGGGCATCATCAATTCAATACGAATCAACACCTTGCATAAAGAAATGCTATGATTAGAACATCTAAAACGGGAAATTACCCTATTATGCAAATAAGTGTGCAACGTTAGCGGGACTATTTAGTTAGTTGGACTATTTAAATGCCAGACTAATTAGTAACTGCCAGCACCTGAGGGAGTGCTTTCAAGCACACATGCCAAAGAAGCATTAACCCATCAGGTGGTAAAAGGAAAAAACACGGATGAGTCGCGCTGGAGAGAACAACGTGATAGAGGTCTGTTGGGCAACCCTTTGAACAATCCCATTTACTGTACTGTAGACTATTAGCAGTCTATAGTATTTTGTCAGGTATGATGTTGCACACATATTTTCAAAATAGGGTAATTCCCCGTTTTACACGTTCTAATCATAGCATTTCTGTATGCAAGGTGTCGATTCGTATTGAATTGATGATTCCCTACAACTTTGAATTTAATTTATTTTCTGTATCTCCTTCCGTTTTTGAGATAAAAATTCTAACTCCGTTGTTTTCCATCAGGTGGCGCTATAAGGGGTTTAATTGCGTAGCGCATGGCTACTTTACTGTACCTAGACACCACTTCTATGCCTATAGCTGTCGCCGTTCTCAAGTTAATGGCAGTGGACAGGATATGGGTGGATACACTGTATAGTGCATGAAATAAGTATTGAACACATAACCAATTGTCTATGTAAATATATGCTATTGACATCAATTTCTCACCAGATGTCTGTAACAACCCATCCAATCCAAAAAAGGTAAAGAAATCAAGCCAAAGAAGAAAAATATATATCATCTCACCCTTGAAGGCTTATAATAGTCCATATCATGTTGCCTTGGTGAATCGAATGGAGGCAGGTGAATGGATCCATATGTCTGATGTCTACAAAATGAGGATATGGAAAAGCTTAAATAAATATGCTTGTATTTATTGGATAAAGTTAAAACAAAGTGCAATTAAAATGGGATGACACCTGACACGTTTTGGAAAGGGTCCTTAATCATAGGTGACATAATACAAAAGAAATGTACATTTTATATTGGAGAAAAAGGAGTCTGCAGAAACCATCCGCTAATATTCTTCTTTATTTATAAATTCATGATAAAATCACACACATGGGATGGAGAGGGATAAGAAAAACTGACTCGTTTCGAGTTCGTAACGCACTCTTAATCATAGCAAGATAATTTGATTAAATTACATAGAACTGTATCAAAAAAAGAAGCAAAAGTGCCAATGGTGCCAAACCAGATGATGTATGCACAAATAGACTGTGGTAAACCTTCCTCTTGAAGGCGGCCGCAGCTCAGGTGCAAGATGCTGATGTCACAGCCACTACCACTCACCCCTCCAAGCTGAGGGGGAGGGGAAGCTGTTTAGCAAAAAACTTGCACACTAATAAGGCTTGCACTGGGAGCCCATCATATAGATAGGTGTGACGCACAGTGTCTGAACTGTAACCTATAGATGACGCCAGAAACCTAGGTCAGGTGGGCCATTTAGCACTACATGAGTGCATTTCACACGGATACGCAAGATGCACAGTGTCTGAATTGTGGCCTATGAATGCCGCACAACACTAGGCCAGGCGGGTCAGTTAGCACTACATAAGTGCATCACACATGACAGGCTCACCAATATACCTCCTAAAATCAAAAGGTCCATCCACATCCTGCAAAAAATAGATAAAATGTGCCATACCTCAATTGTGAGATATTAATTGATATTTTGACCCAAAATATGGAAGCCCGCAATCCACGTCATGGATTCTCCCACTTGCGAGTCCCTGCACTAATTTGTTAAGAAAAAATCAAGATGCTATGATTAAGAGTGTTTTACGCAGTCGAAACACATCAGGTGTTTTTATCTTTCCCCATCCCATGTGTGTGATTTTATCATGAATTTATAAATAATGAAGAACATTAGCGGATGGTTTGTGCAGACTCCTTTTTCTCCTACGTTTGCGCTGAGCTGTACCAGCCTTTTTTCCTGCACCCTCTGGATTTATTTGCCAGATCTCATGGACACTAAGTGGCTGAGCTCTATTTTTCTTACAATTTACATTTTATATTATTTTAAAAAACAAGGCTAGGTCCTTTCCGGAGGAATATCTGGCTAGTTTCTGTGTCGAGACTCCTAACAGAGGCCCCACGGACTTTTTTGATTTGCATTTTATATTATTGAGCACAGACATGGCATATGTTGACAGGTAGCAGTGGCAATCAACTGGCCAATTTAACCCCTCCCAAAGTCCTATGCAGTCACAGCC